>NC_073302.1:119958804-120272971 GCF_027595985.1 Sorex araneus | reverse complement strand
ATTCGGAGCCCCCAAACTGGAGCTCTCCCCCACCCTCTCACCCTAACCCTGCAGCGCCCTGCTCTGGGTGGGGTGTCGCCTCTCCAGCCACCTCTGCGCACACAGCATGCAGCCTCCGACAACAGGCCCAGAGGTCTCTGGGGAGCCCCTTTTCTCAAGAAGGAAGAAGCCTGCTGAGGAGGAGGGAGAAGGAAGGGGGGTCCCCTGGCATAGGAAGAGACAAGAGCAGAAACTAAAATACCAGCTGGGGCTGGAGAGAGTATAGACCTTCGCACACCTGGCACGAGACAGGCCCAGGTTTGACCCCCGGCACTCCACATGATCCCCTGAGCCCCTCTGGGGCTGATGCCTGAGCATCACTGGATGTGTCCCAGAACCCCTCCCCCCAAAAAACCCTCAAAAGTGAAAGCATTACTGGAGCCAGAGCCACCGTCCAGCATGTAGCACGTTTGCCTTGCATATGGCCGACCCGGGATGGTTCCCCAACCTATCTGGTACCCAGAGCCCCACCAGGAGTGATCCCTGAACACAACTAGGTGTGGCCCAAAAACACCCCCCCCCAAAAAAAAAGAAAGTGAAAGTGTTACTTCTCTGACTTCATATAACTAAATTCCATTTCTGAGTAGTGTTTGACATAGTAGAAGTGAAGGACTCCCCCACACACACTTCTTGCTCGGACCCTGGGCCATAAAACTTGCCTGAATTTTGCAGCTGCAGGAGCTTGTTGTGGGGTGAGATGGCCTTGCTCCAGCTTGACCCCGCTGCCCTCAGCACCCCTTCCGGAGCCAGGTTCTGAATGGCGAGTAGATCTGAGGAGAGGAGGAGGTCACTCATTTCTTGTTTTTTGACCCTGCTGTACACACTACCTTTGGACCTACCCCCCACCCAAAAAAAAAAAATTCGTTTTTGAAAAATCGTGTGTTGGGGGAGTGAGTGGGGTGGGGGCTCGCTGAGGCAACTTGATTACCTTTCATCCTTGGGACAGACAACTATTTCAAATGCAGAACAGTGGGGCTTTCACAGCCCCTGTGTGCTTTTCCAGCCACCTGAACAATAAGCCTTTCAGCTTTGGGGAAACTGGAAATGGCTTGGCCAAGCTTAAAGCAGGCCTGACTCTGCCCTGAGCGAAGATCAAATATCCCGGTCCCGGAGGCTGGCCCGTCCTGTTTTCATTCCAGAAGGTGCTCCCAGCGCCTGCCACAGCACAGCCCCTTCTACATGCCAGTGGCGCCTTCCCTGTGCTCCCCCAGATTCTCAAACCAGGTCCGGCCTCGAGCATAATCATTTCGCAAAAAGAAAAAAGATGGCTTTCAGCGCTGTCTTCCTTCAGTTGAGAAGAAACTGTCTGGACACAGCTCCCTCAGTTTCCCCCAACCCGACTCCCTATCTAATAGCACATTCTCAGGGCTACGCTTGCTGCTTTGATCCCCGTTACAATTCCAGAAGGAACAAACGGGGGCTAGAGCTCAGAGTAATAAGGTGCTGCTTCTCATGCAGCTCAGGGTTTGACCCGTGCCATACACACTCCCACACCCAAGCATGCCCTCCAACCCATGGAGCTGCCTCTCCCTGGGTCTGTGAATAACATTATTTGGGGATGCACAGCCGCGACAAGACTGGATGGTGATGTTGACAGTTTTCAGTCGTGCCAATCTCAATAGTTTGAGATATCAACAAGCTTTATTCATTCCTCTCTGGGAAATCAGCCCAGAGTCTGATGCCAGACCCTGACTTTCATTTTCCTGGAACGAGTTAAGAGAAATTTGAAATGGAGAGCCAACAAAAATAACGAGTTTTTTTCTACCTGCTGTTTCCTCACTTGGGCTCCCAGCTAGAGACTCGAATAACCTCTGCTCCTTCTATCTTCCCAAGCACATTTTCCTGCTCTGACGAAATCAACCCAGGAACATCACCGGCTTCCTGCAAAACTCATGAACTGGGAACTGGGAAAGATAGTTTAGTGATTAAGGTGCTTGTCTTGCATGCAGCTGACAGCCTTCAAATCTCCAGCGCCCCAAATGATCCCCTGGCACCCTCAGAGTGTGATGGTCATGAGCACAGACTCAGGAATAACCCGTGAACATCACTGGGTGTGGTTCCAAAATAAAAAATAGAAACAACACAATCAAAATCATGAGCCTGGGGCTGGAGTGATAGTACGGGAAGTAGAGTTGTTTGCCTTGCACGAAACAGACCCGGATTCAATTCCCGGCATCCCAATATGATATCCTGAGCCTGCCAGGAGTGATCCCTGAGTGCAGAGCCAGGAGTAACCCTGAGCACTGCTGGGTGTTACCCCCCCCCTCAAAAAAAAATTATGAGTCTTTATTCTCCTGCAGTGCAGTCTGTGGGAAAAAAAAAAACAACACTTCCTTGAGTTAACTGTTGAAAATTAACTTAATGCACTAGAAATGTAGCTAAGTTCTTTCCTAAAGAACGACACATTCATTTTTTCTTTTTTCTTCTTTCTTTTTTTTTTTTGGTGGAGAGGGAACATCCAGCTGTGCTCAGGGCTCACTCCTTACTTTGTGCTCAAGGATCACTCCCGGCAACGCTTGAGGGGACCACATAGAAGTCTGGGGGGAATGAACGCGGGTCAGTCATGTTCAAGGCAAGTGCCCTGCTCATTGTGCTACCTCTCTAGACCGCCCCCCTCCCCCTGGATAATGCATTCTTTTGTTTCTTTGGGGCTTATACCTGGTGGTGCCTGGGATTACTCCTTGCTCTATGCTCGGGGGTCGCTGCCAGCGGTAATCTGGGGAATATGCGATTTCCGGTGAGGATTGAACGGAGGCTTCCTCTGTGCAAAGCTTATGCTCAGTTTGGTGAGTTATCTCTTTGGCCCCCGGCGAGTGCGTGTTTTCATTACTGGGGAATGGGCCCAAGTCCTCACAAATGCAAAGCAAGTGCTCTCCCATTGAGTCACACCCCTGTCTGCCCCTGCCTTCTCTCTGCGCCCATCACTACCCTGCAGCAGCTGGGTAGGCAGGCCCGTCGTTCAGAGAAATCTGCAGAGCGGGGAGCAGTGAGTAGCCCCTGGACACCGCCAGGGGTGGCTCGGGCCACCCATCCCAGTGGATTTCTCTACCCGGACGTGGGAACCCCACCCTGCGCCCCTCAAAATGCATTCTCCAGGCCCTGATACGAGGAGGGCCGAGGGAGCTCCCGGCTCGTCACAGCCGCCACTGGCCTGTAGGGGGCGCTGCGCGCTCGTGCCCGAGCCTGCCCGGCAGCCGCCCAAGCCCCGCGGGCTTCACCTGGGGGCGATCCAGACACCCGAGGCCTGACCCTGGGTAGCTCCCGGCACAGCCCCGGGCTAGACGTGCAGAAAAAGCTCTCTGACTCCGAGACCCTGAGCAGCTTGCAGATTGCCGGTTCAGGAAAGGCGGCGGGCAGGAGAGCGCTCAGCAGCTGGCCGCGTGGGCTCTGCAGGCAGGGGGCTGGGGGTGGATGCCCGCCTCCTCCCATGGACAGCGACCCCTGAGCAGAGGGGCCCAAGTGGCCCTGAGAACCTCGGGGTGGGGGGGCGGTGACCCAACAGGACAAGCAAAGAGAAGAGGCCCCGCCTGGTTTCAACGATCTCTAGTACTGTGCAGCGATATAGGGACGTGCTTTGCCCCGGGACGACCCTGGTGGGTACCTGGCACCCCATATGGTGCCCCCCCAGCACCGCCAGGAGGGATCGCTGAACGCAGAGCCCGGGCTCAGGCCTGATCCCCACCGGGGGTGGCCCCAAACAAAACCCAGTCTCTAAATAAGATGTCAAAGAAGGAACAGCCTCGGGAATCAGGCGCGGGGAGTGATTTGGGCACCCACGCTGAGACAAGCAGGGTATGAAGAGGCTCGCGAAAGGCTTTGGGGTTTTGTTTTTTAATTCAATTTATTTGAATTGCTTTTTTATGTGACATTTGTCTCGATTTTAAAAACCTTTTTACATATATTTTAAAAAATGAATATTTTGCGACATAATGTATATGATACACAATTTAAACTTCTTGACCATTCAACTAAGTAATAGTTTCATGGTTCAAAATTTGAAGATGGGGGCTGGAGAGATAGCACAGCGGGTAGGGCGTTTGCCTTGCACGCAGCCGACCCGGGTTCAAATCCCAGCATCCCATATGGTCCCCTGAGCACGGCCACGGGTAATTCCTGAGTGCAGAGCCAGGAGTAACCCCTGTGCATCGCCAGGTGTGACCCAAAAAGCAAAAAAAAAAAAAAAAATTGAAGATTAAAACCTAGAGTGATGTTTAATCCTCAGAATAATTCTGCGAGGTAATCCTCAGGAGCTTCATTTGAAACTTCTGCATTTATTTTTCAGTGCTAGGGACCCACCCCCACCCCTCCACCCCCCCTCCCGGAGCTGTATACATGCAAAGCATGTGATTTGCCATCGAGCTACCTCCTCAGCTAGCTCTCATTTTCATAGATGAGGAAGAAGTCAGAGCCCTAGTACAGCAGGCTTGTACATGGCTGACCCAGGTTCGATCCTGGACATCCCTTATGGTTCCAAACCACACCGGGAGCAGACCCTGAGTCTAGAGCCAGGAGTAAGCCTGAGCACTGCTGGCAGTGAACCAGAAAGAAAGGACTAAAAGGGGAGGGAAAAAAAAAAAAAAGAAAAAGGAGGTCCAAGATCAAATGCCTAGTTGAAGGTCACACAGAGATCCAAGATCACAGCCGGGCCCTGAGGCGTAATTTGTGGCCAATTTCTGGAGGTTATTTTGAGAAAAGGAAAGGGGGGGGGAGAAAACAAAGGGGGGAGAAAAAAATTGCCAGGCAGTTCTTGCTTGCCTTTGCGGAGAACCTGCAGCCATCCATCCTGGCCCCACAGAGCCACCTCTACATGTTCCCTGACTCCCGGGGAGGGCGAAGAGGTGTAGACACACGTGAAAGAGGCTGAGTCCGCACACCTGTCATCTGCCAAAACTAACAGTGACCGACCCCCAATCTAGTCGTTTGTTCTGTTGGTTTGGGGCCACACCCAGTGGTACTCAGGCCTTACTCCTGGCAGGTTCTGGGAATCATAGGGGGTGGGGGGCTGGGGATCAAACCAGGGGCAGCTGCACATGCAAAACAGGCTGTACTAGCGCTCCTACCCCTAGTCAAAAGTTTTGCATAAGATAAATAAATACACTGGACTGGAGCGGTAGTACAGCAGGTAGGGTGCTTGCCTTGCACGTGGTGAACCCAGGTTCTATCCCCGACATCCCATATGGTCCCCCGTGCACCTCCAGGAGTGATTCTTGAGTACAGACCCAGGAGTAACCCTTGGCACTACCTGGTGTGCCCCCTCCAAAAAAAAAATGATAAATACAAATGCATCTAAGTCAGTCTATAACCATTCATCATATTATATTACTTCTTTTTTTTTTTTTTTGAGTCACACCCGGCGATGCACAGGCTCATGCACTCAGGAATTACTCCTGGCGTGCTCGGGGGACCATATGGGATGCTGGGATTCGAACCCGGGTTGGCCGCGTGCAAGGCAAACGCCCTACCCACTGTGCTATTGCTCCAGCCCCCAGTATTATATTACTTCTATTCGTGTTTTGTTTTGCTTCGGGGCCACTCTATCAGACTGAGGTCTGCTGGGTGTGGGTACCCCCAAAAAAGCTAAATAAATCAGCCTGTGGAGGCAGGGTTGGAGTACATCCTTTGTAGGCAGAGACCCCTCCCCCAAAAGGTGCCCTCCAGGCCCTGACCGGCCCCTCCAATCCTGGGCAGCACTGCAGGAGGAGCCTCTGCTAAAAATATAGCAAACTAAATTCATCTAAAAACACTCACGGGTCTCAGAAGTACTGCTCAGGGCTTACTCCCGGCTCTGCACACAAAGATGACTCCTGGCAGGCTGAGGGGACCGTATCCTGGGCTGGGGATTGAACTGGGTCAGTGGCATGCAAGGCAAGCACCCTACCTGCTATACTATTTCTTCAGTCCCAAACTGGTCTCTTGGTACTTACAAATTTACTTCAGGGGCCAAAGCAATAGTGCAGTTCTTCAGACTCTTGTGTATGGCTGACCTGGTTTGAATTCTCAGCACCACAAATGGTCCCTTGAGCACTGCCAGGCATCAGTGCTGAGCACAGAGCCAGGAATAGTCCCTGCGCACTGCCAGGTGTGGTCCAGAAACCAACTAATGAGCTAATCAAACAAACAAATTCCTCTGTTGGTTAGTTTTTCAGCCACCAGACCCAATGCTATATTATTTCCAGACTCATCACATTAATCTGTTTGACCACAATAGATGCCGAAGAGCAGATAATGTAACTACTTATAAAGCAGAGTAGTTTGAAGGGAGGGAATTTTGGCAAGGTGGACTAGAAATCAGAAGTCAGGGGCCTGATCACGGTACAGCGGGTCAGGTGTTTACCTTGCAAATGGCCAACCTGGGTTTGACCCTCAGCCTCCTATATGGTCCACCAAGCCCTGCCAGGAGTGATTTCTGAGAGCACAGTCCCTGAGTGTTGCCAGGTGTGGCCAAAAACCAAAATCAAAACAAGCAGAAGTCATTCTTTACTGTCTAAGAGTTGCAGCAAGAATTCGAAATAAGAGACAAGGGCCAGAGGGATAATCCAGGGGTTAAGGCACTTGCCTTGCAGGTAGACAACTCCAGTTTGATCCCTGGCATATGGTTCCCTGAGCATTGCCCAGGAGTGATCCCTGAGCACAAAGCTAGGAATAAGTCCTGAGCAGCCCAAGATGTAGCCCCCAAACCAAATGTGCGCACACACGTGCACATGCGCACACACAAACACACACACGTGCGCACACAAACACACACACACACACACACACACACACACACACACCCCTCCTAAATCAACAAAGGAACAAACAATAGTCTTAAATTACTATCATTATTTTGATTTTGGAGCGGTACCCATCTGTGCTCAGGACTTACTCCTGGCAGTGCTGGGGATCAGACCCAAGGCCAATACTTCACCCTCTGTACTATCTCTTCAGCCTCAGCTCTTAAAGAAACAAAGCATTTATTTGTTTATTTGCTGTGTCAGGGATCAAATCCAGGACCTCACACATGTGAAGCATATGCTCTACCACCGAGAGTCACATCATAGCAGAAACTTTTTCTTTTCTTTTTTTTTTTTTTTTGGTCACACCCGGTGATGCACAAAGGTTACTCCTGGCTCATGCACTCAGGAATTACCCCTGGCGATGCTCAGGGGACCATATGGGATGCTGAGAATCGAACCCGGGTCGGCCGTGTGCAAGGCAAATGCCCTACCCGCTGTGCTATGGCTCCAGCCCCTAGCAGAAACTTTTTCAAACTCCTGGTAATTGGGAGAAGTCTCTTTCTACAGAGTCCAGACAAAGGGTGAGTCCTAGTGGCTAGACGGGAACCAAGGACCTGATTGGCTCTTGGCTGCTGCCTACTGGCATTCTTTAGATCACCATGTCAATCTACAAAACAAACCTCAGTCACCTGCCGGTAATTATGGCTGTCACTGCTATCATCCTAGATCCAGAGCGGCCCAGAAAGATGAAGAAATGGACCCAAGCATGCAGAGATAAATATATATCTGTACCCTTGGGTACTCCATAATAGGTTGAGTCAGCTACATAATTTGCAGGTTCCAGCGCAATTGAAAATATGCAGTTTGGGGCCGGGTAGAGAGCAAGGTGCTTTGCTTATAGCTGACCCAGGTTTGGTTCTTGCCACCACCTATGTCTGGCTCCCCAACCCTCGCCAGGAGCGACCCCTCAGCACAGAGCCAGGAGTAAGCCCTGAGCTCCACGGGGTGTGACCCAAAACAAAAAAAAAAACCAGAAATGTGGAGTTTATTTTTTTCTAGTTTTCCCTTTTTTGTTTGTTTGTTGGCTTTTGATGAAAATGTGGGATTTGGGTCCGAGAGATAGTTCAGCACGCTGAGCGCCTGCTTTGCAAGCCTGGAGGCCTCGGTTTGACCCCTGACCCCACATGATCCCCCAACCAAGCAGCACTAGGAGTGTCCCCCTCTCTCCATGACAAGAATTGGTTGGAGCCCCTGAGTATGCTGGGTAGGACCCGAAACAAGAAAATGATGTGTGGCGTTCTGGGGGAAGGATGCAGGAAGGAGTCCACTTCCCCTCCACAGCTGATGGCTGACCCCCCACCCCCGCCCTCAAAGGATCACAACGATATTCTGCAGGTGGCCAGGAGCGGGGCAAGAGGCCCCAGGGAGCAGCTATGGCACTGTCAGCTAAAGGTTGGGTGGGCTCTGTCCCACCCCAGAGACACAGATCCAGGTGGGACTAAGGGCTGTAATGAGGTGGGGACAGGGGCTGTACCCAACCCTCATAAACTGGCTCAGGCACCCACTGGGTAGAGGGCAGGATGGCTACAGTGAAACCAAGACACACACACACACACTCACACACACACACACACACACACACACACATCACCTCTTCCCCCAACCTGGCAATAAGGCCTGCCTGCCGCCCTGCGGAGAGGTCAGTAAGAGTCTCAGGTTTGCCTGGGGAGAGAGGATGCTGGGGAGAGAGCCGGCGCTCATGAGCAGAAGCGCCAAGACCACTGGACTTGCTCCATTCTTCCATCCAACTTGACTTCAAACACAGATCCAGGGGCCGGGGAGGGAGCTTGAAGGTCCAGTGCAGGCCTGACATACCAAAGCCCAGGTTTCCATCACTCGCATCACTCCCAGGCCTGCGGGGGCAGCGCAGTGCTCTGGAGTCAAGTCCACCGTGCACCCTACAGTCACAAGTTCAAAGCTCTGGTGTCCCACATAGGCCAACCCCTGGCAGCTCTGATGTCTGTGAGCCTCAGTGCCACAAGCGATTGCTAGCTCTGTCACACTCAGGTACCAGTAGCATGCCCCCCAAAGAGGGTGCAGCCCCTAGGAAGCACCACAGTGAAATGGATGTACAGACATTGTGCCGGGAAATGAGATTGTGTGAGCAATGTAACCAGAGGAGTCAGCACTGTAGCCTGATGTGCAACATCTGAGGAGCAACCAGGCGAAAAATGGGCAAATGTCACCGCCAGGAATGGGGGATACCTCTGCTCATCACATCAACCACAATGAAGGCAAGGGGGAGGAAGTGAAAACAAGAAAAGAAGCAAGGGTGCCCACACACCTGGACCCACAAGTAGTCGCATGCACACACTCAGACACACCAAAAATGCCCAAGGTGTGACCACAGAGCATGAAACTACAAGCACTTTTAAGTGCAGGTCCAGGGCAGAACTCGCTTGCTGCCACGAAATATGCAAGTTACTTCCCTCCTTTTCACAACTAATCACGGATAGCTGGAATTCCAGCCCAGGCTTGTTGATTCCGAAGCACAGGTTCCTAGCATTATAACTACCAACTCAAGGGGTCATTTTCAGATCAGAGGGTGAGTACAGCTGGGAAAGTACTTGCGTTGCACGATGCTCCAGTCAAGAGCTCAGTTCTTCCACACCTCTGCAGGGAATCTTTCCTGACTTGGCCTTCCTAAGTAGAAGTGATTACTCTCTGTTTGGGGCAGGGGGAGGGGCCGTGGACCACATCAGTGTGCTCAGGGCTTACTCCTGGCTCTGGGGTCAGGGATCATTCCTGAAGGGGACCCTATGTGGTGCCAGGAATTGAACCCAGGTCAGAGGCCCTGTGCAAAGCAAGTACTTTCCCAGCTATATTAACCCTCTGGTCCGAAATGCCCTCTCAAACTGGTAGTTATAATGTCGGGAACCTTGGCTTTGGGAATCAACAAACCTAGACTGGAATTCAGGTTGTGGGTGATTAGTTGTGTAAAGGAGGCAAGTAACTTGCATTTGTTTCCCCATCTGAACTGGGGATATTGCTGTTCAGTGTGGGAGCTCGCTGGGCTCTACTGGAAGGCTTTACTAATGACAGTCTTACCAGAAACGAGGTGTCAGGGAGGCCAGAGCGATAGTATAGTGGGTAGGGCGTTAGCATTGCACGTAGCCGACCTGGGTTCCGTCCCTGGCATTTCATATGATTCCCCAAGCATTGCCAAGAATAATTCCTTTGTGCAAAGTCAGGAGTAATCCCTGAGCATCACAGGGTGTGGTCCAAAAACCAAAAAAGAAAACAAAAAAGAAATGAGGTTTCATATCTCCTAAAATGTTTGCAAAACTAAGCACATTCATTTTTACATAAGGGCTTCTGTCTATTTGTAGTGCTTTTGGGAAGGAGGAAATCACAGAACTGAAAAGAGGAAGAATATTTGTCACTGATGTCTAGTGTTTAGGGCAGTGCCACCCAAACAAAGCCAGCTGGTTCTATCTATCTTATGTATTTGCTTCTAACACAATGCTTGGGGCCAAATGTAGAGTTTATTATTTGGGGGTGGGGGGCGGGGTGGCAGTGAGGCATATCATCCCTGGCATCACTCAGGGCCTTCTCCTGGCTCTGGGTTCAGGAATCTCTCCTGGCAGTGCTGGGGGTATGATAAGAAGCACCAGAAATGAAGTTGGTCGCAAGCAAGGCAAGCCCCCTTAACTTACCCAGTACTCTCTTTGGCCCCCAAACGGGCGTTTTGCAATCATCACTAAAATGTGAGTGGTTCAAAGAGAACTCGGGTAAAAGGATAATAAATCTTCTATATATACATTTTTTTTTCTTTTTGGGTCACACCCGGCAATGCACAGGGGTTACTCCTGGCTCATGAACTCAGAAATTACCTGGCGGTGCTCAGGGGACCATATAGGATGCTGGGAATCGAACCCGGGTCAGTCGCATGCAAGGCAAACGCCCTACCCACTGTGCTACTGCTTCAGCCCCAGGATAATATCTTTTAGAAAGGTAATAAAAAAAATCTCTTAAGGGTTTTGGCATTTTGGGGACACACTAAAGTGTGGAAGAAAAAAATCGACAAGACTATTCATAACCATAATTAAAAGCTATTTCTAAGAACCCGTTAATATTTAGTTTGCATCACTTTTGCTTACATTTAAAATTTAAACACCTGATGTGGATTTAGAATTTATGTGGATAGATCAATATATATATATATCTTATAACTCAAAAGATACGTCTTAATAGAACATCAATCAGATCCATCTTTTTTGAAAACGTTGGTTCCTGTTCCAAAGCGCCCAGAGAACATCAGGTCCCCAGAACCTCGGCTCCCGACTCCGCGACGCTCGCAGCACCATTGGACGACAGTTAGCAACCCTGCGATCCAATTACCGGGGGGTCCGGAGAGAACGCTATCTTGATTGGCTAGCGGGAACGTCTCTCCGAGGAGAGGCGGGGTTTTTGGCGGCGTTCTCTGGTCCTATCCGAGAACGGCCAGGGGCGGGCTCCGCCGCAGGACTGGGGTGGAGCCCGGCCCCGGAAGGTGAGTCTCCACCCTTCGGCCCCACCCACTGCGGTGGAGGGGGCGTGGCCTCCGGCCCCCGCGGTCGGCCGGCGGGCCGGGTGCGCGGGGCGGGGCAGGGGGCGGGGCCCGGGCGCCGGGGCGGGGCGAGCGTTGTCAGCGGCGGAGCCGGATGCAGGCGGCGCGGCGGCCGCGGGGATGGGCGGAGCCCCGGCCGCTGGTGCTGGTGGCTGGCGCCGCTGCCGGAGCCCGAGCCCGAGCGGCCGCCTGTGCCGTGGTGCGACGCTGCTGGCCCGGGCGGCGGGATGCTAAGCAAAGGGGTGGGCGGCGGCGGCGGCGGCACGAAGGCGCCCAAGCCGTCCTTCGTGTCCTACGTGCGTCCCGAGGTGAGGGGGCGACCGGCGGGGGGGAAGCGGCCGCGCCGGGAGCCCCTTCTCGGGCGGGCGCGGCGAGGCCCGTGGGCGCTTCCTGCCGGGCTGCGGCCGGGGCGCGGGAGAGCGGGGGGCTCCCAGGGCCGCGTGTGCGCGGGGGTCTCCCAGCCGGCCGGGTGGGGGGGACCACGGCGTGGGCCATCAGGTGTCGGAGCGCTGGGCCCGGCTCGCAGGCGGCCAGGTGGAGGGGGCCAAGCCGGGACATCACCGGAGAGGTGCGAGCCGGGGGTGTGGACAGCGTGGAGGGGTGTCGGGAGTGGGTGGGCAGTGGTCCGCCGCTCCCGCCCCGCGAGGGGCTGGCCCAGAACCGGCCCCCCAGCGCCTTGCACTCCCAGAATCGGCCCCCGGTGTGGGTCTTCCCGGAACCGGCCCCAGCTCCAGTTTGACCAGGACCGCCCCCACTCCTGCCCCCAGAACCGGCCCCCGGTGCGCGTGTGCCTGGGATCGGCCCCCGCGTGGGTCTTCCCGGAACCGGCCCCCGCTCCAGTCTGACCAGGACCGCCCCCACTCCTACCCCCAGCGCTCAGGACCCCCAGAACACGCCGCCGATGCGCGTGTGCCCGGGACCGGCCCCTTTCCCGCGAGTGCCGGCCCAGGACCGGCGGGCACCCAGGACCCCCAGAGTCCGTCCCCCTGTGTGGGTGTGCCCGGGATCGGACCCTCGCGTGGCTCTGCCCGGAACCGGCCCCAGCTCCAGTCAGACCAGGACCACCCTCACCCTTACCGCGGGCGTCCAGGACTCCCAGAACTAGCCCCGTGTGCGGGTGTCCCCGGGACCGCCCCGCGCGGGTCTGCCCTGCCCTACACTGCCCTGCCCGAGCGATTTCTCCGTGAGTCTGAGCACCACTTCTTGCAGTTTGGTGGCGCTGGCGGACCCGGTGCGCCGCCGCCTCCCGCCGCGCATCAGCCCTGCGCGAAGAAACTGGGGGTGAACTCCCACCCCCTCCACACACACACTCGCCCGCCCCATCACTTGTACACTCCCCCCCTTACGAATTCCAATTCCTCTGCGGCGCTTCCGTCCCACCACTCCTTGCTTCTCCTCCTGGAATTTTCACCAAGGAGTTCATTCATGAGTTCCGAGAGGTTTTTTTCTTTTTCTTTTTCTTTTTCCTTCCCCTCACTCTCTCCGACTGTATGCCAGGCACTGTTCAGAAATGTTTGGGCTGTAGATCAAAAAATCAAAAACTAAAGACCCGACGACCCCCCCACCCCCACCTACTACCTGCAGCTTATTGGACGGAGAGAGGACTGAGCAGAGCAGAATCCTAGATGAAATAGAAATGATTTCTTTTTTTTTTTTGGCTTTTTGGGTCACACCCAGCGATGCTCAGGGGTTACTCCTGGCTTTGCACTCAGGAATTACTCCTGGCAGTGCTTGGGGGACCATATGGGATGCCGGGGATCGAACCCGGGTCGGCCGCGTGCAAGGCAAACACCCTACCCGCTGTGCTATCGCTCCGGCCCCAAATAGAAATAATTTCTGGGGGCACTTTGAAAGATCATCGGCACCCGGTGAGCGAGCAGAAAAAGTACCATCTGTGGGACTAGTGTCATTTGAGCAAAGACTTGAAGCATTGTAGCTAGAGGGCCCAGGATGAGTCACTTGCCTTGCAGTGCGTGAGGCCCCAGGTTCGATCCCTGCCATCACCAAAGGGGGGGGGGGAAGGTGCAGGTAGAGGGAAGAATTTGGATTCTTGGAACCAGCCTTGCAGAAACCAAGTAGTTATGGAAGAAAGGAATGGCCAGAGAGGTTAGGGACGCGGCAGCTTGTAGGTTAGGGCTTCCAGTGATAAATAGCTCCTTGTTCAAATGCCTCTTTAGATGTGTTCTTGGTTTGGATTCTGGTTTTAATTTTATTTTAACTGCTGCTCTCACTGGCACGCAAATCAGCAGCGTGCGGTTCTGCGAACTCCTTGTCTTCCCGTGCTTCCCCCAGTGGCAGGCCAGCTGTGCCTGAGATCTCGGTCAGGGGCTTACTTTGTTCTGCAAGACCCCTGAAGCCTTCACCTTTGTTATGGACACTTTCCTTGCTGGCAGTGGTCTTGAAATGGCTCTTCTTTTGACCTCTGATGTGTGAAGGGAAACCACTTCCTCCTGGAACCCTGCTGGGGGCCGGGGTCTTGAGACTACAGCAGGCTTCTCCTGTAGCATCATGGGTAAGTGGTGTGGTCAGTTTCTTTGTGCATCTGTTTTGTTTAAGCTGGGTCGAAGTACGGCTGTTCTTTAACCTTTCCTCTGGTGGGGGAGATTAAGCTACAGGTGGCAAGACTTTTGAAATGTGGCCAGAGTTCAAGAATGTTCAAATTTTTCACCCACCCTGTGCACATGTTGTAATTAGACATATTTTCCCTCTTTCCACAAGGCCTGTTAGATTTCCTTTGAGTGATACTTAAAGAAGGGGAGTGGTTCTGCCCCCATGTAAGCCTGAACTGGTCACATTTTTCAGATCCTCATAGCTGGCAGTTTTGGGGGCGGGGGTTTGCATGGAAACAATGCTGTGTAGACACTGTAGGTCTGCTGTCATCTGTCTTTCAGCATATTTGGTAGCAGGGGATAAGGCTCCGACTGAAATTGTGGATGGCTTTGACAAGATAAGGGCAGAAGGTGATGAGAAAGCAATTTCATTTTTAAGGGACAGTTGTTGCTAGATCAGCCCGTGGTTGGAAAGCATCCGAGCAGCTTTTCCTGTCCTGCCTGTCCCTTTCTGGTTTTTCTTTTCTCTTTGTGTTTTGGTTTGGGGGCCACCCCCAGCATTGCTCAGGACCTACTCCTGACTCTGTGCTCAAGGATCTCTCCTGGTGGAGGCCCCTGGGGACCAGGTGGACCCTGTCCAGTGCCCGGAGAACCCGCGTCAGCCCCGGGCTATCTCCCGGCCCCATCTCAGATGCCTTTCTGCTGGCACACCTTGTGCTGCCGGAGCCACTGTCACACCTTATGATGTCATGAGAGCTGGGTGTGCCGATGAGCTCCCCTGTGGGCAGTTCAGCGGCCACTCCCTTCAGTGGGCAGACGCCTCTCAGGAATCAGCACCGGGTGTTGAGAACACAAGTACAGAGCTGGATCAAGTATTTGAAGATGATGCTTTTAGACATGACGGATTATTATTACAATTTTCTTGGGACCCGAAAAGACTGACTCTGGGCAACTTTAAGAAAGTGGTAGTCAAGCAGTGTCGACTTTCTTTTTCTTGGGGCGGAGGGGGGGGGGGACGTGAGGGGGTGGAGGGGTGTGGTTCCCACCCAGAAATACTTGGTGGGATCACTCCTGGTCGTGCTCAGCGGACTATGTGCCGTGCCAGGGATCAAACCTGGGTCATTCGCTTGCAAGGCCTCCTGCGCTCTCTTTCTGGACCAGAACACCAGCTTTTGTGTTTGTTTTTGTTTTTGTTTTTTGGGTTACACCTAGCGGTGCTCAGGGGTTACTCCTGGCTCTGCACTCAGGAATTACTCCTGGTGGTGCTCGGGGGACCGTATGGGATGCCCAGGATCGAACCCAGGTCAGTCGCGTGCAAGGCAAACACCCTACCTGCTGTGCTATCACTCCGGCCCCAAACTCCAGCTTTCAGAACCAGCGCTCTGCCACACTAGCTTGGGCTCTCCTCGCATTGGTTCTCCAGCTGCAGCGAGTGTGAAGATCAAGGCTGTGAAGTGAAATCTAGGGCCCTGGTCATGTTTCAGGAACTCTGCCAAGAGAGTCATACATCAGCACAGCGAGCAAGTGGGGGGCAGTGGCTCCAGAAGTTGGGGTGGACAGGAGCAGGTGGCACCTGGTGATTGGCTCCCCGAAATTTCTCCATCTCCGCACCCCAGTGTAGCCCCAGGTGTCCGTGTTTCCTGCAGGGACCTCCATGCTGAGCTTCGTGGAGGCCTGGCTTTGTTAGTGGGACCATCTTTCTGTTCAGTGAAATTCCCGTCTGATGGTTTCAGAAGCTGAAATTCCGATTTGCATAACAAAAAATGTTTTAATTGTAGAGCTCACTGGGCCAGAGCAATAGTACAGTGGGTGGGGTGATTCCCTGCGCGAGGCTGAGCCGGGTTCGCTCCCCGCCATCCCGCCATCCCGTATGGTCCCCTGAGCCTGTCAGGAGTGGGTCCAGAGCTCCTGAGCACCGCTGGGTGTGGCCCAAAAGCAAAACCGAAATTGAATTGTAGAGCTTAGTAACAGCTTGGGGTGTATCCTATCAGAAATGTCTGTATATACCTTTTAACAGATTGAGAGCAATATTGCTAATCATACTATCTGGTACAGTGACATTGTGATAATACTAGTAATATTGCTTATCATACTCTTCAGTAATCACCCTTATTCACCAGAAATGTTTATTAGAAAATGCCTTTTTTGGGGGGGTCAGTTATTAGCCCCTGATGCTATCTTAGCTTCCTCTGTTTGTTTTGAGCGCGCGTGGCAGTGCTCAGGGCGTGCTCTCACTGGGCGTGTGGAGGTCACACCCAGCGATGCTCTAAGCCTATGCAGGGCTGGGGGTCAAACCCAGGCCTCCAGCATCCGGTGCGTATGCTCTCACCCACTGAGCCTTATGACGTCACTCCACACCAACATGTTCCTCTTCATATTTTTTAAATTAAAAAAATAAAATTTATCGCCTTTCATGAGGCCGACCCGAGTTCGATTGCTCCGCCCCTCTCGGAGAGCCCGGCAAGCTACCGAGAGTATCGAGCCCGCGCGGCAGAGCCTGGCAAGCTACCTGTGCGTATCGGATATGCCAAAAACAGTAACAATAAGTCTCTCAATGAGAGACGTTACTGGTGCCCGCTCAAACAAATCGATGAGCAACGGGATGACAGTGACAGACTAGTTGACAATATTTGATTAAATTTAATATTCAAACACCAATCCCACCACCATCACACCTTCCCACTACCATATTTCAGGTGTTTCCATCCCGAACACCAACCTCTGCCCCAATGCAGAACTGAAATAATATATTTTGTATTGTTTGTTATGAAAAACCACTGAAAATGCTACAAAAAAGTTTCCTTAGAGTAAGAGTGTGAAGATTGTTGTATTTCACCCAGAGGCCATTAAGCCCTTCTATAAGAGATCACAAACATGTTAAAGGTTGAGCCTTGTATGCATTATCTATCTATCTATCTATCTATCTATCTATCTATCTATCTATCTATCTATCTATCTATCTATCTATCTGCCTGTCTGTCTGTCTGTCTGTCTGTCTCCCTCTAAGTTTGGTTGCCTCTACTTTGAACCCCATGAAGTGTGGTGTGGCACTGTTGGAGTATGGGTAGGGTGTGTGGTATGAGTTGGCCGGGAATAGGTTCACTCATGGGTGAGGCCTGTCCGAGCGTGTGGAGAGCGGTCACGAGCATGGTGGTGATTGAGTTCTGGAGGATTTCAGCTGCCGGGGCTGTGTCCCGCGGGGTGGGGTGGGATCTCACTTGCCCCCACTCTGGGGTACTCTGAGTGAAACAGCCTGGCGCGGGTCCGGCGGCATGGTTACTGGTGAGCGTCATGTTATGCTCTCTTCCTGGAGAGAAGGACGTGTGATCTGGATGGTGGCCGATGACGAGATTATCTGGCGCCAGCCAGAGGTGGCTATGGGCGTGGCTGCTGAGTGGCCGGAAAGGGGGGATACGGGTAGAGGATGTCCATTTCTGGTTCCATTGAACCCAGAGTCCTTTCCTCTTTAGAAACATACATTGTGAGGCGAGAGGGCGACAAAGAGAACTAAAAACAGTGGTGTGAGGTTTCTCAGGGTGTGTGAGTTTCGGGGGCCATGTCTTGAGATGCTCAGGAATGATTCCAGGTGGTGCTGGGGATGGAATTGAACAGGGGTCAGCTGCGTCCCTCCCGTTCTATCTCTCCAGCCCCAAGCGGTGTGATTTGCAAATGATTTTCCACTTAGTCACCTTTCCTGGTCCGGAATGAGTTCACTTTTGATGTTTCAGGTTGCCAGTTCTCAACTGTGGTGCTGATAGTGGTATCATGCAAGATTCCCAGATTATCAGCTCTCTGCTCAATTTACTTAAAAAAAAAATTTTTTTTTTAGGGTTTGTTTTTGGGGCCACATTTGATGATGCTCAGGGTTTAATAATTCCTGGCTCTGCACTCAGGAATTATTCCTGGCAGTGCTCCAGGGACTGTGTAAGATGCTGGGGGGGGCGGGGGGTGTCAAACAGGTTGGCCATGTGCAAGGCAAGCGCCCTACCCACTGTACTACCTCTCCAGCCCCCTGTCTCCTTGAACTTTTTTTTTTTTTTTTGCTTTTTGGGTCACACCCAGCAATGCACAGGGGTTACTCCTGGTTCTACACTCAGGAATTACCCCTGGTGGTACTCAGGGGACCGTATGGGATGTTAGGATTCGAACCCGGGTTGGCCACATGCAAGGCAAACGCCCTATCCGCTGTGCTATTGCTCCAGCCCCTCCTTGAACTTTAAGCCCTCTGCCATCCCCACCCTGTGTGGTGCCCTGAGCACCTCCAGGTGTGGCCCAACGAGCAAATATAAATTAAAAAGCTAAAATGGCTAGCACAGTAAAACAGCAGGTAGGGCGCTTGCCTTGCAGGCGGCTGGCCTGGGTCTGATCTCCAGCACCCCTGAGCTTCACCAGGAATGATCCCTGAGAGCAGAGCTGGGAGTGACCGACCCCACGCTGGTGCATCACTGGGTGTGACCCAATAACAACAACAACAACAAAATAGTAATAAAACTGAAGCTCTGGTGTGATGAGAAATGCTTAGTGTTGGGGCGGAGACACCGTACGGTGAGTGGGTAAAGTACTTGCCTTGCCCGTGACTCACCCGGGTTCGCTCCCTGGCGCCCCGGATGGTCTCCCACCCCACCAGAAGTGGCCCCCGAATGCAGAGCCAGGAGCAAGCATCGCCGGGTGTGACCTCAAAGCCTAAACAAGACGAAACTTAAGAGCCTATACGCGGAAGCAAAAATAAAGGATCGTTGAGGGGACCTACTGGGTTCAGGTTTATTTACTCTTTAATTCTTTTTTTTTTTTTCTTTTTGGGTCACACCTGGCGATGCTCAGGGGTTACTCCTGGCTCTGCACTCAAGAATTACTCCTGGCGGTGCTCAGGGGACCATATGGGATGCTGGGAATTGAACTCGGGTCGGCCGCGTGCAAGGCAAACGCTCTACCCGCTGTGCTATTGCTCCAGCCCCCTACTCTTTAATTCTGTGTTGGTTTTCGGGCTATACTCTGCCATGCCCAGCAGCCCCTCCCGGCCCTGCACCCAGGAGCCATACCTGGCAGTGTCCGGGGACCCACCTGGGGTGCCGGGGATTGAACCTGAGTCAGCCACGTGCCAGGCAAGTGCCCTCCCCGCCCGTGTTCTCTCTCCAAGCCCTTATTTTTGACTTGGGCGCGGGGGGCGGGCCTTGTTGTACTCGGGGATCCCTCCTGCGATGCTGGCGGTGCCGGGGATTGGCCCGCTGCTCGCGGGGGGCGGGGCCCACGCCCTCACATCTGCCCCATCTCTCTGGTTCCTGAGTCCCTGGTTAATAAGAGCCGATTCCGTTGCGGTAGGGAGTCAAAGCAAAGCTCCGGGAGTTTTTGTGTGTTCTCTGAACTAGGACGAGGAAATGCTCCGCTTTTAGACTCTGCTAGATGTGTGCCGTGCCCGAATATGGTTAGGATGCACATGTGTGTACGTGTGTGTGCATGCGTGCATGTGTGTGCACGTGTGTGGTGTGTGCGGGCCGGGGTGAGCCCTGGGCCTCATGCACGCGAAGCATACAGTCAACCACGGACGTCCAGCAGCAGCTCCCAATTGTCCTTTGGAGGCCAGCCCTGGTGGTGTTCCGTGCTGGGCGGGGGCCACTGAGGCTCCTGCGTCCAAAGCCTTTGCTCCAGCCCACCTGCTTCCCCCAGACTGTACTTGGTGGTTTTTTTATTTTTTGTTGGCTTTTTGGGCCACACCCAGCGATGCACAGGGGTTACTTCTGGCTCATGCACTCAGGAATTACTCCTGGCGGTGCTCAGGGGACCATATGGGATGCTGGGAATCAACCCAGGGGACCATATGGGATGCTGGGATTCAAACCCAGGTCAGCCGTGTGCAAGGCAAATGCCCTACCCGTTGTGCTATCGCTCCAGCCCCTTGTTTTTTTTCTTCTGGGGTCACACCCAGCTGCGCTCAGGGGCTACACCTGGCTCATTCCCAGTGGTTCTCAGGGGACCCCAGCTGCGTGGTGGAACTGAATTCGGGTCACCTGCAGGCAAAGCATGCGCTTAGCGCCTTGAGCTGTCTCTGAGGCCCCCTCAACAACAATCGCTACTTGTTGTAGCGTTCACGTCGGTGTTTAAGCTGAATGAGAGAAAAATAGTTATTGGTGACTTATTTGCAGATTGAAGGGAGGACTTGGGCCACACCTGGTTGTGTTCAGGGCTTATTTCTGGCTCTGCGCTCAGCTGTCACTTGGGTGGGGTTCCGGGGACTGTATGGGATGCTGGGGCTCGAACCCTGATCTGCTACGTGCAAGGTTCCAACCCCCCTTCCTGCTGTACTATCACTCCAGCCCCTGATTTGCAGACTTTTAGATTTGGAAGATAATTTAAAGATAACCTGCTCCACGGCTGGGCCTGCCTTTGTTCTGCAGATGTGGAAGGAAGCCGCACTGGGCTACTCCAGCCGGGCCCTGCCGTATCGCAGGGTGCAGGGAAGCACTAACTCCTTAGACCAGCAGTGCCAGTGGCTAAGCCAGGGGCTCCGGCACGGTTTTCCATGGAAGTGAGGCAAAGAGGCGAGAGAGCTGCAGACTGAGAAGGGTCTGAAACAGGGCTGCAGAGGCAGTGCAGCGGGGAGGGCGTTTGCCTTGCATGCGGCTCACCCCGGTTTCATCCCTGGCATCCTATAGGGTCCCCCAAGCTCCACCAGGAGTGTCTCCTGAGCACACAGTCAAGAGTAAGCCCTGAGCAGTACTGGGTGTGAACTCCAAACCTAGGGCAGTCCCCCTCCTGGGCCATTTTCTTACGCTTGTGTTCTGGACACAGGCCACGTTACTGGCGGAGTGTGCTTACAGTCGGGGCTGGGGCTTTCTCAGGCACGCTTGCCAGTCGCTGCTTCTGTCCTGGGTTAGGTTGTCTGCGGGGGACCGGATAAGGAAGGAGCCCCGGAGATGCAGTTAATTCGCTCTGTGAAGTTTCCTGGGTCTCTGCTGGTCTCAGGCGTGCATCCGGATCTGGGGCATACAAAACTTGGGAGACTGCAAGTCTTTTTTTTTTTTTTTCTTTTTCCTGTGGGACAGCCCTCTGTCAGAGCACTGTCTCTCATACTTTGCTGGATCTGTGACAAGGAGAGAGTAGATTTTCTGAAGACAAACGTCCTTCCTCAGTCCTAGCAATTAAAAAAAAAAACCTTCAAAAGCAAAAATTTAGATCCATTTCCTTTTTCCAAAAAAGTATTTTGGGCCACACCTAATAATGCTTGGAGACTCTGTGTGCTGGGTTTGTTCTCTCTCTCTCTCTCTCTCTCTCTCTCTCTCTCTCTCTCTCTCTCTCTGCCCCCCTTTTTGTCTTTCTTTCTCTCTTTTCTTTCTTCCTTCCTAAACGAATTTCTATTCATGGCAAACTTTCTGCTTGAGTTTTGAAGTCACTGGTCATCATCCACAGCCCTTAAAAGTCCTTCCTAAAAAAATCACTTTCCTGGCTGCGGCTTGGGCGCGATGACTCGTCTGAAGGTTCCGCTTTCTCTCCTGCATACGCTTCCTGCGGCATCTCCCTGGGCCGGCTCCGGCCCGCCCGGCTCCTGCACATGGAGCATCAGACGCTGTGGGGGCGTGGGGGGGGGCTGTGTCCGGCCGCTCTTCCTGTGGCCTGGTCCAGCAGCTGCCACAGGGAGCCACCCAGACGCGTCTCAGCACCCTTCCTCCCGCTGTGACCTTAAACCCGGGGTCGCCTGCGGAAACCTGCGGAACCCGTCGCTCAGACACGTACGTTTCTGCACACTGTTCCCGACAGCTTCAGCAGAACGTTTGATCATCTTGGACTTCCACGTTTTTTTTCCTTTTCTTTTTGGGTCACACCCAGTGATGCTCAGGGGTTACTCCTGGCTCTGCACCCAGGAATTACTCCTGACTGTGCTTGCTTGGTGGACCATATGGGATGCTGGGAATCGAACCCGGGTCGGCCGCGTGAAAGGCAAACGCCCTCCCCGCTGTACTGTCACTCCAGTCCCCTTGGACTTCCCTTTTTTTTTTTTTTTTGCTTTTTTGGGTCACACCTGGTGATGCACAGGGGTCACTCCTGGCTCATCACTAAGGAATTACTCCTGGCAGTGCTTGGGGGACCATATGGAATGCTGGATTCGAACCTGGGTCGGCCACATGCAAGGCAAACGCCCTACCCGCTGTGCTATCGCTCCAGCCCCTGGACTCCACTTTTAACCACGCAGTATGACAGTGTGTTTCAGAGAGGACTAGAATTCAGGGGCTAATTTTATTTTTTTAAGTCAGTCAAAGATGTATGCTTTCTCTTTCTATCTCTCTGCAATGCCAGGGATCAAACCCAGGACTTTGGGCACGAAAGGCCTGTGCTCCCCCACTGAACCACATTCCTACCCCACCTCCCCTCCCCCCCGCCTTTTTTAGGGTTAAAGCAATGTCGTGGAAGGTGCAGGCTTGCGAAGTCAGAAAGAGAAAATCACCCTTAATTATGCATCTCCAACCTAAGCAGTTATTTGCCTTGCTCCACATGTTCAGGCCTTGTCCATGCAGTGTGTGTCTCGAATGGTTGTAGTTGTGATGTTTGAACACACGTAGAACCGGCTTGTGGCTGTCGCGTTTGAGGGCGGCCGTGCTGGAAGACAGTCCTGCCGTTGGCAGAGGGTGTTGTTGTGACTGTTTTCCCAGTTGGAACTCACCTGTGGTTTCTCATTGGGTTACTCTTCTCGCTACTTTTTAGGTGGGAGGATGGTCTCTGGGGTCACATCCCTGGATGCTCAGGGGCTATTCCTGGATCTGTGTTCAGGAGTGACCCCTGCTGGTGTTCGGGGGCACCGCGTGGGATGCTAGAAATGGAGCCAGGTGGGCTGCGTGTGGACCAAGCCCCTTATCCATCACTCTCCAGCCCCTCTTCGTTCTACTTTCAGGTGGTACTTTTTGTCGTTGTTTTGGTCTCTGGGCCACACTTGCTGCTGCTTTGGAGCCAGTCCCAGAGTGGTATCTGGGGCCTCCCCCTTCAGGTCTTGGGGGACCCTCTGGTGCTCAGGATCAGATCTGAGGCTTCTGCGTGCAAAGCATGCACTCCAGCCTGGCAGTGTTGGTGCTAAGGGCTGCTTCTGGCCAGGCTGGTGGTGGCGGGGGGACAAGGCCTCCAGCATGCAAAGCAGGTCCCCAGTTCATTGAGCTGTGTCTCCCTTTTTTTTGTGTGTGAGGCAAAATAGTTTTTTTTTTTTTCAGATATTTACAAGTAAACATCTTATTTATTTATTTATTTTGCTTTTGGGGTCACACCCAGCACTGCTCAGGGGTTGCTTCTTGCTCTTTACTAAGGAATTACTCCTGGCTGTGCTTGGGGGGTAAACGCCCATATGGGATGCTGGGGATCGAACCCAAGTCAGCTGAGTGCAAGGCAAGACCCTACCCACTGTACTGTTGCTCCGGCCTCAGGCAAAGTAGTTTTTATTGAACAAAACTTACGTTAATGTGAGGGCAGAGGAAGAAGGAAAGGAATACATGTTCACGAGAGAACATGGGCATAAAGAGCAAGCGTGAATGAATCATTCAAACTGTGAGGGCTGGAGAGATAGTACAGCGGGTCGAGGACTTGCCTTGCACACACACAGCCAACCCCCAGGTTCAATCGCCGGCAGCCCACATGGTCGCCTGAGCCCCGCCAGGGGTGATGAATGCCTGAGTGCAGGGCCGAGAGTCACCCCTGAGCATCTCCCAGGTGTGGCCCCCAAAGCAAACTAAATAGATAAACCCACTGAGGCCGCCTGGGGGATGGAATTGAACCGGCATAACTGACACCCTCTTGTCTTCTGCTGCTGTGGGAGAACGAGGAGAGGTGGACCCGGAAAGGGATGCAGGGGGGAGTAAAGGCATCCAGCAACCGGAAGGTCTCAAGGCCTCGCCTTCCTTGAGTCCCTCTTGAACCCGGAGTACCACACACTCAGCAAAACTGTCAGACACCGCGAGGGAGGTCAGCCCCGGACGGCCCTGCTGTGTGTCCTGCCAGCCAGTTGGGAATGTCCGTAACGTCCCCATCACAGCTGCTGGGTGGCCGCAGTACTTCTGAGTATTAATGACCCTTCCCTGGGCCAGGCCCTCTGCAGGGGACCTGGCCCGCCGTTGTAAGCCTGCCGGTGACACACGCCCCTTTGGTCGTTACTCTTGGGCAGCGGTTGGCCAGAGCCTCTTGGAAGTTCTCAGGAAATGTCTAATCATTAATCTCCGAGTCTGGCTCTCCTTGGCAGCCGTGGCTGTAATGACGGCGGAGCCTTCCTTGTGGTGCTGGTTGCCATGGCAGCGTGCCAGGAAGGTTCACCCGAAGCTTCCTTAGGATATTTTTCACGGTCTCCAAAAGTTCCTTTTCCTCCTTTCTTTGTTCCTTTCTGCGTTTGCGAGTGACGGCATTATCTGAGTAGTTGGCTTGTGCTCCGCCGGTCAGCCTTTGGGGGTGGGGCGTCCGGTCGCAGGGGACCCTCTGAAGATCAGGGCCTTTGCTCTCTGCCACCTGTGCTACCCAGCACCTACTTTTTCTTTCTTTCTTTCTTTTTTTAAATTCTTTTATTGATTCACCATGTGGAAAGTTACAAAGCTTTCAGGTTTAAGTCTCAGTTATACAATGCTCAAACACCCATCCCGTCACCAGAAGCACCTACTTTTTCTGTTCTGGTGCCGGGGATGGAAGTCAGGGCTCAGATATGCTGCAGACCCCTGGCCCCAGCCCCGACCTCCTCCTCTGCCCTCAAGTCTGACAAGTCTCTCCCCCATGGCTGGATTGATTTTGTTTATTGTTTATTGATCACAGCTGGCTGAGGGCTTCTCTGCGATCCCGTCGGTAAACTCAGGGTACCCCTCGCTCTGATCCCTCTCAAAGGCCGTTGC
The DNA here is from genome assembly GCF_027595985.1 of Sorex araneus. Lineage (NCBI taxonomy): Eukaryota > Metazoa > Chordata > Mammalia > Eulipotyphla > Soricidae > Sorex > Sorex araneus. The sequence goes on along the minus strand of NC_073302.1, from coordinate 120,248,214 downwards.
GCGCATGACCCCGTGTTCTGATGTCCTGTGAAACCCGTGCTCTAAACGGACTCCGGCCTCCCCGTCCCGCCTCTTCCTGTCCTGGGCACCCCTCTGGGCTTGGGTGGCGGGGCAGACCCATCCCTGCCGCTGTTGGCCGTGGGCCAGGCAGGGGCTCGGTTGCCTTGTGCCCCTGGAACTCTGGAGGTTTGGCCACAGCTGGGGTGAGATTCTCCCCTGGGACCCTCGGCCAGCCTCTGAATTGGCCGGTGGGGGCCAGATCCACAGGCAGCTCAGCTTTTGTTTCTGGGCCCCACCTGCAGTGCTCAGGGCTTACTCCCGGCTCTGTGCTCAGGGATCGCGCCTGGTGGTGCTGGGGGGACCATTTGAGTTGCTGGGGATTGAACCCCAGTTCATTCAAGGCAAGCGCCTGCCCCCGGGACTGTCTTTCCACCCCACCCTTCCGCCCCCTCCCTCCCCCTCCCTCCCAGTTCTGCTTTGCTTCGGCCCATGCACTGAAATGCCGGAGATAGACGAGCGAGTGGGAGCCACTTAGAAATCACACCGCGGGGGCCAGAGCTGTAGTCCAGTGGGCAGGGCTCTAGCACACCGCTCACCCGAGTCCCTCCCCGGCATTCCGAGGCCCGTCAGGAGTGATTTCTGAAGTGTCGAGCAAGGAGTAGTCCCTGAGCACTGCCAGGTGTACCCCAAACACAGAATCAGAGAGAGAGAGAGAGAGAGAGAGAGAGAAAGAAAGGAGAGAGAGGAGAGAGAGAGAGAGAAAGGAGAGAGAGGAGAGAGAAAGGAGAGAGGGAGAGAGATAAAGGAGAGAAGGAGAGATAGAAGAGAGAGGGAGAGAGGGGAGAGAAAGAAGAGAGGGAGGGAGAGAGGAGAGAGAGAAGAGAAAGGAGAGAGAGAGGGGGAGAGAGAAAGGAGAGAGAGAAAGGAGAGAAGAGATAAAGGAGAGAAGGAAAGATAGAGGAGACAGAAAGGAGAGGGAGAGAGATAAAGGAAAGAAGGAGAGATAGAGGAGAGAGAGAAAGGAGAGAGATAAAGGAGAGAAGGAGAGATAGGGAAGAGGAGAGAGGAGAGGAGAGGAGAGAGGGAGAGAAAGGAGAGAGGGAGGGAGAGAGGAGAGAGAAGAGAAAGAGAGGAGAGAGAGGGGGTAGAGAGAGAGAGAGAGAGAGGGAGAGAGAGGAGAGAGATTGCCCTTTGTGCTCCAGTTCCTCGAGCCCGGGCAGCAGTGCTGTGACTTGGGCACCCTGAGCCCCCCTTTCCTCACCCGCCAGCTGTCCCGTCCTTCCGCGTCCTTCCCGCAGGCCGAGCCCCCGGCCCCAGCTTGGGCCCCGAGCCTGGCTGTTGCCTCCCTTTCCAACGTGCCGGAAGCGCAGGTGTGTGCCCAGCATTCTCTGAGCTGTAGATGAAAAGCTGGGGTGCACTCTCGGGGGGCTCGCATCCTGCTGGCTCTCTCGGGGAGGTCAGCGAAGCCCGCTCCGAGGAGGGACCCAGCATGTCCAGAGCCCAGAGGAGACCCCAGCCCCGCGGCGCAGGAGCGAGCAGGGGCAGCCGTAAAGGGGGCCGGAGAGGGCGGGGAGGCGTTGCAGGAGGGACCAGGCACTGCTGGCATCTGTCCTCAGCCCCGCGGGCAGGTGGCGTGTGCCCAAGACGGGGGAGTCTCCTGCTGGGCCTGCAGCTCCCTCCTGGTCTGCCCCCGGCTCCTCCTGCGCCAGGAACCCAGAAGCGCTGTTGGAGGGCGTCCGCCCCTCCCTGCTGCCCTGGCATGCCGTCTTCGGGGGCGGATGGAAGGCCACACCACTTGGCCTCGATGCTGCCATCCTGCCGGCCGGCCGCCCAGACGCCCTCAGCACCCAGGCATGTCCACTGCTCCTCTGCTGAGTGCAGCTGGCGGCTCAGTTCCTCCTTTGAGAAAGGGGCATGGTCGCTAGCACCTGGCCTGTTAGGTGGTCCCTAAGGTCAGCGGAAAGTTAGCAGGGTGGAAAAACTTGGTAAAGGTGACCCGTGGTCGGGAGGGGGCGGGAGCCCGGGCCTTGTGTGCAGGGAGGTCTGGCTCAATCCCGGATGCACACACACACACACACACACACACACACACACACACACACACACACACACACACACACACACACACACACACACATGCACACGTACTCGCGCGCATACACACATACGCATGCACACACACACACACGCATTCACACACATACGCACGCACACACACACGCACGCACACACACACATGCACGCACGCACACACACACACGCGAGCGCTTCTGGATGTGGCCCCCAAACAGGATGTTAGTTATCAGTTATTCTTATTTTCTTTTGGTGAAGCAAGGTAGTTCCCCACCCCCGCAAGGTAGGTTTTTTTGTTTGCTTGTGTGAGGGCCGTTCCTGGGGATCTTCAGGGCTCACTCCTGGCTCTTTGCTAAGGGATCACTCCTGGCAGGCTCGGGGAACCCCGTGGGATGCCGGGGATCCACCCCAGCTTGGCCGCGTGTAAGGCAGAAATCTTACCGGCCTTGTTATTGCTCCAGGGAGACTGGCTTGAAGAGCCAGCCGTCACTCCTTTTTTTTTTTTTTTTTTTGGCTTTTTGGGTCACACCCAGCGATGCTCAGGGATTACTCCTGGCTCTGCACTTAGGACTCCCTCCCGGTGCTGCTTGAGAAGGGACTGTATGGGATGCCGGGGATGGAACCCGGGCCAGCCATGTGCAAGGCAAACACCCTCCCCTCTGTAGTATCTCTCCGGCCCCTGCGCTACTATTCTTTTATGTTTGGGGGTTTCCTTGGAGGGGGCCATGCCCACCGGTGCTCAGGGCTTATACTCCTCAGTGCTCAGGGATCACTCCGGGCAGGCTTGAAGGACCATACGACGTACCGGGATGGGACCCTGGTCGAGGGCTTGCAAGGCAACCCGCTGCAGAGTGTGCGTGTATCCGGGCTGGTCTTCAGGTTCTTCAGGGCAGCAGTCCGAGGCCTGAGTGGCTGCACTCGGCCTGGGCTCTTTTCTTTTTGGCGTGGGGGCCGGTGTGGGGGCACACTCCAGGGTGCTGGGGGCTGTCTCCGGATCACTGCTCCTGGCAGTGCTGGGCTGGGTCAAGCCGGGGCCAGCTGCGTGCAGGGCAAACACTTCTCCCCTCTCCTGTCTCTGCAGCCCGCCTCCCACTTCCTCTCTGTATGACTCTGGGCGGCCAACGTGGAGCTTTTGTGCACCTGAGTTGCCCTCCCCTGCACGCATGGCTGAGTGTGGCGCTGCCCAGCTGGCCACAGCGTCCCCCCAGGTCACCCTCCTGGAGTAGCTGTGTTCAGTCTGCCTGGAGACTTGCTGGGGGCTCCATGGGGGGGCTCACACATGTGGGGGGACTGAGGGGGAAGGCGGGGCGTCTGCATGCTATAGCTGTGCTCACACACACCTGCTGTGGTGACCCAGCTGGGCGACTATGTTGCAGCACATGGGGGGATCTCGGTGGGGGGGTCCCCAACAGCAGAGCCACCAGCATCACCTTCAGCGCATGAGGGTGGCCCTGGGATTGAACTTGTGGCCTCAGGCTCGCAGGTGCTCTTACTGCTCCGGGTCCGCCCCCTTTTAAAGCTCTTCAGACAGCTGATTCTTTGTCTAACTGAATTCTGGGAGACCAATGGTTACAAAGTTGGTCATTATTGGATTTCAGTGACACAATGTTCCCACACTGGTCCCTTCACCAGCGCACCTTTCCCACCACCCCTGGCCCCAGCCTGCCTCTAGAGCAGATTCTCTCTCCTGTCTCTGTCTCCTCTCTTTCATTTTCCTTTTAGGCACTGGGGTTTGCAACACTGTTACTAAAAGGTCACCATGTGTATCACTTACCCTTCCTTCACCTCTCAGTACTTGTCTGAAGTGACCATTTCCAACTATCGTTGTCATGGGGGTCCCTTCTCCGTCCTAGCTGCCCTCCCCTTCCCCTTGTAGCTTGCTTCCTACCCCGGACCACTCCTCTTGGTCCTCGTTTCTACTTTCTTTTGAATAATAGTATCATACCGTGTTTGTTTGTTTTTTATCCCACAAATGTGTGCGGTCATTCTGTCTGCCCCCCTCCCTCTGACTTATTGCACTCCACGTGATGCTGTTGTGTCCATCCCTGTGTAAGCAGAGTTCATGACTGTATTTCCCTTAACAGCTGAGTTGTATTCCATCATGTAAATGTATCATAGTTTCTTTATCGAGTCATCTGTTCTCAGGCACTCTGTCATTTCCAGATTCTAGCTTCTCTGCAGGGAGCACAGGCGTGCAGAGGGCGTTTCTGCTGTGTGTTTTGGAGCCCCCCCCCCCCAACACATGATTCTCTGCAGGTCTTTTTCTTTTCTTTTTTTCTATTTTTTTTGGGGTCACACTCAGTGACGCTCAGGGGTTATTCCTGCCTCTGCGCTCAGGAATTATTCCTGGCGGTGCTCAGGGAACCCTATGGGATATCAGGAATCGACCCTGGCTCCACCGCGTGCAAAGCAAACGCCCTACCCGCTATACTATCACTCCAGCCCCTCTCTGCAGACCTTTTCCAGAATGCATCTCCAGAGCCCGGCCCTTCAATTGCCAGTGTGTCCGGGGGCACACGTGGTGCCCAGGGGACGCCTGTGATGGGAAGCCGCGGCTTTCTCCAGCAATGGTGGTTCCTTCCCTCAGCACCTGAGATCCCCAATAACTGAAGCCCAGAGCTAGCAAGGAAAGAGGAGCCCAGCCCAGAGGCAGCACACCGGATGGTGTCCATTCCTTGCCAGCATCCCCGTCTTGCTCAGGTCTCCCCTCACCCTAGATGCTGCCCTTTCTGCTTGCTGTAGCGGTGGGGGGCCCTGGCTCCTCCTGGACCACCGCCCCCCCCCCCACACACAGAGCAGCTTGTGCTTGGGGCTAGCCGGGGAGGGGCTTGGCATTAGCTGGGGGCAGCATCATTCCTGGTTCCGGAGCTGTGGATTTCTCCTGGAGGGAGATTTGGGAAGAGGGGGGCCTCCCTGATTGCTGACTCTGCTCTCAGTTTTTATGGCCCTCCCCGAGTCAACTTTGTTGCATTTTGATTTGTGTTGAGACCATGCCCTTCGGGCTGGAGTGCTAGCACAGCGGTTGGGTGTTCGCCTTCCATGTGGCTGACCCCTGTTCGATTCCTCCGCCCCTCTCGGAGAGCCTGGCAAGCTACCGAGAGTATCGAGCCCGCTTGGCAGAGCCTGGCAAGCTCCCCTTGGCGTATTGGATATGCCAAAGACAGTAACAATAAGTCTCTCAATGAGAGACATAACTGGTGCCCGCTTGAACAAATCGATGAGCAGCGGGATGACAGTGACAGTGACCATGCCCTGCGGTGCTCAGGGGTTTCTCATGACCGTGCACTCAGGGATGCACTCACTCCTTATGGAGGACCAGAAGGGGTGCGGGGGATTGAGCCCTGGTCAGCCCTGTGCAAGGGGTGTACCCTACCCGCTATACTTTCTCTCTCTGACTCCCCAAAATATTTTTCACCTGGGTTTCATCCCCGGCATCCCATATGGTCTGAGCACCGCCAGGAGTAACCCCTGAGCATTGCTGGGTGTGACCCCCTCCAAAAAAAAAAATCCTCCAAAACTATTTTGCAAGGGCTGGAGGTGTAGTGCAGTGAGAGAGTACTTCCCAGCACATGTAACGCCCTCCCCGGGTTCAGTCCCCAGCACTGCCAGATTTAAAAAAAAAAAAAAAAATCGGGGCTGGAGCAATAGCACAGCGAGTAGGGTGTTTGCCTTGCACGTGGCCGACCTGGGTTCGATTTCCAGCATCCCATATGGTCCCCTGAGCACTGCCAGGAGTGATTCCTGAGTGCAGAGCCAGGAGTAACCCCTGTGCATTGCCGGGTGTGACCCAAAAGCCAAAAAAAAAAAAATCCCTTTATGCTGTCGCGATCAGTCAGTGACCCAGGGGTACGTCAGAAGCCTGTTTGCCCAGGTGGCATGTATGTCTCTGCCCAGGTGCCACGTCCTGGGTCGTGCCTATGTCCATCACGCCAGCAGGCGAGCTGGGGGAGGGAGGTCTGTGGCCCCGAGCGCACTGCGGGATTCAGGTCTCACCACTTCCCTGACTCGAGTTTCGTGCTGGGCAGAGTTTGCCGAAGGCCTGGCGCTGTCTGGAGGCTGGGGAGAGCCGCCCGCCGAGACGCCTGATGAGTAATACTTTCACTGCCGCTCGGTGAGCCGTGAGCTGGCGAAACCCCGGGAGGGCTTTGGCGTGGGTGCTCGGGGGAGTTAGGGTCTGCCTCGGAGAAACCGAGGCGCGAAGGGCTGGAGCAGCAGACCTGAAGATGGAAGATGGGATTTGGGTGGCACTGAAGTCCAGGACCCATTAAGGCTCCGCACCTCATGGGTGTCGCCTCTTTCCTTGCCCAGGAAACTTTGTTACAGGTGAAAGGACACTCACTGGTGGGCAGTTGAATTAAAAATCACAGTTTCGGGGGCCGGAGCGATAGCACAGCGAGTAGGGCGTTGGCCTTGCACGTGGCTGACCTGGGTTCGATCCCCAGCATCCCATATGGTCCCCCAAGCACCACCAGGAGTGGTTCCTGAGTGTAAAGCCAGGAGTAACCCCTGAGCATCGCTGGGTGTGACCCAAAAAGCAAAAAAAAAAAAAAAAAAAAAAAAAATCACAGTTTCTGGGCACTTTCGTGCTATGTTTTATTTATGTTTAAATTTCGATAGCACTGGCTTAGGACACTGTAGAAAGTTCTGGGGGCCTGGAGTCAGACCTCAGCGCCTGTGTTGACCACGCCAGGGGCGTCACAAAGATCTGCTTCCCACCTGCTTGGCCGTCCCCGACTCTCCCGCCTCCCCAGCTGTCATCTGTCGTAGGAATCTAATGAGTGCTTTTTTTTTTCGGTGGGGTGGGGGGCTCTGTTGATTTCATTTGTTTCGATTGTTAATCACCCACAGAGGTGTGAAATCATCTTCTGCCCGTTGATTCATTTCACTTCACTCGGTCCCCTGGAGGTCCGCATGGCCGCGCTGTGACAGCAGCACTGTTTCTCAGAGGCTGTTTCACAGCAGCAGGGAGACTCTCAGGTCGGCGGTGGCTGTGGTCGTGGGTAGCTTCCTTTCTCGGGGCGGTGGATGTGTAACAGTGGGCGAGCAGTGTCACTGCCGCGTGCTGCGCGTTGGTTTGGGGGCCGTCGTGCCGTGCCGGTGCTGACTCAGAGCTTGGTGCCGGAGGAGGCAGGGGCTGTCGCTCCCAGCGGTCCTGAGGGGACGGAGCCTGGGGTTCCCACACGCACCTGTAAGCTCCAGTCTTGAGTGCTTCCTCCGGCCCCAGTAAACCTTCCACCGTGGAGGAGGGAAGGGCCACATCGGCCCAGAGGAGGGAGTTCTGTGAGCACAGGGAGCGCAGACGCCAGTGGGCCTGAGCCCAGCCTCCTGCGAGGCCTGCTTGCCAAACTCCCCGGAGGGATCAGCCTCGCCCAGACAGACAGACAGACAGAACCACCGAGCTCAGGACGCCGCCGGGCCGGGAGGGAGGGCGGGAGCAGAGACTGCAGCAGAGGTGGGGACAGCTGGCGCCAAGCTGTGCTGGGAGACTCGCGATGTTGAAAGCAGACTCAGGTCTTCTGGGGGCGCAGGGGACGAGAGGGAGGGGGCAGGGGTGTTAGGGCCCCATCTGGCAGAGCGCAGGGCTTCCTGTGTGCTCAGGGGTCCCTCCTGGTGGTGCTCAGGACGACCAGATGTGGTGCCGGGGGTCGATCCAGCCTGGCCCGGGCGAGGCCTGCATGACCGCTCAGGCCCTGGGCTCGGGTCACAGCAGGCCTTGCACAGAGCTGGGAGTTGCCGTCCCCGCAGAGAGACGCGCCTGACAGGGTGGCTGTCCTGGCTGCCCCTGGCAGCCTCCAGCCCCACGGTACCCTGCAAACAGGTGCTGGGGTACAGGGAGCTGAAGTTTCTCACAGAATATGGCTTTGTCCTTGCAGCCACTGCAGCTATCAATAGTCTTGTTAAATCCAATAAAGAGGGGGGCCGGAGAGATAGTACAGTGGTTAGGGTGTTTGCCTGCCTTGCACACAGCCGACCCGAGTTTGCTCCCAAGCACCGCCAGGAGTAATCCCTGCGTGCAGAACCAGGAGGAATAACCCCTCAGCATAGCCCCAAAAAGCAAAACAAAACAAAACAAAAACCCAACGAAGGCCGTGGAGGCCGGAGTGATGGGACAGCGGGGAGGACACTTGCCTTGCGTGCTGCTGGCCCAGATCCATCCCTGGCAACCCCTGTGGTCCCCCAGGCGTCACCAGGAGTGACCCCTGAGTACCGGAGCCAGGAGTCAGCCCTGAGCACAGCTGGGTGTGGCCCAGATTCAAAAGGGAAAAAAACCAAACATCCCAAAACCAACGAAGGGTGTGGCTGCTCCTGGCCGGGCACAGCCATTCCCACGGGCCGGTGAGCCCTGTCCCGCAAGGCGGCAGCCCAGCTCCTCCCCGAGGGCTGGCACACACCCCGGCCCCGCTGGACAGGTCTGAGCTGCTCCACAGCCCAACAGACGTGTGGCTGCAGCCGGCCCAGAACCCCAGGAAGTTCCCCCCACACCCCACTATTGTGCGTGAGGTGGCGGGCGTCCCGTGCAAAGGCCCCGTGGAGCTCTCGTTCTGTGCAAATGTCCCACCCCTCACTGTCCGAGACGTTCAGCTTGCTGGGCAGCTGCGAGGGGGCACAGTGACCACAGTCTCGGGGGCCCCCTGACACTACATCCACCTGGCCCCCCGGAGCTGTGGTGCCAGACACCAGCAGCTGGGAACCCCAGGCGTGCTGTGGCCACTCCCCGGAGCGGGTGCCACAGGTCAGAGAAGGCTGCAGGCCCTGGGCGGGCCTTGTGGGCACTTAAGAAGCTGCCGGGCACCTGGGGTGGGATTGGGGGGAGGGGGCGCTTAGCACTGGCCTAAAGTTGGGGCAGAGGATCGTTGCTTGGGCCACTTGGAACCCGGGGCTCCACCCTTCCCTCACGAGTAGTGGAAGAATGAGGGAATTCAGCCCCTGCGGTGGGGGGGGGCGTGGGGGAGGGGCGGACAGACACCTAAGAAGCCCCTTGGCTGCCGAGGGTGGCGTTGGTGGAGTGATCCTCTCGCTGGCCTCTGAACTGAGGAAATACATGGGAAAGAAAACTCAGTAACTTCGAGCATGGAGTTGGGGGGTGGGGGGTGGGGAAAACAGGAGAGCGCTCATTCAGATGGGAAGGACGGGGTTAGCGGCAGGACAGCAGAAGGGACAGGGCCGAAGCTCAAAATTGGACTCGTGACCTTGAAGACAAGTCATATGACATCATAGGCAAAGAGGTCAGAGAAAAGAGGGTATTTGGGCCAGACTGATAGCACAGCGGGTAGGGCATTTGCCTTGCACGCGGCCAACCCGGGTTCGATTCCCAGCATCCCATACGGTCCCCTGAGCACTGCCAGGAGTAATTCCTGAGTGCAGAGCCAGGAGGAACCCCGCCTGGCTGGGTGTGACCCAAAAAGCAAAAATAAAAATCAACCCCTCCCCCCGCAAAAAAAAGAACCAAAAAAAACCACCACCACCACCGAAAGCCCACCCCAGGTGCTGGCGAGACACCGCAGACAGGGCCCTTGCTCGCACACAGACTCAGTCCCTGCACCCCTGCGGTTCCCCTCCCGGCCAGCGTCGCCAGGTGTGACCCACAAACCCAAAATAAGGTTAAATTAAAAACCAACCAGGGGCTGGAGAAATAGCACAGCGGGTAGGGCGTTTGCCTTGCATGCGGCCGACCCGGGTTCAAATCCCAGCATCCCATATGGTCCCCTGAGCACGGCCAGGGGTAATTCCTGAGTGCAGAGCCAGGAGTAACCCCTGTGCATCGCCAGGCGTGACCCAAAAAGCAAAAAAAAAAAAAAAAAAAAAAAACCCAACCAACCCTCCCTTCCCCTCCCCCCCCAAAAAAAAAAAAAATTCCACCAAAGGCTGGTCCGGCCTGCCGGTTTGTTCCTTGCTGCTGTTCTCCTGGAATCGAGGCCACTGGGATACCCTAGTTCTGTCAGGCTGACTCGCTGCCTTTGCCTTCCCAGCTCTGCCTGGGACTCGGGCGGAATAGCAAGAGGGGCCACACAAAGCCCTGGGGTGTCCCCCTGGCCTTGGTGGGACATTGGCATCGCGTCCAAGTGCAGTTGGCTCTCCCTGCGCCAGCCCGGGGGTGTGGCCGACAGAGCCGGTTCTACCCGGTACAGAAATCGGGCTCTGCTTCCTTCCCCGCCCGGGAGTGAGCCAGGGTGTTTCTTTGGGGTCAGAGACGATTTCTTGCAGACAGTTTATCTAGCGAGGGCAGGAACTGACTGACCCTTTGCTGAGGGGTGACTGGAGTTGCAGGCTGGAGGAGCAGAGGTTCGGGGGACGCCGGCCCCTCTCTGAAACCAGAGGACGGTTGAGGAAGCCGCCAGCCCTCTGAAGAGCTACTGCAGACAGCTGCTTGACTCTGGTTGAACTGGCTGGACACTGGGCCCCTCACCCCGGTCGGCCTCCTGCGGTCCCGGCTTAGTACGTGTGCGTGCGGCTGACTGCGATGGGGTGTGCTCTCTCTCCCTGCTGCTCGCCGCTGTGGAGGCTCAGGCAGACTCGGGTCTGATACCACCTGTAGTTCATTTGTTGCCACGCCCTGCGTGCCCGGGGCTTGCTCCTGGCTCTGCACTCTGGGGCCCCTCCTGGCAGTGCTCGGGAGGTCATGTGGAATCTTGGGGGTTGAACCCTGATTGGCCTCCTGGCAGACAGTCACCCTAGCTGCTGTGCTATCACTCCAGCCCTGGCTGGCCCTCCGCAGCATCTGTTTTAATGCCCGTTCCCCGTTGTTCTGTTGTTTGCGATTGGTAAGACCCCCTCTGTGCATGGCGTGCCCTCTGGCACTGGGCCGCGTCCTCCTGCTTCTTAGATACTGGCCCGAAACGGTTTGTCTGTTTCTCTAGTTCAGAATTGGAGTGGTTAAAAAAAAAAAAACAAAAAAAACAAAAACAGCCTACTGGGGTTGGAGCCATAGTACAGTGGGGAGGGCGTTTGCCTTGCACATGGCCAACCTAGGTTGGATCCCTGGAATTCCATATGGTCCCCCCAAGCACCGCCAGGAGTGATTCCTGAGTCCAGAGCCAGGTATCTCCCAAAAAGAAAAGAAAACAAAACAAAACAATAACAACAACAGCAAACCCCCATTATGGGGGCGGAGGGATGGTATAGTGTGTAGGGCATTTGCCTTGAATGCGGCCAGCCCAGGTTCCATCCTCAGCATCCCAGATGGCCCTTTGTGGAGTGGTAATACCTGAGTGCAGAGCCAGGAGTAACCCCTGAGCACTGCCGGGTGTAAGACCCAAAATCCAACCAAACCAAACAACAAAAAAAACCCTGCTCAAAGTCACTGTTCGTTAATTGCCGTGGCGACATCTCCAAGTTGCAGTGATGTGAGGCCTGAGGGTCTGCCGGGCTGTGTGGTGAGCCGGCAGCGGGCATCGATCCCTGGCTCCTAGCTGGCTCGCCAAGTGCCACGGGTGACAGGTGAATAGGGGAGCATCATTTGTGGAATGTAAAATAACATAATATGAGGCTGACACCCAAGGACAGTAGAAGATTGACACAGGGGCCAGGAAGATTGCTCCATAGCTGGGAGCCTGCCTCATGAGCTGGGGGAGAAGGCAGCTGGAGTAGAGAGGGGATCACTAAGTCTATGATGGTTGGAGGAGTCGTTTGGGATGGGACATGTGCGCTGAAAGTAGATAAAGGACCAAACGTGATAGCCTCTCAGTATCTGTACTGCAAACCACAATGCCCCAAAGTAGGGAGAGAGTATGGGGGGAAGTTGTCTGCCACCGAGGAAGGGGAGAGTCGGGAGGGGGGCGGGGATACTGGGGACATTGGTGGTGGAGAATGTGGACTGGTGGCGGGATCACTGTGTGACTGAAACTCAATCATGAAAGCTTTGTAACTGTACCTCATGGTGGTTCAAAGGAAAAAGAAAAATTTACACACACAAAAAGAGTGGGGAGTCAGGGAGGTCATAGCCTTGGGGGGGAGCGCGTGACTGCCCTCTGTGGCACTCACCTCGGTCTCCCTGGAGGGGTCAGGGCTGCTTGTCCACCCCACCACCCACCCCGCACACGGCTGGAACCCCACCAGTCTTCATCATCATTATCGGGCACCCACGGCCCCTGGATCAGCACAGCTCGGGAACCAGCCCCTCCCATGCGACTTCTTGGGCTGGGGCCAGGGATGGCTCTTCGCGAGGGGTGGAAGGGCAGCGCTGACCCCCCGTCCAGCCCAGTCCCCCCGTCCAGCCTCACAGAACAGCGTTCAGATAAACAAGTAGCAAAGTCACATGTCTTTCTTCGAGGGGGTGCGAGGGGAGAGAAGGAGAGAAGGATGCCCCCCGTCAGAGAGAGCCTGGGGGAGAGGGCTCAGCGGGTAAGGTGCTTGCCCCCCGGCGCGCGGCTGGGTAAGCCCCGAGCATCGCCAGGCTTGGCCCTGGGCAGAGCGGGAGCTGAGGGTGCAGCCCCCAGATGAGGTGAGGCAGCGCCCACCCACCCCCCGCCCCCAGGCTGTGCTCCCACCTGTCTGGGGCTGGGGGTGCCCACTGGGCATTTTCTCCCTGGGTGAGAGCAGGGCGTTGTCCAGGCGAAGAGCTTGGGACTTGGGCTGAGCCTTCGCAGTCTTGTCACCGCACTTTGCTTCTGCCCGAGCTTCCCTTCCCTTCTCCGGGGTTTTGTTGTTTCCTCCCAGTGGGTTTCCGGCCCTTCTGTGCCCCAGTCGCTCCTTTCATCCACATCCCCAGCCGGCCGCCCCGCCCTCTGTGCTCAGGGTCACGGCCCCAGCACCCTCCCCTGCAGGAACCTGGGGGTTGTCGGGGCGCCCTTCAGGGCAGCTGGGGATCCCGTGCCGAGTGGGAATCGGCAGGTGCCCCGAAGCAGAGGGGCAGGCGCTGGAAGTCCCTGGCCGTGGGGGCTGAGGGTGGGTGCAGCGGGTACAGTGCTCGCTCGGCACGTGCCTGGCCCTGCTTCAGCAGCCAGGACAAGCCCCGAGCATCGCCGGGTGTGGCCTGAAAGCCAAAAAATAGAAAATAAGAATTTTAAAGAAGAGTGAGTCACAAGACAGAAATCTCAGGGCTGGGGCAGTAGCACCACAGGCCGGGCCAGCGCGGGTCGGAGAGGGAGGGGAGGCGGGTGGGGCTGGCCGGGACAGAGGTGGGTGTCTGGGTGTCGGTGCAGGTGCAGGAACTGTGTCGTCAGGACCATGGATGTTGAGATGACCCTGACCGCGCTACTTCAACTTATCTGTAGAACACCATACCTTTCTGCTTTAAAAAAGGTCACATTTAGGGGAGAGACACAGAGACAGAGACACAGAGAGAGAGACAGAGACACAGAGAGAGAGAGAGAGAGAGAGAGAGAGAGAGAGAGAGAGAGAGAGAGAGCACAGCTTGCCCTTGTGTGTAGCTCACCTGGGTTCAGACCCCCATCACCACATATGGTCTCCTATCCGGAGTGACCCCTAGTGCAGACCCCAGACAGAGCCAGGTGTGAGTGACCCCAAGATACATTTTTAGTATTTTTTTGGGGGGTGCCTGGGGTTACGCCCCGCAATGCTCAGGGGTTACTCCCAGCTCTGCACTCAAGATTCATTCCTGGCAGTGCTCAGGGGACATGTGTGTGCTGGGGATGGAACCCAGGCAGGTCGTGTGTCAGACAAGCACCGTACCTGCCGTCCTGCCGCTCCGGCCCCGGTTTTTTACTCTACATGCACATCGATTCCCGTGTAATACGTGACTACGATGCGTGTCCACCCTCGGGTTTTTCTCTTAGCAGAGAACACGAAGTATTACGTACCCAGTCTAGGGAAGCGGAGCGACTTTGCAGAGACGAAGCTTCTGTGCCTTGTCCTTTGGGCACGTGGGTGCCGTGTGGTGGGAAGAAACAGTGCTTTGAAACTTGGAAGGGTGTTGGCTCTGGGGTATTTTTAGAGACTCAACTTCAGTGGCCAGGGAAATAATAAGGGAAAGTAAACAAACAGGACCACATCAAATTGAAAGCTTTTACACACTGAAAGCAACTACCACACACACACACACACACACACACACACACACACACACAGCAGAACACTAGGGGAAGATATTTGCATATAACATCTGACAAGGGGTTCGTATCCAACATATATAAAGAGCTTGCAAGTAAACAACCCAATCTTTTTTCGAGGCTAAAGATATGAATAGACACTTTTGTACCGATAACTCACAGATGCATGCAAGAACGCTCCACATCACTTACTACTCATTAGGAAAACACAAATCCAAGCCACCACCTGCGCGAGCCCCCGACTCTGTGCGAGTGACCTCTCTGAAGGATGGGTGACCGGGAGGCTGTCTGGAAGGAGCTCTGGTGGGCCTGGAAACGGGAGCCGCCTCTGTGGGGGAACGCCTGGGAGTTCCATAAAACAGTCAAGCGGGGGGCTGGAGCCATAGCACAGCGGGGAGGGCGTTTGCCTTGCATGCGGCCGACCTGGGTTTGATTCCCAGCATCCCATAGGGTCCCCCTGAGCACCGCCAGGAGTAATTCCTGAGTGCAATCCAGGAGTAACCCCTGTGCATCGCTGGGTGTGACCCAAAAAGCAAAAAATAAATAAATAAATAAATAAGTAATCAAGTGCACTGCAGCTCTCTCTTTTAGAGGTTCTCCCGCCTCAGCCTGCCATGTGTAGAATGTGTGCTATTCTCACTCCACTCTCTCTGCCCCCCTCCCTTCCCCGTCCCGCCCTTCCCACCTTTCCCCCCTCCCTCTCCTTTTGCTCTCTCTCCCTCTCCTTCCGCCCTTCCTCCCTCCCTCCCTCTCCCACTCCCTCTCTCCTTTTTCTCTAAATGAAGCTAGTTGACTTCAGTATTTTCGCCTCCCTCTTTCCTGTAAGGGCCCGTGAACACCTGGGCAAGAGTTGGGGTTGACTTTCTCTTCCCTGCGAATCCCCGACTCCCAGAGGACTTGGTGGTGGAGCCCAGTCCCCGAGCTGCACCCGTAGGTCGGCCAACTGGCCTTCCAGAGACCAACTGGCCTTCAGGCGGGGCCTGCAGCTGCCTCGTGGGGGCCAGTGGGGGCCTTGGCATCCTCGCCATGCCACTGCGGGCTGCGCAGAAGGTGGAGACGCTCTCCCTGTCCCCCACGTCCCTGGCAGGGAGCCTGTGAGTGCAGAGAGGGAGCGGAGGGGCCTTGCGGTGTATGCGGGTGGCCCCGGGCAGACTGGACTCGGCTCTCAGGCCCCAGCTGGACGTTCCAGTGCGTGTCCCAGAGAAGCGAAATGAGCAGGTTCCGGAGACAGGGAGGGAAATAACAGACTTTTTTTTTGTTTTTTGGCGGGGGCCACACCCAGGTGTGTCAGGGCTGTCCTCTGTCTCTGCACGTCGGTGTCAGCGCTCGCTCGCAGTCTCGGGGGCCAGTCTGGGGCCCAGGGGTCAGCCCCAGGCCTGCCTTGTGGAAGGCTGAGCGCCTCGCCCTCTGGACTTGGCCTGATCTCCTTTCCTTCTGCATCCTGGCTGACCCGGGAGTGAGCCGCCCCCCGCCCCGCCTGTGTCGGGGGATCCATTCTGTTCCTTTCCCGTGGTCGGTGGTGCTTGGACACACCGGCTTTCTTTCCAGGGCCTCTCCCGCCCCGCCGGCTGCTACCCGCAGCCCTGGCTGCTCCACACCGCCCTCGCAGGGGTTACGGCGGTCCAGGAGGAAGCCCGGGCCCCGTGAGGAAGGAGTCTCGGCTGGTTATCCGCAGCCCGGTCCAGTGTTGAAATAACCCCGGGTACGCCCCGTGGCTCGCCACTCTGTGGGTTTTCCTCTCCCCTCCACGCGGTCAGAGTGTTTTCAAAACCCCGGTGACTGTGGCTAACCTCCGAGCATCTGCAGCCAACCCCAGGGGACATGTGAGGTCGCTTCCGCGAGGGAGAGTCAGTGGGGCGACAGCACGTTCCTGCTGACCCCAGCGTCCACTGCGGGGTCTCCCCTTAGAAATGTGTCCGGGCCGAGTGGGGAGCATGGGGGCGTGCAGGGATCTTACGGGAGGGACCCCCCCCCCGCTGTTCCCTGTGGGATGTTAGAGTGGATTCGGCCCCTGGGAGAGCATGCCCGGGTCCTCCTGAGCTCTTGGTGGCCGGCCACCCCTTCGTCCCTGGGCTGGCCGCCCAAGGACAGGTCTCGGGAGGGTCAATACCAAGACCACGTGCTCGGCTATCCCTGGCTTTAGCTTTTAACCCAGTTTTTACGGATCTGCTACCCCGGTTGGGATGCCAGAGGGTCGGGGTGCAGGCTTTGCGTGTGGGAGTCCAGTGTTCATCCCAGCACCGCATGACCCCCCACCCCCGCCCCGCCGGGCACCTGGACTCTAGAGCAGAGGCAGGAGTGGATGCAGTGCGGGAGTGGCCCCCCAACCAACAGAACTCCTGTTGCTCCCCATGGCCCACGGGACAAAGGCCAAACTTGTGTGTATGCTCATGTGTGTGTGCATACGTGTACGTGTGTATGGGCGTGCGTGCATGTGTGTTGCATGTGCATGCATGTGTGCATGTGTGCATGTGTGTACGTGTGCACTGCAGGGCTCACCCTGTGTGGGGGTGGGGTCGCCCCCCACTCAGTGTTTCCCACCCCTCTTGCAGGACGCCTTGCCTGTGTGTCCTTCCACCTCTCTTCTGTCCTCTCCTGTGTGCCCAGCTGTTGAGCTCCAGGACATTCCTTCCGGCCACTCCCCTCGAAGCTCTCGCTCGGATCGTCTCTACCCCTCCCTGTCCTCTGCCCAGTTCCTACAGTCTGGCTCCCTCTTTGCTGCTCCCACAGCCCCACAGCAGACCCTGTGTGGTGGTAGGGTGGTACTGTGTGTGCGGGGGGGGGGGGGGGGGCGTTGCTACTCCCCACTGGACCTTGGACTTTGGTGAGGACATATTTAAACAGCCAAACTATTGGAAATGTCAGTCTCCTCCATTTCCATGTAGAGAACTCAACTCTCTTTAGAAGGCCAGCGTCAGCTTTCTTTTTTTTTTTAAATTTATTTATTTTTTAATTAGTGAGTCACAGTGAGGGCACAGTTACAGATTCACACATTTTCGTGCTTGTTTTTCCTTCATGCAATATTCGAGAGCCCATCCCTCCACCAGTGTCCATTCTCCACCACCAGTGAACCCAGTATCCCTCCCACCCCCCCAATCCCATCCCCCTTAGCCCACCCCGCCTCTGTGGCAGGGCATTCCAATTTCTCTCTCTCTCTCTCTCTCTCTCTCTCTCCTTTTGGGTGTTGTGGTTTGCAATAGGGGTACTGAGTGGCCATCATGTTCAGTCACTAGTCCACTAGTCCACTTTCAGCAGGCCAGCATCAGCTTTCTACAGCATCTCTTTCTACATAGAGTTTTATAAAAACTCTATGTGTGCATGCGTGTGTGTGTGTGTGCGCGAGTGTGAGACGCACAAAGGTAGGACAGCGTCGGGCACTTGCCTTGCACGTGGCTGACTCTGGTTTGCCCTGATTGCAGAGTGAGGAGCCAGCCCGAGTACTGCAGTATGTACTCCAGACGGCCCCCACCCCCTACTCCCCACAGAGATATCGGGGTGGCGGGGGGAGACAGAGATTACACAAAGGTCTAAGCACATATTTTGAGCACAGGAATCCCTGGTTCAGTCTCTGGAGCCAGAAGACTTCCCAGCACCGTGAGGAATGAGCCTTGCAGCATGGAGCCGGGTGTAACCCCTCAGCCACCGTCTCCCCGCCCCCCCGCCCAGCGTCTGAGAGTCGGGGGCTACTTGCAGATAGCTGTGCTTGGGTGCCGGGTGGATCCGCCTGGGGATGAGGAAGGCCGTTTGCCTTTGTTGTCTCTTCAGGCTGGGCCGGGTGGCAGGTACCTGCCTCTGCCCCCAAGAGACCCTCTGGGGAACACTGTGGGCAGACGCCACAGGGCAAAGCCCTCGCGGGCCCCATCATCTGCACCGCTACCATCCATCCTGGCAGCCGGAGACTGACCCTTCCCCGCCTGCTGAACACACCCCGCTAGCTCGGATGCTGCCTCCAGGCCCCGAGGCCTTGGTTGAACTTGACCCCAGCTGGTGGCATGACCACACCTTTGTCCTTGCCATCATTGTCTCTGAGGTCTTTGTGGGGTGACACGCAGCGGGAACCCCACGTCGCTCCTGGCACTGACCAGAGGGAATTCATGACCTCCAGCCGGATGGCTGAGGACCTGGTGAGGCACTGCACGCGTTGAGGGGCCCCAGTCTGGTCCTCCTGGTTCTCTCCAGAAGGCAGGGGCCACTCGGGAACAGGTGTCCAGCTCAGAGGTACTTGCCTCGCAGTCTCTTGTTCCGTTTCCGGATGGTCCACGGAACATTTGCACCCGTGACCTCTTCAAGAATCCGAAGCCTGGGGCGGCCGCTGAGGGAGGGAGACGGGAAACAGACAGCATTGGGCCGGGTCACTGCGGGTGGAGCAAGTGCTCTGTGCTCTGTGCTCAGAGGGTGCTGGCTCGCCCAGGAGCCTCCGGGCAGCATCAGTGTTGGGGCTCCGCCCAGCACCCCCCGCCTCCCCCCAGGATGATTGCTGGGGTCTTCTGGCAGCCCCTGGAGCTTAACGAATAGCTCTGCCGTCTCCGCAGAGGAAGATGATGGACCTGTCTTAAATAACTGTGCTTTGGTTGCCCGTGGCGGATGGCTCCGAACTCTCGGTGGGCAGGTCTGCGGCCCGACAGTCTGGTGGTGCTCACCTCTGCCGCTAGCGAGGGTCCCCCCCCTCAGGGGGCCAGAGCACACATCAGGCGCTTTGCCCTCAACTCTGAGCGCCCCCCCCACCTGCCCCCTCCTCGGGCGGGCACATGAGGCAGCCCAGGGCTTGAGCTCCAGGAGCGCCCAGGGGTGGGGGCAGCAGGCGAGAGGGAACCCGGGTCCTCTCGGAGCCCGCCTGCTCCCACTCCTGGCCTGGGAACGCCAGGCTTGCCGCTCCCCACCTCAGCTGCCCCCAGCTCATACCCGATTCCAGTCTGGATGCACAAAGCCCAGGGACCTCCGTCTCTGACCAGTACCAAATCTTGGGCTTCACCATCGACGGGACGGTGGAGCTGTCCACGGTCACGATTGATTTGCTGGGGGGGGGGTCCCCAGGGGGTCATGCTCCCATCCCCAGGGGTCCTTCCGCTTGGAGCAGGTGGCAGGGAGGTGTTGGGCTCCTCAGCACCTTCCTTTCTGTCCCCGTGTGCAAAGATCAGAAATCAGCTTGGGTAGCCAGCAAGCACCCCAGCCGTAGAGAAGCATGGGGAGACAGGCCCTGTGTCTTCTTGGCTGCTGTCATGTTCGTTAGCTTGGGGATTGCCCCTGGCACGGTGGTCAGGGGACCCTGCAGCGCCGGGGGTGGATCCTTGTTCTCCCGGCCCTCTGCCCAGCCCCCGGGAGCTGCTGTGACTGAGACACAGTGACTGGGAGAGAGCGTGGCCTCCAAGTGAGGTAGCCGAGTTGGCCCGCGCTCACTCGCACCCCGAGTGTCCCAGTTCTCGTCCCTGGGCCTGGGGTCTGCCACGCCAGCGCTGTGAGGACTGGCGTTCATGCTCTCATCGGAAGGAAGAGAGAGCTCCGTGGCGGGAAGGACACCCCCTTCCCTGGCGATGCCCGGGACCTTGGCACTTCCGGCTTCCCGCCCGCACCGCCCGTCTTGCTGTGCCCGGGGCCCCCGGCGACTCACTGGACACCGGGAGGGCCCTGGGCAGCGCCTCCCCTGCCCTCCTTGGCCGTCTGTTCCACGAGGGAGACGGTGCCCGTGTCGCCTCTCCTGGGGGGCAGCCAGGGGCCACTCAGACTCAGCAGCTTCATGTGTTGGACTGCTGTGTTGAGAGTATCTTCCTCCAGATACAGATACCTCGTTACAGAAGCAACTCTCTTGGGACTGGGCAGGAGCGGTAGAGCACATGTTTTTGCATGTCTGATCTCCTGGCTTCCACCATACCAGAAAGGCACGAACCCCCAAACTCTTCCCCACTTCACCCTCCGCCACCCCCCCAAAAAAAAGAAAGCAAAGCAAAAATGGAAATAGCTAACTTGTCCTCAACAGAACTTCTAATTCTTCCTCTTCTTTGTCGTCTTCTGTGGTGCTCAGGGGTTACTCCTGGCTCTGCACTCACAAGTCACTCTAGGTGGGGACCCTATGGGATGCCAGGGATCAAAGCCAGGCCAGCTGCGTGCAAAGCAAATGCACCGTACTCTCCCATTCATATGTTCTTGAGACCATTATGATGCTTTTGTATATATTCTCTCTGAAAGTGTGCGTGTGTGCGTGTGTGTGTGTGTGTGTGTGTGTGTGTGTGTGGTGGGGCTCGGGGAGAGTGTGTGGGCCACATCTGGCTGTGTTCCGAGGACCGTAAGGTGCTGGGGCTCAAACTGGGGTTGCACACAGGAAGAACCAGAGCCCCTCTGCTGGGTGGGGTTGGCCCGCACACGGCAAGCACCAGAGCCCCTGTGCCGTCTCCTGGGCTCAGAGGACGACGATCTGCTTATTCATTTGCACGTTACACAGAGGAAGGTCCTACCCTTTGCTCTTCTCTCATAGGAAATTCACACGAATGAAAAGGAAGTGGCCGAGAAGGAAGTGACTCTCCACCTGTTGCCAGGTAACCATCCTGCTCGCTTCTTCCCTGGTCCCCCAAGCCTGGGAAATGACTTCAGCTCCGAGGCACTGTGTGTGGGTCCTTTGTGTTCCCTCAGAGGCTGTGGGGCAGCGGTGATGGGGACAGGCTTCTCCAGGAACTTCACGCCTGGGTTGGAGTAGGACCACATCCACAGAGAATTTTCATGCCTCCCCCCCCCCCCCCCGATCCAAATGGATGGGGGTTCAGCAGGGCCTTCTCACCTTTCTCCAGCAGATGCAAAGCCCTTTCTTTCTTTCTTTTTTTTTTTTTTTTTTGGCTTTTGGGTCACACCCGGTGATGCACAGGGGTTACTCCTGGCTCTGCACTCAGGAATTACTCCTGGCTGTGCTCGGGGACCATATGGAATGCTGGGAATCGAACCCGGTCAGCTGCGTGCAAGGCAAACGCCCTACCCACTGTGCTATCTCTGTAGCCCCTCTTTTTCTTTCTTTCTTTCTTTCTTTCTTTCTTTCTTTCTTTCTTTCTTTCTTTCTTTCTTTCTTTCTTTCTTTCTTTCTTTTCTTTCTCTTTTTCTTTCCTTCTTCCTCTTTCTTATGTCTTCCCATCTCCTTCTTTCTTTCTCTTTTTCTTACTTTTTCTTTTTTCTTCTTCTTTCTTCTTCTTTCTTTCCTCAGAAGTCTCCTCACAGGTGGCCAGCCGAGGGTCAGCCATCCTCCAGCCCCTGAGTGACAGGGGCCTCGTGGAAGAGAATAAAACCAGCTAATATGGGTTCCTTTGTTTGTTTGGGGCCACACCCAGCCGCGCTCAGGGCCTACTCCTGGCTGAGGAATCGCTCCTGGCATACTCAGGGGGGCCCTATGGGGTGCCAGGATTGAATCTGGGTAGGCCACGTGCAAGGCAAACGCACCCCTCCCCCCCTACTGTTGCCCGGGCCCCTCTCATAGGGACCTTGCTAGTCTTAGTAGCTGAAACTCTTCTTTGTTTTCCTATCAAAAAGTTGTCCTAAATGAAGACCGAGCCAAAGCGGAAATTGAAAGACCTTGAAGGAACTCTCCCGAGAGCATCTGGGGGGTGGGGGGCAGTCCTCCGTGGAAGGATGGGAAAATTCCTTGTCTTTTTTTGTTGCCAAGTAATTCCACTTAGTTGTGCACCCCTCCCAATCCTGCTCCTTTTCCTGCCCTCACCCAGACTTCCAGCCCCGGGGAACTTCTTGCCCTGCAGGGGGCTGCAGGTCCCCCCCATCCCCCACCTCTGCAGAGGCTCTGTGCCCGCGGGTGCGCCTGGAGAAGTGCTCCCCCTCTCCAGGAAGCCGGCAGAGAGGGCAGGAAAGGCGGCCCTCCGGGGGAAGAGCGGAAACAGGCCTTTCCCCCCACGCTGGCCTCTCACCTCCCTTTTCCTCCCGACCCCGGCTGCAGAGGCCGCTGTCACCATGTGTCCAAAGTGGATGCCCGTGGGCGCCCCCGCGGGCGCACCGACATCCGCGCAGGGATACCCCGTGGTGGGCTGCGCCCCGCGCCCGCTGCTGCCGCGTCCCGGCTCCCTTCCCGCCTGGGCAGATGCCTGTGGGCATCAGAGCCGTGAGGACCCGGGTGGGCGGTGGGGAGTGGGGGTGGGGGCGGCCCCTGCCGGCCCAGGGCCCTGCAGACCTCCCTCCAACCACCCCCTGCTGCCCGCGAGAAGCCTGGCCCCCTCGCCGCTCCTCCGCGCGCCCCTGGCCGCGCGCCCCAGGCGGGATGCTCAGGCGCGCCCCTTCCGCCCTTCCCGCCAGGTGAGCAGCTGCTCTGTGAGGCCAGCACGGTGCTCAAGTACGTGCAGGAGGACGCCTGCCAGCGCGGCATCTACGGGAGACTCGTCTGCACCGACTTCAAGATCGCCTTCTTGGGCGACGACGAGCCTGCCCTGGAGAGCGACGTATGTCCCTGGGAGCCGCGTCCGGCCGCCTTGTGTGTCTCCCCAGGGGGTTCCCCGCCGCACCAAGACACCAAGGGCCAGAGTTCTTGGCGCCCCTGGGCTCGCTGGCCAGTCCCGTCTCTTGGGCTCGTGCCACACCCGTGCTTTCTCGCTTTCTTCCGCGTGTCAGCGCAGACTCTGCCCCTCCCCTGGCACCCCAGTGCTCCCCGTACACACACTGGTGGGCCCCAGCGTCTGCATGCAGAGCCCGCTGGGACCCTGAGGCTGGAGGCGGCGCTGGGCTCCCTTCCTGTCCCTTCCTGTCCCTTCCTGTCCCCTCCACCTGCCGTGAGATGGGGAAGAACGGGGTGGGGTGGGGTGGGGGGCGCACGCCTGCCCAGCACGGGACCCCCATGCCCCCGGTCCTGAATAGCATCTTGCTCTCTCCGGGGTGGCCTGGCCGGCCCTGCTTCCCCAGTCCTCACCCAGGGGCCCTGCAGAAGCCCAACACACTGTGCTCCCCGGGCTCCCTGATGGCCTGGTGCCCTGTGAGCCGAGGCGGGCTGGGCCTCTGCCCCCTCCCCACCGCCCTCGGGAGGGCCTGCCTGGCTTTCGCTCTCAGTGGTTCTTTCGCTTTTGCTTTCTCTCGCTCACACTCTTATTCCATCCCCCCCTCTTTTTTTTACCTTTTGGGTGACACCCAGTGATGCTCAGGGGTTCCTCCTGGCTCTGTACTCAAGAATCACTCCTGGCAGTGCTCGGGGGACCATAGGTGGTGCTGGGGATTGAACCCGGGTGGGCTGCATGCAAGGCAGATCCCCTTCCTGCTGTACTATCGCTCCAGCCCCTCTCTTACTCCCTTGCTCTGGCTTTCCCCTTCTCTCTGTGCTCTTGCTCTTTCACTCATTTTCTTCTCCTCACCAATTTTATTTTTATAGTTATTCGCAAGAACAGATACTACACTTGATCTTAGCCAAAAGACCAAGGCTGAAGTAACAGCACAGTGGGTAGGGCGTTTGCCTTGCACGCGGCCGACCCGGGTTCAATTCCTCCAGCCCTCTCAGAGAGCCCGGCAAGCTACTAAGAGTATCTCGCCTGCATGGCAGAGCCTGGCAAACTCCCTGTGGCATATTCAATATGCCAAAAACAGTAACAAGTCTCACAATGGAGACATTACTGGTGCCCGCTCGAGCAAATCGATGAACGACGGGATGACGGTGATGACAGTGATACAGTGATTCCAACACCAGTCCCACCCCGTAACACCTCCCCCCCTCACCATTATTTCAAATTTTCCCACCACCACCCAAGCCTGCCCCCAAAGCAGGTTGTCAATAAGTTATTTTGTATGGCTGGTTATGCCTGATGTATTAAAAACGATCCCCAAAAGTTTTCTTAGAGGAGAAGGTATGAGGATTGTGGTACCTCACCTGGAGCCACAAGCCCTTGTGTAAGTCTCTCTCACGCCTTCTCTCCCGTTCCCCAGCTGGCTCCCCCTCTGGCTCTCAGCCGGGCTTGGGCGCTCTCCTTCTCTCCCTTCCACTTACGCTCTCGCCAGCTCTCACGGTCTCTCTGCCGCGATTGCTCTTCCTCGCTTGCGCCGTCTGTCTCTGTCTATCTCTGTCTCCCTCGGTTAGGCCACACCTGGCTGTGCGGGACTGACTCCTGATGAGGCTCAGGGGACCGCAGGGGGCCCTGGGGGTAGAACTCAGTCGCTCACGTGCAGAACAAGCATCCTACCCGCCGTACGATGGCTGCAGCCCCTCTCTTGCTCTCTCTCACCCTCCCTCTTGCTGTTACTCTTTGGGGTGGCAGGGGACTCGACACCCAGTGGTGCTCAGGGCTGACTCCTGGCTCTGTGCTCAGAGAGCACTCCTTGTGGCCTCAGAGTACCATGTGGAGATGCTGGGGCTCAAATCCGGGTTGGACACACGCAAGACTCTCTCTCTCTCTCTCTCTCTCTCTCTCTCTCTCTCTCTCTCTCTCGTTAACTCTCTGCCCCTCCCCTCCTCATTGAACCCAGCCCCTGCTGCGTGCAAAGCCCTGACTTTGCCCCAGCCTCTGCCCTCAGCCCCCAGACCCCATGTCTGGGGTATGCGGCATTTTGCTCAATAGAACGTCCTCACAGCTGCCTCCTTTCACTCTTAGGAAACCCAGTTTAAGAATAAGGTTGTCGGAGAGAATGACATCACCCTCCCCTGCGTGGACCAGATTTACGGGGGTAAGTGGAGATCCCTTGCTGAGGTTCTGCTGGCGTTGGGGAAGCCCCCCCTGGCCCCCCAGCGTGGTGCTGGCCCTTCCAGTGTGCGGAAGCCTTCCCTGCCCGTGCGCCCGGTTCAGACCGCTCTCACAGGTGACAAAGCCGAGAGGGGTGGGGTGCCCTGTGTGGGGTCATGGCCCGGGAGCAGCTCATGCAGCTCACATGTGACTCGGAGCCCCGTCCTTCCCCGGGGTGCCCGCCCTCATCACGTGTGTGCCATCGATTCCCGGTGTCAGTGGGGCAGCGAGGGCTGTGCTCTGTGCTCGGGCCTGGGGGCCTCCCCTGCCCACCACACGCCTGTCCTGGCAGGCCTCGCCCCCGTCTCCGCGCCTGGGTCCCAGTCTGGGGCGGAGATTGTGGCCTCAGGAGAGCCCCGGGAGGGGAATCCAGATGTTGCTGCCTCCCCCCCTCCCCTTTGGGGCCACACCTGGCGATGCTCAGGGCTTCCTCCTGGCTCTGCACTCAGAGATCACTCGTAGCAGGGCGTGGGCAGCCAACCATACAGGTTGCCGGGGCTTGAACCCGAGACAGCTGCGTGCAAGGCAGGCGTCCTCTCCACTGTACTTTCCCCCTGTCCCCCCGGCCCCGGATGTCGTCTGCCTTGAGCACACCAGCTGTTGCTTTCTGTGATCACGTCGGTGTTTGGGGCCCAGCAGAACCCTGGGAGCTACCTTCTGGGATGGAGTCCGGGCCCCAGACGGAAGCGCCCACCCCTGGCTTCTAAGAGACGGCCGTGGAGGGGGTGTCGTGCTCCTGTGCCTTCCCCTTCCTGAGCTGCTTGTGCTTGCGCAGTGTTCGACGAGAAGAAGAAAGCCCTCTCCGCACAGCTGAAGAAGTACCCCGAGAAGCTCATCATCCACTGCAAAGACCTCCGCGTCTTCCACTTCTGTCTGAGGTACACAAAAGAAGAGGAAGTCAAAAGGGTAACTAGTTGCATGTGTCTTAGGGTTTGTTTTTTTTTTTTTGGGGGGGTCACACCCAGCAAGGCTCGGGGCTTCCTCCTGACTCTGCCCTCTGGGATCACTCCTGGTGGGAGCCCGTGTGGGATGCCGGGGAGGGAACCCGGGTGGGCTGCGCGGAAGGCAGGCAGGCGCCCTCCCCGCTGGACCGTCACTCTCAGGCGGCCTTTTAGGTTTTCTTTCCCCGCAAGGTTGTCCCTGCTGACGCTGGTCGCTGCTCGGCTGTGGCCGAGGGTGGAGGAGCCTCTCACCCACTTCAAGTGGAAATCGGCTCCAAGGCTCAATGCCTTGTCTCCATGGAGACAGTTCCCTGAACCGAGCCGGCGGCCTGGTCCCCTCAATCCTTCCAGCTCGTGTCCGTGTCGTGCAGGCGGTGAACCAGGACCTGAAGACAATGCGGGACAGGGTGTGACATGAATCGGGCCCAGACCCCCAGCTCCCGGGGAGAGCGAGTTTCGCTCGGGTTCGGGGGGGAGGCTGGGGTTCTGTGTGGGTGGGGGAGGAGGTCCCGGAGTCACTGGGCCCAGGCAAAGCCTCAAGGGAGAGCTGAGCCGCGGGCACCCTTGAAGCCCAGCCGTGGCGGATCCGGTCTTGTGGATCTGCTCATACTGGTTGGTTGCAGTGGCCGTGAGAACGTCCAGGATTTCTCTTAAGGAGACAGCGGGAGGGGCCGGAGCGATAGCACAGCGGATAGGGTGTTTGCCTTGCACACGGCCGACCCAGGCTCGATTCCCAGCATCCCATATGGTCCCCTGAGCACCGCCAGGCGTAATTCCTGAGTGCAGAGCCAGGAGTAACCCCTGTGCATTGCCGGGCGTGACCAAAAAGAAAAGAAAAAAAAAAGACAGCGGGAGAAGCTGGTGGTTGGCAGCAGGGAGTGCAGAGGGCCGGCTGCCCGGTGCCCTGTGGACAGGGGAGCCACAGGCTAGGGGGAGGGAGCACCCCAGAGCCTGCCTCTGGTGCAGCAGTGCTGGCCGCCCTCCCTCTGGTCAGCAGAGCGGCAGAGCCCTCACAAGAGGCCCGTTCCTCCACTGGCTTTGGCCCCAGCGAGTCACGGAGACTTCACACGAGACGCCTTCGTTTTCTCTCCGCTGGTGTATCTCCCGTCAGGGAATTCAGCCCGACTCCCGCCTGTCTTCCGAGCAGGAAGAGGGTTTTGAAGGATGCTTTTGTCACAGAGCGAAAGATACTTGGACCCAGCACTTCCTAAAGAGAAAAGAGGAGAGGGATTAGATTTCTCTTCCTCACCCAGCAGGCCCTTGAGGCTGTGACAGAGAGAATCAGCTCTCTAAGTGTCGTGGTTATTTCCTGAATATGATACTCAGTTTCTCTAAGTATTTCTTCTCTCACTTTGTTTTGGGGCCACACCCAGCAGTGCTCAGGGCCTTAGTCCTGGCTCTGGGCTCAGGGATCACTCCTGACGGGGCTCGGGAAACCCTATGGGGTGGTTGGGGATGGAACCCGGGTCGGCCACCTGCCAGCAAGCTCCCTTTCCACCGTATTATGTCTCCCACCCCAGTTTCTCTAAGTATTTAAACAAGTCCTTGAGCGTTCAAAGATGTTGAACATATTTGAGCACTTGGGTCTTTTTTTTTTTTTAAGACCGTTTAAATCATTTTAAAATGTGTCATTGTGGACTAGACCGTGGTTTAATCAGAACGTCTGTAAAATTCAGAGCTCTTTGGACAGCCTGGCAAAGCGGTCGGTGCTGTTTCTTGGGCATTAGTGCCAGAGAGACCATTGCGGACACGTGTGGTACAGGGCTGGGTGCGAGTTAGCACATGGCCCTCCTGGCCTCCCGGGGGCCTGACTCTCCATCGCTTGGCTCTCTTCTAGATTGTGAGTGGCATCATCCATCACACCCAAGCTCCTAAACTGCTGAAACGGTTGTTTCTGTTCTCCTATGCAGCCGCGGCCCCGAGCAGGCCAGGTAAGTCTCTCTCTCTGTCTCTCTGGTTTTCGGGCCACACCTAGCAGTGCTCAGGGTTACTCCTGGCACTGCTGGGGGACCATATGGGATGCCGGGGATGGAGCCCAGGCTGGCTGTGTGCAAGGCCAGTGCCCTCCCCGCTCCAGCCATGTCTCTCCGGCCCCCTGCCCCCTTTTCTCTTGTAGTCAGCTGCCTCTGGCTTAGGGCATTCATTCAAGTTTCTTGAGGGGGCTTTTGCATCTTTCAGATGATCTTCATCACTTTCACTTTCGTCTTTTGGGTTTGTTTTTTCTGAGAGGGATTCTTTAGTAAATTTGCTTATGTCCCGTGAGAGAGAAAAATCAACATCTCTTCACTGAGAGCGGGAGACAGTTCGCAAACAGTTGAGACAAGTGTGGAATAACTGTGTTGGTCCTTGGGTTCTCCTCTTCCGCTTTCGTAGACCCGATTGCATTTCTTAAGGCTCTAGAGCAACGCCTTGTAGAGTAGGAAAAAAATTACCAACATGCTTTGCAGATGTTTTGGGAGAAATGGAATGGTTGGGTGTCAGCACGTCAGGGCATTCATTGGGTTAAAAAACTGGAGGTCCCACATGTGTTTCCATCCATTCCAGGGCGGTCTGAGGTTTGCTTGATTTCTGTGCTGGGGCCACACCTGGATGTGCTCAGGGCTCACTCCTGACTCACTTCTGGTTTGGGGTTGGCGATCACTCCTGGCACCATCACTCATGCATGGTGCCAGGGACAGAACTTGGGTTGACGGTGGACAAGGCAAGTGCCTTAACTCTGTGCTCTT
This sequence comes from Sorex araneus, assembly GCF_027595985.1. Taxonomy (NCBI): domain Eukaryota; kingdom Metazoa; phylum Chordata; class Mammalia; order Eulipotyphla; family Soricidae; genus Sorex; species Sorex araneus. The sequence continues at coordinate 120,219,790 of NC_073302.1, read as the reverse complement.
TCTCCAGCCCCAAGACCAATCATTTAAAATTGTTTTTAGTCTGCACCCGGCTATGCCGCAGGGGTCACTCCTGGCTCTTTGCTCAGGAATTACTCCTGGTGGTGCTCAGAGGACCAGAGGGGACACCAGGGATCAAACCCGGGTCGGCCACGTGTAAGGCAAGAGCCCTACCCACTGTTCTGTCACTCTGCGCGCGCCCCCCTCCCCACCTCTTTAAGTCAGAAGCCTAGGTCGTGTGCATGAGTGATCCCTGGTATAGATTATACTGCGTTCCCACCGGTCACCGTCCTCTTCCTCCTCTAGGTTCCTTCCGTCTGTCTGTGCACTTGCACTTGCTCTGAAGCTGATGTTTGTTAAGGGCCCTTTGTGCCAGGGGCTTTGCTCCCGGGAGGCGGTGTGTGAGTCTGCGTGCTTCTGAGCGGCTCTCTGGAATGTGGAGTGGCTTTGTCATTAACCGCCTTGGAGTAGTTACTCAGGAACACTTGCTCCAGCTCCGGGGAACGGTGTGGGGAGGAGCTGGATGAAACCTCTGTCCCCTCGGAGCGGCAGGTGAGACCGAGGTGGCTGAGGGGCGTGTCCTGTTGGAAGGGGGCCCTCCGAGCAGTGGGAGGAAGCCCCCCCACTACCACCTCGGGGGAGGGCGAGGGTCGTGGGGGCGAAGGCTGGGCCTGAGCTGATAGAGGAGGCCAGGGAGGGTCCTGGAAGCCAGTGGATGGTCACGTGCAGGGACTCGGGTGTCTGCGTCAGCAGGCCGCATTTGGGGAAGTCGGATGAGCCCACGTGGTCACGAAGGCTCGTCCTGCTGCGTCCACATCCGCGCCCAGCTGCTCCACAGCCCCGCCCGGCCACTTAGCTCCCGGGAACTCGGGGTTCCCCGGAGAGCAGCAGCGGTGTTGGTGCCGCCCTTGAAGTACTGCTGTGAAGCTAGTGAGGGTCAGGGCAGGAGCTCAGAGGGCACGGCCGGTCGAGAGAGCGCTGGGAACTTCTTCAGGACACACGTTCCGAGAATCACCTCCAGAGAACGTACCAAGCATTGCTCTCGGGCCCAGCTTGATGAATAACTTGTTCCTTGCTCCCACACAGTTAATAATGGGCCGGTTGGTCTGTCATGAACAATAGGGCCCTTCCGCGTGACTCTGTGCCAGGCCCAGCTCGCGGGGCCTGTTCACCTCAGCCCTGCAGAGTCCGAAAATGGGAGACCTGGGGCCTCTCTGCTGCCTGTGTGCTTCGTGTGGACATATCCGGGGCCCACATTAGAAAGATCTGGTTTACTGTGGGCTGGAGTGATAGCACAGTTTGCCTTGTACGCGGCCAACCCAGATTCGATTCCCAGCATCCCATAGGGTCCCCCGAGCACCGCCAGGAGTAATTTCTGAGTGCAGAGCCAGGAGTAACCCCTGAGCATCGCTGGGTGTGACCCAAAAAGCAAAAAAGAGAGCCCTGGACTGTCCTAGGAATCCTGCCTCTTCTTTGGGTCTTGGTTGCGTCAAGCTCATCCAGATGTCTTTGTGCGTTGAGTGATGCCAGCGGTGCATTCCTTCACGGTGGCTGTGTGTGGCACAAAGCTCGAATATGCGGCACCTTTTTTCTCTTTCACTCCCATCTTCCTCATTGCCTCCAACTAGCAAAGCCTGTGCGCGCGTGTGTGTTTAGAGATGCCTCCGTAAAAACCAACGGATGCTAATGAATGAGTCAGCTCTGGGTTGCACTGAAGGTTTGCAGAGTGGGTGCTTCGCAACCTAAATATCTTTAATTATTCTCAGGCCTAAGCGCCCACTAAACTGCACAGGCTGGAAGGTCCCCGATGCTTGTGACGTGGCACTGCAGACCTGTCTGTGCTGCCGAGGAACGACCTGTGTGTGCCTGGGTGCGGTCGTGCAGTGCCCGCGGGGTCGTTTTCTTTCTCAGCCATCAGCCTGTGGAGATTTCCCCGGCAGCTGCCTGGGTTAGTGCCCCAGGTCCCAGCTCTGCCACTGCACTGCTCGGTAACTGGGGGCAGGTGACCTCACACCTTTTTGTGCCGCAGCTGTGAACTGACCGGTGGAAGCACTCGGGCCTCCTCGGTGGTGGCGAGAGTTGGGTTGATCCTTTGTCCGGCGCCAAGAACAGGCGCCCGACGCCTGCCAACAGGACACTGCCGGCCCTTTCCATTTCTCGGCATCGTCTTCGTTTTCCTCCTTGGTTCCAGGACCTGGTCTTCTTAGGAGGAGCATGCGGGGGTTGGGTGCCTCTGCCCGTCCCCCAGGTGCAGGGCTCGAGGGTGCTGACCCCCTGCTTGGCACGGCCCCTCCCACGCCAGGGTCTCACGCACCCACCCAGCGAGTTTGCCACCGTAGGCACACATTGGCAGGGCTAAAAATATGCTTATTATTCTTGCGTCTGTGCCAAGTCTGTCTCCCTGGGCTTCACGGGATCTCTTCATGCCGTGGAAGTTGCCGTGTGGTCCAGCGGCTGAAAGGGGTTAGCAGTTGCTTCCTCCCGCCCGCGGGGGAGCAGGGACCACTCTCTCTGTCCGCAGTGAAAGGAGCCTCAGTCATAATTCTGGATGAGTGGCAGAGACGGGGGGAGCCTTGGTGGAGGGTCCTTCGGGGAATCTATTCTGCTCAGGAGCCTCGGCTGCCCTGGGTGTGCCCGGGCCCGGTGACAGGGCTCCGGGTCTCGTCCCACCTGTCCCCGTAGCCGCCGCCGATCCCGAGACCCACACCGTGATGTTCAACTCGCTCGAGGACTGGTGCTGGGAACTGGAGCGCACCAAGGGCCACCTGAAGTACAAAGCCGTGAGTGTGAACGAAGGCGCCAGGGTCTGCGAGAGGTGAGCCCGCCCCGCCTGTCCTCACCCGCCCACCGGGAAGGTTGCACCCCTCCCCCCCGCCCCGCCTGCCCAGCCTCAGGCCGACTCGCTGTTGCCCATCTGCATCTGCCCGGTGCCCGCTCCCAGCCCTTCACGTGGCAGCAGCCCATCTGCCGAGCTGTTCCCTGGCCCGTCTCGCCGGGGCCTCTGAGCCGCAGCCTGTTGGCGTTCTGTCCTTTACAGTGCCAAGGCGTAGTCCATGATCTGGGGCTTCTGCCATGCGCTTCGCCGCTCACCAGCCGTGGGCACTGGGTGCATGAAGTCGTGTGTCCTCTGTCTTCGGTTCTCTTGGTCCCGCACACAGGAGAGGACCTGCTGGCTCTTCGGTTGGTTGGGGTTGTATTTTTTTGGTTTTTTTTTGTTTCTGATTTTTGCTTTTTGGGTCATACCCAGCAGTGCTCAGGGGTTACTTCTGGCTCTGATTCAGAAATTACTCCTGCTGGTGCTCGGGGGACCATATGGGACGCCGGGGATCGAACCTGGGTCGGCCGCCTGCTAGGCAAACCCTGCTGTGCTATCGCTCCTGCCGCAGGTTGTTTTGTTTTGTTTTGGGGTCACACCTGGTGGTGCTCAGGGTTCACCCCTGACTCTGCTCAGGGATCACTCCTGGCGCTGCTCAGAACTGTGTGGGATGCCAGGGATTGAACCCAGGTTGGCTGTTTGCAAGGCACGTGCCCTCCCGAGGAACGCCTTCCCTGACCCCATTGCTGGGCATGTGGCACTCTGCCACTGGGTTTTTAGGGAACTGCCTGACTTCTCCACAGCAGTGGCAGCATTTTTTACTCTTGTCAGCTGTCTATGGGCTGGAGCAATAGCACAGCGGGTAAGGCGTTTGCCTTGCACGCGGCTGATCTGGATTCGATTCCTCCGCCCCTCTCGGAGAGCCCGGCAAGCTACCGAGAGTATCCTGCCCACACAGCAGAGCCTGGCAAGCTACCCGAGGAGTATTCGATATGCCGAAAACAGTAACAAGTCTCACAATGGAGACGTTACTGGTGCCTGCTCGAGCAAATCGATGAGCAACGGGAGGACAGTGACAGTGACAGTCAGCGGTCTATGTGGGTTCCACTTTCTCCACATGATACTACCTTTTTACTTATTGATCATAAAAATATTCTTAATATTCTTTTTTTTTTGAGGGGGCCAGAGAGTGTAAAGCAAGCGCCTTAACCCCGTAACATCTCTCTCATCCCTTCTTTGCCTTTTTTTTTTTTTTGCCTGCACCTGTCAACGCTCAGGGGTTAGTCCTAGCTCTGCAATCAGGAATCGCACGTGGTGGTGCTTGGGGGCCCCTATGGGATGTTGGGGATTCAGTCTGGGTCGGCTGCATGCAAGGCAAGCACCCTACCCGTGTGCTCTGTCTCCTTTGCCCCCCATTTAGCTTTTTTAAATACTCAAAATAATCAAAATGCCCCTTAAAATGCTAAAAAATGAGCTTGCGGAGCCAGAGCGATATCACAATGGGTAGAGCGCCTGCCTTGTACGTGGCCAACCTGGGTTCAATCCCAGGTACCCCAAAGGGCCCCCGAACCCCTTCCTAAGTGATCCCTGAGCTGGAAGTAAGCCTTGAGACTCTGGGGTGTGGCCCAAATGAGAAACAAAAAAAGGCGGGGAGGGAAGGAGTCTGCTTGTTTCCCGGAGGCCTTGGCGCTGTGCTGTGCGCCAATCCTGCCCCCACGCCCCGCCAGGGCCCTGCGTCCCCTCCCTGCCCTCTGCATCCGCACCCGGACCCAGGGCCCTGCCTGCCTGCAGCTCCCGGCCTGGCGTAGCAGGAACAGTGCCCCACAGCACGCAACAGGGATGAGTGGGGAACCCACAGACGCAGCCGGGGAGTCGGGGTGCCGTTGGCTGGGACAGGCGGCCCCGCGGGCAGAGTCTGGAGGAGCCGATGGGTCGCGTGGGAGCTCCAGGGCACGGGAGGGCACCGCCTGACCTGGAGTCCTGCCTTGCTTGTGCGGGGGACCTGCTGGGCCAGAGAGTGGCGGTGGCGGGCGGCTGGGCGGGCACGTTTGGAGACTGGGCTGCCACCCCCTGGGGACATGCCTCCTGCCTTCCTGCCCGTAACTCCGCCAGGTTCTTCCTTTGCTGGCTCTTTCTGTGATCATGGCACTGATGGTGGACCGGCTCTGCTTAGGGTCCACCTCCCGATCCCCTGACCCAGCGGCGATGGGGATGGCCGTGAGGAGCACGGGAGGGGGAGCCCAACACAGCTGGTGGTGGTCCAGGGGTGGGACCCTACTTCTCTCTGGCCATGCTCTGACCACCAGGCTCAACTGTCCCTTTCTCATTTTTTTTTTGGGGGGGGTGGGGTGACTTCTGGGACACACTCCATAGTGCCCGGGCCTCATTCCTGATTCTGCATTCAGGGCTCACTCCTGAGTGCTCGGGGAAACAGATGTGGTGCCAGGGATCGAACCGAGGTCACCGGCATGCAGGGCGCCAGTGAATGGAACCCTCCAAACGTGCAGTTGTGTGCCGGTATCACGGCCTTGCCAGGGCTCTTTTTTTTTTTTTTTTTTTGCCTTTCTTTTTCGTAGGATGATATTAAAGTGGTCACAAATGTCAACGAAGAAGATTTTTTGTTTTATTTTGTTTGGGGACCACCCCAGCAGTGCTCAGGGGTCCACCTGGCTCACCCCTGGTGGTACTTGGGGGACCACATGGGGTTCCAGGAATCAAGCCCGGGCCAGCCACGTGCAGGGCATGCTCCCTATCTGCTGTACTGCGTCCCCAGCACTGATCAACTAAGAAGATCATTTTACATTGTATTTGGGCCTCACCCATTGGCGTTGGGCAGGGACGGGGAGGGGGTGTCCCCACTTGGGTGCTTGGTGGACAGTGCTGGGATTGAACCAGCAGCCCCAGGAGCTGTCTGTCTGGCCCCAGGCTCTCCGCCTTAGACGCTGGAGTCATCTATGTGGGTCCTGCCCCCCCACCCCTCCAGCCCGAGAAGGGCACTGCTTGTGGCAGCTGGAGAGAGAGACAGAGGGGAGGGCACGCGGCCCACCCAGGCTCCATCCCCGGCAACCCACGTGGCTCCCTGAGACCCACCAGGAACGACCCCTGAGTGCAGAGCCGGCAGTAAGCCCTGAGCACTGCCGGGCGTGGTTGGTGCGTCTGCATTGCCCACCCTCTGGAGAGATGGAGGAGGAGGCGGGGCCAGCGCCGGCACCCGGGAAGCACTTAAGTGCTTGCCGGAGCAGCTGATCCAACACCAGGCCCGGCCCCAGCCATCCTGTGGGGGTGGGGGTGGGAGTGGGGGAGCCTCCCAGACAGTGCTCGGGAGGTCTGGGAGCCCCTTTCCGCACGGCCCGTTCCAGCGTCCAGTGCTCGGGCCTGGCAGCATGGTGCCCCTCGGGTTCCGCTGTGCTGAGTGCCAACTGGGCATACCCAGTGGGACCTCTAGCGGGATACACCCAGGAAGTTGTAGGGGGCCTTTGTGCCCCTTCTTCCAGCACGGGTTTAATCCCAGGTTTTCTTTTTTTCATTTTGGGTCATATCCAGTGATGCTCAGGGGTTCCTCCTGGCTCTGCACTCAGGAATCACTCCTGGCGGTTCCCAGGGATGCCGGGAATCGAACCCTGGTGGGCCACGTGCAAGGCAAACTCCCCGCTGGACTGTTGCTCCGGCCCCCATCCCACGTCTGCTTCTGAGCCCCTGAAAGTCACTGCTGGGCCCTCCACAGTGGCCAGGGGGTGGGGATGGCCACTCACTCCTTTGGGATGGCCGCACTTGATACTCTTTTTGGCCTTGGGGCCACACTAAGCAGTGCTCGGGGCTCACTCCTAGCTCTGTGCTCGGAAATCCCTCCTAGTGGCATCAGGGGGCCATCCGGGGTGCTGGGGATCAGAACCCGGGCTGGCAGCAGCAGGCAAGGCAAACACGCTCCACTGCTCCGGCCCCTGGCATCGCTGGGCTTGAGACCCCACTCTTGCCACTGACCTCTCCGCCACCCCCCACTCCATCCCGCAAGGGGCGGGGGCAGCACGCGCAGGGCGGGGCCGGGCCGGGAGCGGGATCGGGTGCCCAGCACGCATGGGCGGAGGCGGCGCATGTGCCGGGCCCCGGAGCTCGCTGTGGGGCGGGGGCTGATGGCGCCCCACTTTCCCAGGTTGCCGGCCTACTTTGTGGTCCCCGCCGCCCTCTCCGAAGACGAGGTGCCGCGCTTTCAGGGCCATGGCTTGCCGGTAAGTACGCGCCGGGGACCCGGTCACTCAGTGCTCTGCGCGGGACAGCCCCCCCCAGGCGCGCCTTGGACACAGACCTGCTGGGGGCGGGGGCGGGGGGCTCCCCTAAACAGAGGTGCCTTTTCTGGGGGCCGGGCCCCCTGCTCGCCTCGGGGTCCCCCGCAGCCCTTAGAGAGCTTGGGAAGTGCCGGCCTGAGCCCATGTGTGGGTCGTTCTGGGCTTGGGAGCCACACCTGGCAGTGCTCGGGCATCATGTGTGTTATCCAGGGAGCAAGCCAGACGTGGCCAGTGGCCACGTGCAGCACAAGCGCCAGATCTAGACTTGTTTCCCCCCACCCCATCATTGTGCGGGTGTGGCCTGCAGGGAAGAGGCCGGGGTGGACGATGCCTTAGCGTGTCCCCGGTGAGAGAGCAGGACTCTGGCAGTGAGCTGCTGCCCATGGGTGCCTGGAGTCACCTGCGGGCAGTCGAGTCCAGGGTGAGCTTTGCAGAGTATCCAGGCACTGTGCTGGGGGCTGGACCCCCTGGGAGACAGCTGGTGGGGAGACCGGTGGGGTGTCCAGGCAGGACTCGGGCACCAGGGGATGCGTGTCGGCTTCTGCCTGGCCTGGGGGGCCGGGCAGAGCTCTCTGTGCCGGCCGGGTTCTGCCAGTGGCCCCCAGATTCTCCAGAAAAGCCCAGAAGCGTGGATCTTAGGTGGGCCTTTTGATTATTCCTGCAAGTTTGAAGCTGGTGAAATGAGAAAAAGACTGAAGGGACCCGCCCCTACCCCCCACGCCATCTTCAGTTTAGAGTGGTGCTTCCGAGACCCTCTGCTCCCGATCCCTGGTCCTTCTTAGTTCTTAGGGACTGAGGGAATCGGGCCGGTATGCGGCTGGCCGCCGGCTCAGTCCCCAGCCCCGCCTGCTTCTGCTCCTGTGCTCGGTACCTGCTGGGGGCCTGGGAGCCAGAGAGGAAAGAGAAGCCCCCCGGTGTTGCTCACGGGGAGGGGGGCTTGATGTTTGCACATGGAAACCTACACTGGTTTGAACATTCCTTTGGTTGGTATTTAGAGTGTGTTAGTGTTTAGGTTGTGTTGGTGTTTAGGGTGAGTTGGTGTTTAGGTTGTGTTGGTGTTTAGGTTGTGTTGGTGTTTAGGGTGAGTTGCTTAGTGTTTGGGTTGTGTTGGTGTTTAGGTTGTGTTGGTGTTTAGGTTGTGTTAGTGTTTAGGGTGAGTTGGTGTTTAGGTTGTGTTAGTGTTTAGGTTGTGTTGGTGTTTAGGTTGTGTTAGTGTTTAGGTTGTATTGGTGTTTAGGTTGTGTTGGTGTTTAGGGTGAGTTGCTTAGTGTTTGGGTTGTGTTGGTGTTTAGGTTGTGTTGGTGTTTAGGTTGTGTTGGTGTTTAGGGTGAGTTGCTTAGTGTTTGGGTTGTGTTGGTGTTTAGGTTGTGTTGGTGTTTAGGTTGTGTTGATGTTTAGGGTGAGTTGCTTAGTGTTTGGGTTGTGTTGGTGTTTAGGTTGTGTTAGTGTTTAGGTTGTATTGGTGTTTAGGTTGTGTTGGTGTTTAGGGTGAGTTGCTTAGTGTTTGGGGTGTGTAGGCTGGTGTTTAGGTTGTGTTAGTATTTAGGCTCTGTTGGTGTTAAGGTTGTGTTGGTTGGTGTTTAGGGTGTGTTAGTGTTTAGGCTGTGTTCGTGTGTAGGGTATGTTGCTTAGTGTTTAGAGCGTGTTGGTTGGTGTTCAGGTGGTGCTCTGTGTTCTACTCTGGTTTTCAAAGACTGAATTTTATTTCCTGGCAACCACTTGGCTTTGCCTACCAGAATCCAGGCATTCCGCACCAGAGGGGTTGCTGCGGTGGGCCCGGGGGACTCCCAGGCCCTGGGGGAGTCAGCTCTGACTGTGGGGAGAGCTTTGGGCCGCGTGGAGTCCCCGAACCGCAGGGCTGCTCCGCCCCCTGCTGGCCAGCTGCGGCATGGCTGCCGGCACGCTCCTTGCCCCTGCAGATCTGGTGCTGGTCCTGCCACAACGGATGTGCCCTCTTGAAGATGTCAGCGTTGCCCAAAGAACAGGACGATGGCCTGCTGCAGAGCCAGAAGAGCTTCTTGGACGGGTCAGTGCTACCCCAGATTCCGTCCGTGTTCGGCTTCGTTCTCCTGCTTCCCGGTGCCTCCGTGTCTGTGCCCCTGGCAAGCACGCGCCCGGGCAGTACAGCTGGAGGGGTGTCGCCAGGGGCGTGCCACAGCCCCGTGCCCCGAGTGTCATGGAAAGGGGGCTGGGGGAGAGCAGGAACCCCGTCACATGCTTTGTGTGCACTCTGAGGCCAGGGCACCGTCCAGAGTGGCCGCTCCTGTGGGCCTCAGAGCTGCACCCCGAAGTACCGGGGTAGGGGGCTGGCGGCGTGGCGTGGGGAACGGCCGTGCGTGGGCGACGCGGTGAGGGTGTGTGTCACTGCGCCCCGTTGCCCTCACGCCTCTCGTAAGTCTTCCGGAACAGGAAGTTAGGCGGGAGGGGACAGCTCTGGGGTGAGGGTGGCTTCCGGTCAAGGCCCCTCGGTCGTGAACCCCCATACTCTCGGGCAGGGAGTCCTGGCGCCCCACCTCGCTTCCACCTCTCGGCGGTGCCGGGTAGGGGTGTCTAGGGTGAGAAGTAGAGGGGCGGGGGGAGGGGGCTCCTCACCAGCCTGCCGTGTACTGAGGGTGCAGGAGAGGGGGCTCCCTCTGCTCTCGGCCCGCTCTGAGGCTGTCGCTGTGCTCTCTCGAACGCCCAGGGTCTACAGGACCATCCACAGGCCCCCCTACGAGGTCGTGAGGACGGAGGATCTCTCGAGCAACTTCCTGTCCCTGCAGGAAATCCAGGCGGCCTACTCCAAGTTCAAGCAGCTCTTCCTGATCGGTGAGATGGGCGGCCCAGCCGGTCTGCCAGCAGGGGGGGGGCGTGGGGGCAGCAGGCGCCCACCGCCCCTGGGCTGTTCCTCTGGGGCCTGTAGGGCCTGACATGCACCTCGGGGGCAGCGCGCCGCAGTGGGGGTTGGTGGGCCTGGCCAGCTGCTCTCTCGCCCTCCCTCTCCGCATCCTCCGGGCTTTCCTCTCACTGCTGCAGACCCCGCCACACACACACAAACTCACACACTCACATGTACTCACACATACATACACACATGCATATCCATATGCACACACATGTACACATGTATACATATACGCAAACCCCCATCCTCTCCCTCCTTTTCCCCATCACACATGCACACACACATGCACTCACATGTACACACACATGCACACATCCACATGCACACACATGTACACATGTATACATACATGCAAACCCCCATCCTCTCCCTCCTTTTCCCCCCACACGCACACACATACACACATGCACTCACATACACACATGCATACATACACGCACACGTACACATGTATACATACATACATACATACACACCCCCATCCTCTCCCTCCTTTTTTCCCATCACACACATACACACATGCGTGCATATACACACAAGTGCACACACACGCACATGTACACATACACACACGGACACACACATGTACACATATATACATACCCCCATCCTCTTCTTCCTTTTCCCCACCACACACATACATACATACACGCACATATACACATATACATACATACACACACATATATATACACCCCCACCTCATCCTCTCCCTCCTTTTCCCAGCAGTTGTCCGGGGTGACCCCTGGGCCATCTCGCTGTGGGCCGGGGGGGATAGTGCGGGGCCTTTGGGCGCCCCTCTGAGCCGTGGGCTCGGGTCCCCAGCAGCTGTCTACCCAGCGCAACCCCTCTCCATCACAGCCAGGGCCTGTGGTCACCGGACAGGCGTGTGGCCCCTGGGCTGCTGGACGAGGCTGGGCATCACACGTGCTCTCTGCGCCCCGGGGCTCGGGAGGGCGGTGGGTCCTCAGGCTTCCTGGGGCGGCCGGCCTGCCTCCCCCGACTCCCCTCCCGGGGGGGGGGTGGGGGAATAGATGCCGGCTGTGCCACATAGTGTGGAGCACTTGTCAACCTTGTAGCCATGAGAACCCTTCTGGGGTTCCCCGAGCAAAGCCCCCCATGGGCGGGTTTCATGTCCTGGAGGCGGGTCGGGATGCTGCTTTCGCGGGGGCTGCCTAGGGGAGCAGCGGGCACCGCCCCAGGTCCTCACCTTTCTTTGTGTCCTTTCTTCCCAGACAACAGCAGTGAGTTTTGGGACACGGATATAAAGTGGTTTTCTCTCTTGGAGAGCAGCAGCTGGCTCGACATCGTCAGGTATTCCCTTCTTCGCCTACGGGTGGGACCGCTCCCCAGGTGTCACCAGCGAGCCCCGCCCACAAGTGCCAGAGTCGTTTATGACCCCAGGGCCTCGACCCTTCCGGTGGGGAGGGGGCAGCACGCTCTACTTCGGAGCTGCAATCCCGAGCAACAGACCCCCGACTCACGGGGATTTTCCCTTCCAGGCCTTGGAGGTCACGTGCTGGGGATCCTACCCTCGTGGCTTCTTATTTCTGTGCTTGTTGGATGAGACTTCACTGACAAGCAGCCCACCCCAGAGAGCTGCCCCCCACCCCCGGGACTGCCCCAGGGGGCCGCAGGGGAAGATCGTGTAGCTGGGCGGGGGGGACACGGCGTGATCCTCGGGGGTCCAGAGGAAGGAAACTCGGTTAGAAGGGGCCTGTGGCGACATAGAAAGACGGAGAGGGGCCCGAGAGACAGCACCGGGGGGGAGGGCATCTGCCTTGTACACGGCTGCCCTAGTTCCCATCTCTGGTACCCCGTAGGGTCCCCCGGGGCCCACCAGCACTGAGCACTGAGAGCCAGGAGTCAGCCCTGAGCACAGCCTGCTGTGGCCCAGAGCACAGACAGCCGCAGAACAGTTCCAGGAAAGGACTGAGAAACGCTCCTCTAGCTGGTACTCTGGGCCCTAAGGTAACGACTCAACAAGGCTGCAGCAGAGGCAGGACCAGGGAGCAGAGGCGCGGGGTCTGGGCCGCACCCAGCAGCTTGGACCGGAACCAGGCCTCGGACACACGCGGCCCGTGCCCCGGCACTGGAGCTGCATCCCTGCTCTGCTGGTGTCCCACACCCGTTTGCTTGTTTGGGGGCGGCGAGGAGGGGCTTCACGCAGAGTGCCCGGGGGCTGCTCCCCGTGGGCCCGGGCCCCCTGGTTCTCCTGCATCCCTGAAGAAGGGCCTTTGCCGCCCGCCCCGAGCTGTGCGTTCTGTGTCCACACCGGGCAGACCACAGGGCCCCTCCCTGTAGCCTTCTGAAGGGGAGAGGGGGACGTTCCCCTGACCCTGCACGCCGTCTCTCATCCGCATCCCACACTTCCTTGCGCAGCTGCCATGAGACCCCCCCTACCAGATGAAAAATGGGCATGAAAGTTGGGGCGGGGGGGGCAGTGGTCCCAGCAGACCCCTTGCTGTCACCAGAGAAGCCCCCGCTGTAGGGGTGGCCGCCATCGCCCAGGAAGTCCTGACTGGAGAGAGTTAAAGGGCTGCTGGCCCCGCCGACACTTTTTTTTTTTTTTTTGCTTTTTGGGTCACACCCAGCGATGCTCAGTGGTTACTCCTGGCTCTGCACTCAGGAATTACTCCTGGCAGTGCTTGGGGGACCATATGGGATGCAGGGGATCGAACCCGGGTCGGCCGAGTGCAAGGCAAACGCCCTACCCGCTGTGCTATCAATCCGGCCCCAACCGACACTTTTTCCCAGTGATCCGGGGCACCGGCCCAGCCTGCGGCACTGGCCTCCCTGGGCCTGGCCGGGACAGCAGCCCACTGGGCTCTGAGCGCTCAAGGACAGCGTCAGGAGCAGAGGACAGAGGGCGTAGCACAGCAGGGGCCCCCTGCCCTGCCTGGCTGAGACCCAGGGCTTCAGCCCCTACTCCCCCCCAACACCCTCTTTAGTTTAGAAATTACCCAGGAGCATTTGCGTAGGGTGTGGGGAAGGTGGCAGGCCACACCCGCTTGGTGCTCAAGGTTTACTTCTGGCTCTGTGCGTGGGGATCACTCCTGGCTCTACTTGGGGACCCACTGGGTTGCTAGGGATCCAGGCGGGGTCAGATGTACAAGGCCTGTCCTGTTTCTGGCCTCACAGGAGAGTTTTTTTTTTACTTCAACCTACTGAATAATTTTGCATTTCTAGTATGCGAATGAATGTCTTACAGTTTCGGGTATAAACGGTCATTTGTTTCTTTCCTGGAAGGTTTTATAGTGGGAAAAAAAATTGAGGTAGAAAAGCAGAGGTAGAAAAATCAGAGACCCTCAGTCTATGACAGCTGGTTCAAGAACTAGCACGCAGGGAGGGCATCTGCCTTGGACGCAGCCAACCCAGGCTCGATCCCCGGCATCCCATATGGTCCCCCAAGTACTGCCAGGAGTGATTCCCGAGTGCAGAGCCAGGAGTGACCTCTGAGCATCACCGGGTGTGACCCGAAAAGAAAACCAAAATACAGAAAAACAAACTGATGTTCTTTTCTCTGTCTCTTTCTGATTCAGACGTTGCCTGAAGAAAGCAATCGAGATCGTAGCGTGTCTCGAGGCCCAGAACATGAATGTTCTTCTTTTAGGTAAGACATTTCCTGTTTCACGGGGGGCGGGGGTGAGAACAGCCTCCTGAGCTGTGCTTCCGGGACCCCGGGGGGGCAGGGGGCGAGCCCGCAGCTCCTGTGTTTGGGACTGTCCAGTGAATCGGGCAGCTGGAGCAGCAGTCCAGGGCTCCTCCCGGTCCTCCCTCCCCTCCCGGGCATCGTTTACATCAGATTTCAGCGTTCACACTTTGGAAACAAATCCTTCCACCCACCTGAGCTTGGGGGGCCTGACTGGCAGCCCCACCAGGAAACTGGTGTCTCTGCCAAGCCCACTCTCATGGGTTTTGTTGTTGTTGCTGTTGTTTTGACTTTTTGGGTCATACCTCGCAACGTTCTTGGTGCCGGGGCAGTAGTACCGTGGAATTACTCCTGGTGGTGCTCGGGGGTGTATCTGGGATGACCGGGGATTAAACTTGGGTCAGCCACGAGCAAGGCAACCCCCCTACCCTGCTTCTATCACTCTGGTCCAAGCTCTTCTTTTTTTTTTCTTTTTTTTGCTTTTTTGGGTCAGACCCAGTAATGCTCAGGGGTTACTCCTGGCTCTACTCCTGAGAGTGCTCGAGAAACCATATTGGATGCCGCCGGTTGAACCTGGGCCAGCCGCGTGCAAGGCAAACTACTTGCCCTCCCCGCTCTCCTGTGGCTCCAGCCCAAGCCCTTGCTTCTTTCCCTCCAGTGCGTGTGCGCCATGCTGGGCATCAGACCCAAGACTCTGCACGTGCACGGCAGGTGCTCTGCCATGGGGCCTCAGCGCGAGCCTGCCTCTGAGACTCGGTTTACGTTGGTTTATGTTCACTCAGCTTGGTGGGATCTAGAGTATATTTTTATTGTACGGGGGTAAGGCGCTTTGCCTTGTCTGTGGTCTTTCTTGGGCCCTGCATGCCCCCCCCACCCCGTCATTAAAACCTGGAGTGATCCTCGAGTACTGAACTGAGAGTACTACACAAGCAGTCCTGGGTGTGGCCTCGAAACCAGAGCAACGGAAGAAGAGATTGGGGTTCTGAAAGGCACAGCCCTCGGGACCAGCATGCCGTGTCTGTGCTGGGGGTGCAGGGTGTCACTCCAGGCCCTGAGCCACTCTCTGGCCTCAACAAGTCTCATATTTTGAAAAAAAAAAAAAAGGGGGGGTCGGAGCAATAGTACAGCGGGGAGGGCGTTTGCCTTGCACGCAGCCGACCCGGGTTCAATCCCCGGCATCCCATATTGTCCCCCAAGCACCGCCAGGAGTAATTCCTGAGTGTAGAGTCAGAAGTAACCCCTGAGCATCACCGGGTGTGACCCAAAAAGAAAAAAATAAAGGGGGTCCGGGACAATAGTAAAGTGGGGAGGGTGCTTGCCTTGCAAGCAGCTCACCTGAGTTCAATTCCCAGCATCCCATATGGTTCCCCAAACACTGCCAGGAGTAATGCCAGAGTGCAGAGCCAGGAGTAACCCCTGAGCATCGCTGGTGTGACCCAAAAAGCAAAAAAAAAAAAAAAAACGCAAAAAAAAAAAAAGAAGAACCCAAAACAATAAAATAATTAAAAAAAATTTTTTTGTTTTTGGTTTTGGGGCCACACCCTGTGGAGCCACTCCTGGTGATGTGATTCCTGAGCGCAGGAGGTGCTGGGGATTGAACCCAGGTCTGCCCTGTGCAAAGCTAGTGCCCTCCCTGCTCTGCTCTAGCCCGGAGCCCCCACCCGCATTATTGGAAATGACAATAAAAAGTGTCCTTTTCTGGGGGCCGGAGCAATAGCACAGCAGGTCGGGCGTTGGCCGACCCGGGTTTGATTCCCAGCATCCCATATGGTCCCCTGAGCACCGCCAGGAGTAATTCCTGAGTGCAGAGCCAGGAGTAACCCCTGTGCATCGCCGGGTGTGACCCAAAAAGAAAAAAAAAAAGGGCCCTTTTCAAAGCACCTCCCGTCCCTCAGAGGAGGGTGGGAGGAGAGCCTCTGTGGCAGCAAGGACCGAGCTCGGCAAGGAGGTTTCAGGTGCGCGGTGGTGGTGGCCAGCTGGCCGGGGTCAGCAGCTCAGTGGCATGGACAGACACCGCAAGGCGCGTGCCTCCCGAACCCCGTCTACTCTGGCTGGCTGTCTGGCTCTGGGGCCATGACGGGGGTGCTCAGGGGACCATACAGGTGCTGGGGATCAAGCCTGGGGTGTGGTGCTGCTCGGACCCTGTGGCCCCAGGGGGTACCCAGGGCCACCCCCAGTGGTGCTGCACTGACACTCACACCCTTTCCCCCTCCCCCCACCACGCGGCTCTCTGGCGCCCCCTAGAGGAGAATGCTTCCGACCTCTGCTGCCTCCTGTCCTCGCTGGTGCAAGTGATGATGGACCCCCACTGCAGGACCATGGGGGGCTTCCAGAGCCTCATCCAGAAGGAGTGGGTCATGGGCGGGCACTGTTTCCTGGACCGCTGCAACCACCTGCGCCAGAGTGACAAGGAGGAGGTGAGCCGCCCCCTCCGTCCCCGGCCACGTCACTGCCTCCTGCTGGGCACCAGGGCCTGTGTCCCCGTGTCCACCGGGTCGGGAGCTGGGGCTTCAGGCGGCAGTCACGCGGGTTTGTAAAACCGAAGTGAACCTGGACTCCGGAGGGGACTGAGGGCTGGAGTGTGCCGCCTGCGGGGTGGGGGGCAGGCTCATGCCTGGTACCACGTGACACCGCCAGGACTGGCCCCAATAAAGAACCAGCGCAGACTCGCTTGGGAGAGAGACGACTTTAGTTCTCGCTATAGGCCAGAGACAGTACAGTGGGCGGGACACTTCCTGCCACGTGCCTGACCCGGGTTCAGTCCCCAGCACCCCATATGGTACTCCCCTGAGTCCCATCAGGAGGAGTAATTCCTGAGTGCAAGCCCTGAGCACTGCTGGCTCAGCCCCATACTACATATATACGAGTGTGTTGTGCATGTGTATGTATATAGACACATATATACACATACTATACTCGCAAACCGTGTATATCCCAAGCTATATATGTGCACACATGTATACAAACTATATATACACACTCTATATACACTGTGTACACTGTATATACAATGGCTAGATACTATGCAGTGTATATACATAATTATACATTATACACACTATATACACACAGTGTATGTGCACACACTATATACTAACTACACTGTACATGTACTAGATATATCACTTGTATCACTTGTCATCCCATTGATCTTCGATTTGCTCGAGTGGGCGCCAGTAACGTCTCCATTCTATCTCTGTCATGTGCTAGTGTAGCCCAGTGGTATCTGCTTGCTCCAGGAACATGAAGAACCTCAAGTTGTTTGTTCAGGGTTTTTTTTTTTTTTTTTTTTTAAATAATTTTATTGAATCACCATGTGGAGGGTTACATAGTTCTCAGGATTATGTTGGTTATACAATTCTCAAACACCCTTCCCTTCACCAGTGCCCATCTCCCATCACCAACCCCCCCAGTATACCTGCCACCCCCTCCCACCTCCCCAGTCCCCACCCTTGTACATGATAAGTTCCACTTCGTTTACGCCTTATCTCAATTACATTCCATGTTTCAACACACAACTCACTACCGTTGTTGGGGTTTCCCCCAAAAAAGGAAAGCAGTCCTATTGCCAAGGAGGCATTTGATAGTCCTCCACTGCTAAGAATATAGAGATATTAAGTCCCGCTGTTTGTTACATAACTTTTCTTTTTCCCCCTTGCCCCTCGCCACCGAGTTCACGCCTGTTTGGTAATCGCCACGCTGCCTGACAAGGGAAAAAAAAACCGAAAAGGATGGTTATTTCCCGTCATCGGCAGGCGTGGGGCTCTGGCTTAGTTGATAGTCTAGTAGAGTTTCTGCAAGCAGTTTCTGGAACCGAAGGGCTTGCGCTGGTATTGGCTCCGGCTCGAGATTCCACCAGCGTCCCACTGTTCCATGTACATAATTTTTCCCCTTATATCCCATTCCCACGCCACCAGATCTGTTTGCTTAATGGACATCACACTATGTTTGACACCACGCCGTGTTTCTTCCCGAGAAAGAAGGATATTTCTTCTCAGCCGGCGTGGGGATATAGCTTAGTTCAGTCTAGAGAGATGGCTACCACTTTGATTGCCTTCAATATTTCAGCAACAGACTTACTATTCTTGTTAGGATCTCCCACAAAAGTCCGACCCATTAAAAAGGGACATATTACATATTGCTGATGCTAAGATGACATTAGGTTTTGGGTTTCTGTATAAAGTCCAGGGAAAGTACAACCAGAAATAACATCACTACAAACTTTTACCCTTTTATGGTGCTCATAAAATGGAGAAGCCTAGAGAGAGGCTCGGCGTCTCCATTTTGCGCTCAGGAAAACCGCGGATCCTGCGCTGTGCTCAGGGGGGAGGTGTGGAGAGAGAGAGAGGTTAAAAGAATTGGGGGATGCCCGGCTCCCACTGTTTCAGCGCACCGTGGGGTCTCTGGTCCCATGCCGGAATTAGTTCAGTGGGCTGTTTGGAGTCCAAGAGCGCTTCCTTGGGCTCTTCCATCATGCTCGCTCCGCAGCAGGGTCCAAAGGGAAGCACACGTGGGGGAGGTGGGTTTAAGTATCTATCTGCTGTGGGCGGGGGTCGCCGCCCCCGCCCCCTGGGGCCTCCCGCAAGCGCGCGCGCCTCCCGTTTCAGCTGGATCGCCGTCTTGTTCAGGGTTTTGACGAAGAAGTCTGACCATCTTGTATGTGGGCGGCCACGCTATCTTTTGACATCCCGTGGAATCCAGTTGGTAACAGCTTTAATCCAGGGTTCGTCTCTAAATCGCACTATGTGTCCGGCCCATCTGATTTTCAACACCTTGGCAAATGAGACAGCGTCCCTGATTCTTGATCAGCAATGGAGGTCGGAACTCTGGATTCCTTCTCTCGCTTGAGTGAGATGTGATATTCCAAGCATAGCTCTTTCAATTCCTCTTTGGGATACCCGAATAGCCTTCTCATCTTGTTTGCATAGGGCCCACGTCTCTGAGGCGTGTGTTAGTGCAGGAAGAACGGTGAAGTTGAAAAGATGTGCCTAGAGCCAGAGGTTCTTCGTCCTCTTAACAACTTCTTCGATGCTCTTAAAGGCGTTCCACGCTGCTCTCTTCCTCTTTCATAGTTCTGGTGCCAAGTCTTTCCTCATGTTGAGTTCTCGATGCAGGTACACATAGCTTCTGCATTTGGAGATGTTCGTTCTGTTGAGAGCAAATGGAACAGCAGGGGCTAGTTGTGTTTTTCATGAACATTGTCTTGGTGAGATTCAGCTGCAGTTAGACCTTTCCACACTTGTGGTCGAAGTCGGCCAGCATTTGTGCTGCTTGGCTAATGTTTGGTGTTATTAGAATGATGTCATCAGCAAAGCAGAGGTGGTGTAGTTGCCGACTGTCTATCTTCAGTCCCATTCCTTCCCATTCCAGTCGTCGCATTTGGCACTGAGGAGTTTCGGTGAAATGGTATCACCCTGCCGCACCCCTCTCTTTACATCAATGATCACTTCCTTGTAGAATGGTGAGATCCTGGTGGTGAATCTGTAATACAGCTCGCGGAGGATCTTGATGTACTGAGTTTGAACACCCTGCTTGGCTAGGGCTTCGACGACCGCCTCAGTCTCAACAGAATCAAAGGCTTTTTTTAAATCGATGAACGTTAGAGAGGCATCTTGAACTCTCACAAAACTTCAGTGAGCTTGGTCACCGTGTGGATATGGTCGATCATGCTGAATCCTTTTCAGAACCCACTTGCTCGCATGGTTGTCCTTCATCTAGTGTTCTGCCTATTCAGAATGACTCGAATGAACAACTTGTAGACGATGGATAACAGGCAGATTGGGTGATAGTTGCCGATGTCGTGGATGTCTCCCTTCTTGCACAACAGAATGGCCCTGCTGGTTTTCCACTGAGACAGAACCTTACATATGGACAGGTAGCATGTGAAGAGCGGAGCCAGTGTATTGATGAGTACTGGCAGCAGATTCTTCAGGTGTTCAGATCTGACCTTGTCTGGACTGGGTGCTGTACGCATCTTTACCGACGAAATGGTGTGTCGGATTTCGGAGGGGAGAACATTGGGAATGACATATCCATCCTGCGGAATTTGATATGTGGGCAGGTGGATGTGGCTGTTGAAGAGATCTGAGTAGAAGTCATGAATAATCCTCTCCATTGCCCTTCTGGAAGATGTGTTAGATCCATCAGGACATCGGAGGGCAGTCATCTTGGTCTTGAAGTTGGCGAAGGACAGGCGAGCATTGCAAATACTTCTCCGGCTTCTGCTGCATCTGCCAACACTGCTGCTCTTCTCTTTGAAGTCTTCCTTTATCGCTTCTCTGCACAGCTTAACGAGCTCGGACATTAGCTTGTGATTGTCTGAGGCTCGTGGCAAACCATGTTGGCAAACAAGCTCGAGAGTTTCTGAAGACAGGCGTCTGTTTGTGGCTTTCCCAC
Organism: Sorex araneus; assembly: GCF_027595985.1. Taxonomy (NCBI): domain Eukaryota; kingdom Metazoa; phylum Chordata; class Mammalia; order Eulipotyphla; family Soricidae; genus Sorex; species Sorex araneus. The sequence goes on along the minus strand of NC_073302.1, from coordinate 120,199,763 downwards.
TCTTGGCATTCCTTGCGCAGTCAATGGAGGTGCTGAACCAGTCAATCATATTCCTCATCGATGTTGTCAATGGTGGCATCTTCCCACATTGCTGCAATAGTGCCAAAGAGCTCCCAGTTGGTGGTCATTCTGGGAGTTCTCTTTTTAAACTTAAGCTTTGCAGACCTTTCTCCCACTCTGTGAAGTAGAATTTTGCACAAAGGAGACGGTGGTCTGATCCTGTTTGGAGTTTTGGGACAATAGCGACAGCAGTCAGGCAAAACCGTTGATTGAATATGATGTGGTCAGTTTTGTTGTGGAACTGTCCACCGGGAGACTTCCATGTCCAACGTTTAGATTCAGCCTTCTGGAACTGTGAGTTGCCATGGATGGTCTCGGTCAACATGATGAACTCAAACAGTCTCTCACTCTGTTCGTTCCATTCTAGGCCATGGGTCCCAATGTGGAGTTCTTGGGGCAACCTTCTTGGTCCTATCTTGGCATAAAATCACCAACAATGATCTTGTAGAAGGTATGGTCTTCTTTATAGAACTTCTCCAGCTCCATGTAGAACTTTCCAATTACTTCTTCCTCGTAGTTGGATGTTGGTGCATAGATGATGAAGATAGAAACTGCCAACAGTGAGCCACATCTATTCAAGCGTAATCATCCGATTTGGGTTGATAGGCATTCAAATGAATCAATGCTCATGGTTAAGTTCGTGTTGATAAGGACACCGACACCACTGACGCCTCTATTGTCGCAGGTTCCAAGGAGCAGTTCTTCTGCAGTGTCAAAAATGGCATGATGTGATCCATGCCTTTTCGTTTCGGTCAGACCAATGATGTCATACTTGATCTTCTGCTCTTGCACCACTAGGTCCTCAATGGATGCTTCTGAAGCCAGCGTACGTCCGTTGAAATACAGACAGTCATTTTAGTCCTTATTTGTTTTGGCAGTCTAGTTCGTCCCTGAGATTCTGTCAGCCTCTCCTTGTTCATCTTTCTTAACGCTGCCATATCAGGGGTTCTCTCAGTGTCAGGGGAATGAGGCCCATTGTTGTTACTGTTTTTGGCATATCGAATACGCCACGGGTAGCTTTGCCATGTGGGCGGAATACTCTTGGTAGCTTGCCGGGCTCTCCAGGAGGGATGAAGGCTTTTAGGGCGGCCTCTAATCACCCTTACAGGTGTCCCCATGGTTCACACCATATTTGAACCCCATCAGATATGGTACGGTAATTATGGAAAATGGGTATTAAGTGTTATATGATGTTACGGAAAGCAGCCTGGAGTGTGTCGGTGTCTGGGTAGTGGCGGTAGTGGAGGTTGGCCGATAAGGTATTTATCTGGCGCTGATAGGGCGGGTCATCTGGGTGTGATCCCTGGGCCGCCAGAAATTAGAGGAAGCAGGCAGAGGATCTCTGTTTCCGGGTCCCATTGAGCCTGGAGTCCAAGATCACAAAGTTCTATTTTACCTGGTTCTGTGGGGCTTCACTCATCCGTGAGGCTCAGCCCAAGTGTCCAGAAAGTGGCCTGGAGCGTGGCGGTGGCTGGGTAGTGGAGGCATATATACTAGATACTATACAGTATATATACACATTATACACACTATAAAAACACCGTGTATGTGCACACACTATATATACTGTTTGTCTACACACACTATATATACATTATACACACACATTGCATGTATGTTTCATCCGGAAAATATACAGGGGGGCTCGGGTGTAGGAGACTCAGTGGTAGATCAGATGTTCCACATGTCTGAGGTCAGGACACCTCAAATGAAAGGGAGCATCAGTAAGGACCCGGGTCTCACGGATGCATCGTCTCACGAGCACCCCTTCCTAGTGCGTCGGACTGTTGAGAGGAAGCCACGTGGCCCCAGCTGTTCTGGCGTGTCTGTGTTGGGGACCGGCCCCACGCCTCCTCCACCTGCTGGCCCTGTGGCTTGCTCCAGGCTTGCACCTCCACATGCACACGGGAGAGTTTGTGTCCTGGTTGGTGCCAGTAAGCCCCCAGGCTCCGCAGGAAGGTGGCACAGGAGCCCTGGCTCTGGCCTGCAGTGGCATGGCCACTCTCGGGGACACAGGCTGCCGTGGTCCCCGCACCATCTTTCAGTTTGGGAAAGATTTCGCCTGCCTGAGATACAACGGTTTTTTTGTTTTTTTTTTTTCTCTTTCGGTCACACCCAGCGATGCTCAGGGGTTACCCCTGGCTCTGCACTCAGGAATTACTCCTGGCGGTGGTGAGGGGACCCTATGGGATGCTGGGGATTGAACCCAGGTTGGCCGCATGCAAGGCAAACGCCCTACCCACTGTGCTATCGCTCTAGCCCTGAGATAGAGTTTTTTGTTGTTAATTTCTTGGAGTCCACATCCACCAGTGCCCAGGGCTTACTCCTCACGCCTGGTGGGGCTTGGGGGAACACGTGGGATGCTGGGGATCGAACCCTGGGTCAGCTGTGGGCAAGGCAGGCGCCCCACCTGCTGTGCTATGGCTCCAGCCCTGGCGCACGAACCCCTTCTGCACGGACATGAGACCCAACAGCCGAGGAGTCAGGCCTCATCGGTGACCTAAGAGGGGGCTGTCAGGAACTCCTGGGAGAAGACCTGATGGGGAGATCCCCGCTTGGGGTCCCGGCTCCTGGCTGTCGAGCGAGGCCCCCTGCTTTGTACCCTGCTCGTTAAGCTCCACTCACATCTCCTCGTGGACAGACGGGTGTTTGGAGCGCAGAGCCCTGGGGGCTCCTTCGGGGCACCCCCAGCCCGGCCCTGGTGCCTGGCTTCCCTCTGGGGTGCGGCTGCTGGCAGAGAGGCCTGGCCCTGGCGTGCTGGGGAGAGAGGCATGTGTACAGAGAGGCCCCTGTCGCAGCCGCTGTGCTTTCTCTCCGGGCCTCTCCCCCGGGCCCCCGTGAGGCGAGGGGAGAGGGTCCCACCCACAGCACGGAAAAGAATTCAAGGGGTTCGGGGATTGCGAGCTGCAGTGAGAAGCTGGGGCTCGCACTCCCTCCCAGACCCATCAGCCGCAGGCGCGGGACATGCCCCCCTGCAGCCCCCTCCCCGCACCCCCTGCACCCCCCTCCCCGCCTCCCCACGGCCCAGCCCGGGGAGCGGCCTGCCCCACGGGGCCCTCCTGTTGAGCCGCGCCCGCCCGCCCGCCGCAGGTGCCCGTGTTCCTGCTCTTCCTGGACTGTGTGTGGCAGCTGGTGAGCCAGCACCCGTCCGCCTTCGAGTTCACGGAGACGTACCTGACGGTGCTGTCCGACAGCCTCTACCTCCCCATCTTCAGCACCTTCTTCTTCAACTCGCCGCATCAGAAAGACGCAAACCTGGTGAGCGCCCGGCCCCGGGTCCCAGGGCCCCGGGCTCCCTGTCTGGCCCTGGTTGCAAAGACAGCGGGTGCCCTCCGGGAGGGCTCGACCCCATCCCCCCAGCACAGCGGGGACCCGCCACTGCCGCCCCTCAGCCTGCACCCCACCGCCCTCCCGCTGCTCCGCAGCTCCTCAGCCTGTTTGTTTCCTTGCCTGCCGGTCAGAGAAATCAGCATCACGCAGGGGGCTGGAGTGATGATAGCACAGCGGGTAGGGCGTTTGCCTTGCATGCGGCTGACCCGGGTTCGATTCCCAGCATCCCATATGGTCCCCTGAGCAGCGCCAGGGGTAATTCCTGAGTGCAGAGCCAGGAGTAACCCCTGTGCATTGCCAGGTGTGACGTAAAAAGCAAAAAAAAAAAAAAAAAATCAGCATCACGCAGCGGTGGAGGGGCCCGGTCAGCCCGCAGACACTCCCAGCTGTGCCGCATGCAGACCCTCAGCTGCTCCCCATGCAGGTGCTCAGCTCCCCCTCTGTGCAGGCTGTTAGCTGCCCCCCATGCAGGCTGTCAGCTACTCCCCTCCCCCACTCCGCAGCAGGCCCTCCCCTGGCCCCTGCAGGCTCTCAGTACCCACCGGCCTGCTGTTTCTTTTCTGGCAGGGCAGGGAAAGCCCCGAGGCCCCCGGCCGGCCCCTGGCCCAGCTCTCCGTGTGGGACTGGTCCGTGCAGTTTGAGCCCAAAGCCCAGCTGTTACTCAGAAACCCTCTGTACGCGGAGAAGCCAAAGCCAGACAAGGGCCCGCGGAGGGGGTCTCGCTGCAAGGTAAGACACCCACCCCTGTCTTCGACGCACGCACGCCCCCAGGTGACAGTAAAGGCCACAGGGGAGGGGGACGGGTGCCCCAGGATCCAGGGCCCCTCGGCTCCTGCATAGCTCATAGCTTCACTCTTCCTGGCCCAGGGGGAGGTGTACTCCCAGCCCCGCCCCCACTGCAGTGCCCCCCACGACCCTGGGCCCCTGGGTTCCCAGGAGCCCCCAGCCACCATTCCTTCCAGTGTGGGCTGCGCCCCCTGCTGGCTGCAGACTGCAAGTGCATGGTGTGCCTGGGTGGGGGGGAGTACTTCAGTGCTGACAGGGGGAGGTGCTCTCTAGGCAGCAGGGGCCTGTTACCCCCGCACTGTGAAGGCAGCCCCCCACCCCGTCAGACAGTTCCCTCTCTCTGCCAGCCCCGGTGGGGAGGCCTGGGCCCTGCAAGAGACCCAGGTTGGACAAGCCAGCAGACAGAGGTCAGGGGTGACTTTGTGGGATGGACAGAGGTCAGAGGTGCCCGGTTAGGGTGGACAGAGGTCACGGGTGTCTGTGTGGGGTGGACAGAAGTCAGAGGTGCCCGTGTGGGGTGGTCAGAGATCAGCAGTGCTTGTGTGGGGTGGACAGGTCAGGGGTGCTGTGTGGAGTGGACAGACAACACCTTTGTGGGGTGGATAGATCCGGTGCCGAGTCAGAGGTGCCATGTGGAATGGTCGGAGGTCAGGTGGACAGATGTCAAGGGCACCTGTGTTGAGTGGACAGAGGTTGGGGTGCCGTGTGGAGTGGACAGGTCAGGGTCAGGGTACTGTGTGGAGTGGACAGAGGTCGGAGTGCCATGCGGAGTGGACAGAAGTCAGGGCACCTGTGTGGAGTGGACAGAAGTCAGGGCACCTGTGTGGAGTGGACAGAAGTCAGGGCACCTGTGTTGAGTGGACAGAAGTCAGGGGCACCTGTGTTGAGTGGACAGAAGTCAGGGTGCCATGTGGAGTGGACAGAAGTCAGGGGTGCCGTGTGGAGTGGACAGAAGTCAGGGCACCTGTGTTGAGTGGACAGAAGTCAGGGCACCTGTGTTGAGTGGACAGAAGTCAGGGGCACCTGTGTTGAGTGGACAGAAGTCAGGGTGCCATGTGGAGTGGACAGAAGTCAGGGGTGCCGTGTGGAGTGGACAGAAGTCAGGGCACCTGTGTTAAGTAGACAGAAGTCAGGGGCACCTGTGTTGAGTGGACAGAAGTCAGGGTGCCATGTGGAGTGGACAGAAGTCAGGGGTGCCGTGTGGAGTGGACAGACTCCTTTAGGAAGCTCTCCCGTGCCCGGCAGGTGGGGCTGAGCTGCAAACAGTGCTCAGAGACCTAGCACAGGAGGCCACTGTGTGGCCCTGGGCTCTGCAGATTGAACCTCTGGGCCTCAGTTTCCTCTTCTGTAAAATGAAGCTGTAATAGTGACCTTGAAAAGAGGTAGATTGAGGCCAGGAGTGCAGTGAGATCTGAGCAGTCAGTGGGCACTCCATGTGAGCCCTGGGTCCCTGCCCTGCTGACCCCTTCTGTCTCCCAGAGGGAAGGGCAGGAACCCTGGTCATCTCTGAGCTGGGACTGGATTGCCCCGCTCCCTTGTTCTATTTGTTGTTATTCTATGTCAAGGAGCGGTAGTCCAGTGGGTAGAGCTTTTTGCCTTGCAAGCAGCCAACCCAGGTTCGATCCCCAGCATCCCATATGGTCCCCCAAGCACCACCAGGAGTAAGTCCTGAGTGCAGAGCCAGGAATAACCCCTGAGCATCATGAGGTGTGACACAAAAAGCCATAACACAAAGAAACTAAAGAAAATTTAAAATGTGACCTGGAGCCCCAGCACAGCGGGTCGGGAGCTGCCTCGAACGCACTCACCTGAGTTTAGTCTCCCTCATCACATGTCATCCCCTAACCTCCGCCCCAGCCCTGACAGGAGTGATCCCTGAGCACAGAGCCAGGAGTGAGCTCCGTGCACCGCCAGGTGTGGCCACCTGATCCCACACCACCCAGGGAAAAATAAATTGAGAATGCTTTATAATAAAAATTGCTTTTATACAAGGAAGAACCCCTGGCAGAAATAAAGTGTTTATTTCTGTGAGTAGATAGCACAGCGGGTAGGGCGTTTGCCTTGCATGTGGCCAACCTGGATTCGATTCCTCCACCCCTCTTGGAGAGCCCAGCAAGCTACCGAGAGTGTCCCGCCCGCACTGCAGAGCCTGGCAAGCTCCCCGTGGCATATTCGATATGCCAAAAACAGTAACAACAAGTCTCACAATGGAGACGTTACTAGATCCCACTCGAGCAAATTGATGAACAGCGGGACGGCAGTGCTACAATGCTATAAAGTAGTTAACATGATCTCATTACATTTAATATTCAAACACCAGTCCCACCACCATCACACCTTCCCACCACTGTATTTCGGATGTTTCCAGCCCGAACCCAAATCCCTGCCCCAAAGCAGAACTTTTGTATCGCTCATTATGAAAAACAGCTCAAAAATGCTACAAAAAAAAAAGTATCCTTAGAGGAAAGAGTGTGGAGATTGTTGCATTTCACCCAGGGGCCATCAAGCCCTTCTATGAGAGATCACTAACATGTAGTTAAAGGTTGAGCCTTGTGTGCTTTATATATATATATATATATATATGTATATATATATATATACACATATATATATGTAACAGTAAGTCTCAATGAGAGACATTACTGGTGCCCGCTCAAACAAATCGATGAGTAACGGGATGCGTTACTGTATATATATATATATATATATATATATCTGTAAAAATGTATTTCCCTCTAAGACTGGTTGCCTCCTACTTGGAACCCTTTGGAATGTGCTGGTAAAATCTCGGCATATGGGTCGGGTGTGTCTCGCTGCTTCTCAAGTGAGCTTGTTTTTCAGCTGTGTGGCCTGGGGGCGGGTGGGGGAGAGGGGGCCTGTGCCCCCCAGTGTGTCACTCGTCCACACTCGCAGCCCAGTGCCAGGGCCCCGTGAAACCCGGAGGGCGCGCGGGCGGCGGGCGGGGCCACCCCGGGTGCCCACGTGCCGCCTTCTCTCCTAGCACCAGCGACAGCTGTCCCTGCCGCTCACGCAGCCCAAGGCGTCCCCCAAGAGAGGCTTCTTCCGGGAGGAGACGGACCACCTCATCAAGAACCTCCTGGGCAAGAGGATCAGCAAGCTCATCAACGCCTCTGACGAGCTGCCGGACGCGTGGCGCGAGTTCTACGAGGCGTGGCACAGCCGGCCGGCCGAGCCGCAGGGGCTGCTGCTGCCGCGCGTGGGCGGCCCCGAGGTGCGCGTGTGGGCGCAGCGCTACCTGCGCTGGATCCCCGAGGCGCAGGTGGTGGGCGGCGGCCGCGCGGCCACCACGCGCAAGCTGCTGGAGGTGGCCGAGGAGCTGCAGAGCCTGCAGGAGAAGGTGGCCGCGCGGCCGCCCAGCCCCGCCCTGGCGCGCGCGCCCCCGCCCCCGCCACCGGGCCCCTGCCTGCTGCGCGACTCGGCGCGCCTCTCGGCCCTCTTCCCCTTCGCGCTGCCGCAGCCACGCCACCCCTGCAAGCCCGTGCTGCCCACCAGCGGCTGGAAGGCCCTGGGCGACGAGGACGACCTGGCCAAGCGGGAGGACGAGTTCGTGGACCTGGGGGATGTGTGACGGGTGCTTCCCGGCAGCGGCGGCGACTGTGACAGCGACAGCCGGGGCCTGGCGGGGCACAGGGGGACACCCCCTGGGCCCTCTGCCAATGTCGTTCCTGGAAAGGCATCGCCGCCCCAACCCAGCCCGGGCAGGGTGGGCGTGGGAAAGCAGCGCCTGGCTCGGCGCCGCTGCGTGTCCAGCGGCTCAGAGGGGCTGGTCAGACGGACGGCTGGGCGCGCGGGGCTGCCTGGCTTGCACTGAGACGGACCGCGTGGTGCTGCCGCTGCGGGCCTCCTGCCGGGTGCAGGGCTCCAGGCCTGCCAGCTGCACCCTCCACCCCCCCCCCCCCGCGCTCCAGACCTTGGGGTGCTGCACCGCCCTCGCTGGGGTGCTCTGGGCTCCAGGGCTCCGCCTGGCTCGCCCCCGGCCTGGGCTCCAGGTCCTGGGTCCTGCAGCCCCCGCAGCTGGTGAAGCCAGCGGTGGGGGGGCGGGGAACGGAAATATCAGAGTGGGGGATTGTGCTGATTTGCCCCCATCGAGGAACTTGGGTCTGGAGGTTCAGGAGTTGCCTATGACTCTCTGGGCCAGTTGGGGAGCCCCTGGGACGCCCCCACCACCATCACCCTCCCCCCCCCCACACACACACACTGCCCACCTCCCCAATGCGCTCCCAGGAGGGGCCACTTCTGAGCACTCACAACTCTCACACAGTTTACGTACCTCAGCGATCTCCAAGCCATAGAAGCAACCCCATCTGGGCGCACCCTCGGAGGGCTCCTGTAAAGGCCCTTGTCCCCCTCTCAATGGGTCCCTGTTCCAGCCCCGCGGCGGAAGGGGGGCGGGAAGACTCAGCTCTCGCTGAGTGTTTGCCTCCTGCCCACGTTTGCTCTCCTGTCTCGGCCACGGCCCGAGTATTATTTATGCACCTAGGAAAACTTTCCGTCGCTCAAGGCCAAGGGACTCGGGAAACGTATCACCCAGCAGGACCCTGTCCGTCTGCACTGAATGCCTCTGTCTGGGAAGTGCCGTGCTGTCTGCCCTCTCCTGCTGACCCCGGGGGGCCAGACACGGGTCCAGTCTGGGTTGCCTTAAGAATCTTGCTGTGAGGCAAGTTGGGGAGCTCATCAGCCCTCGTCCCCAGGTTCTGGGGGCCCCTTGAGCTCGCGCTAACGGTGTTCCCCCCCACCCCACCTCACACCCAGTATTAGTCAGTGACCTCTGCCAATTCCTCCCCATCTTCGTCATTCTCATTCCACAAGCGCCCGGTGTGGCGCCTTCCACGCCACAAAGTATGGTTTAAAGGCACAAGGTCATGGCCCCTGTCATAGCAGTTGAATGTGCATTGAAATATTTTTCTATGGTTTTAAGAAATATATATATATGATAGAAAAAATGAATAAGCTGTTGTAACATGTAAGGCCATGACAATTTACATATTTATATTTGAAGTCAGATTTCTATAAGCTTGTATTTGTGTACAGACTTCTCAAGTGGGTTTGTATATTGTGACATTTTTATGCGCGCGTGCGACGTGGATCATGCTTAGGAGCAAAAGCTGAAGCGAGACCATCGCGTTTGTTCGAAATGCTACACTGTGCAAGTTTGGAAATGTATATTAACTGTGTATGATAGCCCGCGTTTGTTTATACCTCCAAGTTTTTACACTGAAGAGAAATGAGCTTTAATCACATTCAAGACTTTTTTTTAAAAAAAAAAAAAGAAAGAAAAGGGAATAAGCTGTTCACTAAGTGTGTAAATGTGCTTTTTATTTTCTGGATGTACATGGAAGGTTTATACTTGTCTCTTCACTGCATCGTATCTGGTTGCAGAAATTAAAGCACAATTAACAAGCCGCGTTGCATTCAGGGTATTTGATAAAGCACGTGGCAGCATTCCATTCATTCATCCTGGAAATATTTATGAACAGTACATACACTAGGTGCCAGGCGATAGCCTACGAGATGTAAGATTGTGTGTGTGTGTGTGTGTGTGCGAGCGTGCGTGTTTGGCTGGTACAGTGAGAAACCAATGACTGAATATTTACATTTCAGGAAGCAATCAAAAGCTCTGCATAGTGAGCTAGGGTGAGAGGCCCTCTGCTGTGGGTAGGAAAAGGGTTCAATGGCACTTGCTCTTGGCTAGTGGGGCGTGGACAGTGAGACCTGAGTTCACGTTCACCCGCTCTCCTCCCAGAGAGGGTCCCCTGTGGGAGAAGGGGGTCTTCCCAGCTGTGTTTGACATTTCATTTTGTTTGTTTTGTTTTCCTTTTTGGGTCACACCCGGTGATGCACAGGGGTTACTCCTGGCTCTGCACTCAGGAATTACCCCTGGTGATGCTCAGGGGACCAGATGGAATGCTGGGAATCGAACCCGGCCTCAAACGCCCTCAAATCAAACACCTTCCCCGCTGTACTATCTCTCCAGCCCTGTGTTTGACGTTTGTGTCAGGAAAGTTCCTTTCAAGGGTGTCTCCTCCCAGCCCTTCTCCCAGCATAAGGCCATGGTCCAGGAGTCTGGAAGGCAGCCGGCGGCTCTGGCTTCCCTTGCTCTGTGTCTGGGGCCTCGGTGGGGGGGAGGAGGCGGCCTAGGGGCCAGGCTTCCCGGCTCCTGTACCTTATTGTCCTGCGAGGGGGCAGAGCAGAGGAAGCCAGAGCTGTCGGCTGGTGTCCGGGCCCCTGGCAGGTCACGATCAGGATCGTTGAACAGGAGCAAGGGCGGGGCCTGCCTGCCCCCCACTCTGCCAGCTCCCGGGCCTCTGGACCCCACTGCTGCGAGAGGGTTTGTAGATCATGGTCTTATGCAGAGCCTCTCCAGTACACTGGCGTGCCCGTGCACACACGCACACGCACACGCACACACACACACGCTCACACCCTCTCTCTTCGACCCCCCTGAATATTGGCATGCGGCAGGAACATGACTTCCAAGCACACGCTCAGTCCTGGTGCCACGCGGTCACCCAGGCACTGCGGCCACAGCCCTGTGTCCCCTGAGGACTGCTGATCCGAGCACCAAGGCCTCAGGCCTGCCTGGCCATGCCGAGTATCACCAGGAAACGCCCCCAAGCCCCTGGGCACAGGTGAGCAGCCCCCCCACCCGAATCCATGAGTGGAGGTGGGAGACGGGACCCCGTTGAGGCCGATTGTTGTCTGAGAGCCAAGGTGCTGCTTCTGCATGAGAGAGCGGAGGGCCAGGCCTGCCCCGGGCGATGCCCCGGAATACGTGTGGGCCCAAGACAGCTGAGCAGGCCGCGGAGCAACTCCTGAGCACAGAGCTGGGAGCAGCCTTTGAGCACTAGTGAAATAACCGAGTATTGGGGGCTGGAGTGATAGCACAGTGGGTAGGGCGTTTGCCTTGTATGCAGCCAACCGGGTTCGATTCCCAGCATGCCATAGGGTCCTCTGAGCACTGCCAGGGGTAATCCCTGAGTGCAGAGCCAGGAGGAACCCCTGAGCATCACCAGGTGTGACCCAAAAAGCAAAAAATAAAATAAAATAACAGTATTTATTAGGGAGAATTGGACTCACCCGCAGAGGTGCTCAGCTTAGTTCTTCAGTGCTGGGCACCAAGCCAGGCCTCCACAGGCAAAACTTGTGTCCAGCCCGATGAACCCTCTCAGGCCCTTGGAGGAACACATGAATGTCATTTCTAGTTGAAGAGGGATGGAATCTGGTAGTTTTGATCTTTTTTTTGGGGGGGAAGGGGGCACAGCTGGTGGTGCTCAGGGCTTACTCCTGGCTCTGCACTCAGAAATTACTCCTGGCGGTGCTCAGGGAGCTATAAGGGATGTCCAGGATCAAACCCAAGTCGGCCATGTGTGTGCAACCTACCCGCTGTACTGTCGCTCTGGCCCCTGCAGCTAACTTCCCATCCACCGCCACCCGCGTCTTGCCACGCCGAGGGACACCACGGGGTCTCTGGTGCCCACTCCCTCGCAGAACGCTGGTGCACTGGGCTCTGCGTGCTACGGGCACAGGAGGGCAGAGCTTGGGCTGCCTTGGGCAGAAGGCGGCCACGGAGTCGGACAGAGCCCAGCTACGCCCGAGTTCGGGCTTCTTGGCTCGCACTGCCCCGTGTCGGAGCCCCAGACCAGATACCCCTGCCCGCACACCAGGTGTTGCTGATTGTTTTGGGGTGGGGGGCGTGTTGAGCCACATTGCTGGAGCTCGGGGACTGCTTCCAACTCTGTGCTCAGTAGTAATTCCCAGCAGTGCTCAGGGGAGCGTGGAGCACCCATGACCAAACCTGGGTGGGCTGTGTGCAAGCTATGTGCCTTGCCTGCTGTCCTGTTTCTCCGGCTCCTAACGTTTAAAACTCTATTCTGAAGCGGGGGCTGGGTGATAGCACAGCAGGGAGGGCGTCTGTCTTGCACGTGGCCCCTCCAGGGGTCCGATCCTCAGTGTCCCATAGGATCCCCCGAGCACTGCCAGGGTAATTCCTGAGTGCAGAGTTAGGAGCAAGCCCTGAGTGTCACTAGGCATGACTCAAAACAACAACAACAGGCCATCTTGCCACATTCAACAGAGAAGAGGCCAGGCAGTCTGGTGAGCAACGTGGCCGGAGAAATGCTCCGGACCTGAAACCAGACCAGCAACACCGGGGATCCAGACGGAGGAGGTACAGCCTGCATACCTTCTCCAGATGGAGCCCTGATGACACTGAGCAGCAACTAACATGGCTCTGGGTTTCGGGACTGGAACACATCCGACCTTTTCTAAAAACTGAAAACATACAATCTTTTCATGGAAAACCAATTATCAAATGCTTCCTTAGTAGGGCTGTCTTTCTTGGGGGGAAAGTCCAACAACAATAGTGAGTTTTGTTTTACAATATGGAACGTAATCAAGGTAAAGAGAAAATGAAGTGAAATTCATCAGTTATACAGTTGGGGGTGGGGGGTGGTGGCAGGGAGTATACTGGGGATTTTGGTGGTGGAATATGGGCACTGGTGAAGGGATGGTGTTTGAATATTGTATAACTGAGACATAAACCTGAAAACTTTGTAACTTTCCACATGGTGATAAAATAAAAATTAAAACAAAACAAAACAAAACAACAACAACAAAAATCTATTCTGGGGGCCAGAGCGATAGTCCAGCGGTGAGGGCGTTTGCCTTGCACGTGGTTGACCTGGGTTCGATCCCCGGCATCCCATAGGGTCCCCCATGCACCGCCAGGAGTGATACCTGAGTGCAGAGCCAGGAGTAACCCCTGAGCATCACTGGGTGTGACCCATGACCCAAAAAGCAAAAACAAACAAACAAACAAAAAAACACCCAAAACCCAAAAAAGCAGAAATCAAAAATGTATCCTGAAGCAAGCAAATGTAGAATGAGACGTTCTCTCCTCCTTCCGCCTGTCGTCCTCTGGAAGATGGACACCGGGCCGGGTGCTGTAGAGACTCTCCCGGCAGGGCGGGGTGTTTGCATTCCTCCAGCCTCGCCCGCCTCACTCCTCCACTGCGCCCCACTCCCGCTGCTGCCTAGAACAAAGTCTGGGAGCAAAGTCTGGGTGTCCCCTGGCATTTCCTGGACAGCTCGCCCTCCCCGTCCGGGAACCCCTGAGTCCTCCCCCCGCCCCCCTACCCAGGGTGGAGGACGCTCTCCAGGAAGTCCCACGGAGGAGGAAGCCCCGATCCAGGGGAGGCAGCTCCGGTGTCAGAACATTCCAGACTGCTGGTCAGGGTGTGTCCACCCCCGAGTACGTGCGGACAGTGGGCGGCGGCCACCCGCACATTCTCTGCTGAAGAGGCACGTCAAAGTTTTTAAAAGTCATTCATTAATGAATTCTTTTGGCATTTTGACTTTTGGAGTCACACCCGGCGGTGCTCAAGGGTTCCTCCTGGCTCTGCACTCAGGAATGACTCCTGGCGGTGCTCGGGGGACCCTATAGGGGATGCCAGGGATCAAACCCAGGTCCACCACACACAAGGCAAGCGCCCTACCTGCTCTGCTTTCCCCCCAGCCCTTACTTACTTCGTTGTAAGGTTGCTCACGATGATTCATTGCATTCGTGCATTCCAACACCGATCCCACTACAGGCTAGGTACAGCAGTTGCACCCGGGGACGAAGGCAGGATGTGCCTGTCGTGGGTCTGAGCCGCCAGGCTTCTGGGAGACCAGATCATCTTTGTTCCCAAGGAAAGGCTGGACAAAGTGGCTGAAGGGACCAGATTACCTCCTCTGGGTCCCGCCTCCCCAGCCCCATTCCTCTCCTCTCCTCTCCTCTCCTCTCCTCTCCTCTCCTCTCCTCTCCTCTCCTCTCCTCTCCTCTCCTCTCCTCTCCTCTCCTCTCCTCTCCTCTCCTCTCCTCTCCTCTCCTCTCCTCTCCTCTCCTCTCCTCTCCTCTCCTCTCCTCTCCTCTCCTCTCCTCTCCTCTCCTCTCCTCTCCTCTCCTCTCCTCTCCTCTCCTCTCCTCTCCTCTCCTCTCCTCTCCTCTCCTCTCCTCTCCTCCCCTCTCCTCCCCTCCCCTCCCCTCCCCTCCCCTCCCCTCCCCTCCCCTCCCCTCCCCTCCCCTCCCCTCCCCTCCCCTCCCCTCCCCTCCCCTCCCCTCCCCTCCCCTCCCCTCCCCTCCCCTCCCCTCCCCTCCCCTCCCCTCCCCTCCCTCTCCCCTCTCTCCTGCTCTCCGGACCGTTTGGTGGAAGCAGGCTGGCACTTCCTGAGCCCTGCTCTGGAGGAAATGGATTTGCTCTTGTGGGTCTGAGGTCTGTTCACATCCCCGAGTGAGCAGAGAAACAGGCCCGGCAGCTGCGGGGGCTGAGTCCATCTGTGCAGGTTGCGGGGCCCAGGTTCAGCCGCCTCCTACCCCTTACACCACTTGGCCACCTGAGCACTACTGCTGGGAGTAACCCCCCCTAAGCACGGAGCTGAGAGTAGCCAGACATGGCTGAAAGAACAAAACCCACACCAAAAGCAGACCCTAGTCAATTGAACCTTGAAGCCACTACCTCCCCTCAAAGGCTTGGAGGGCCAAAGAGATAGCTCAGTAGGTAGGGCACTTGCCTTGCCTGCAGCCAACCCGAGTTTGCTCACCTTGTATGGTCCCCAGGGCTCTGCCAGGAGTTATCCCCAAGCACAGAGCCAGAAGTAAAACCTGAGCATCCCTAAATGTGTCCCCCCCCCAAAAAAAAAATGAAAAGATTTTGCAGATTGTGATTAGTCTTGAAGGACACCCTAATCCAGAGGCCCCAACTCTAAGGTTTGCTTGGACAAGACGGTAACCGGGACAAAATGATGACCACTGTTGAGACAGTAGCTTTCCTGGAACCAGAGATCACCGCACCCCACACGGAAGACAGGGCTTATCACCTGGCGCCAGGAGGCCACCTGGCTGCATCCCGTGCTTCCTCTCCATCGCCCAACTACAGATACCGGGAGCCAGGCCGAGCACCTGGATCCACTAGCCTTGGTTCCCGTCTCCCCTTTTCCCACCCAAGACAACTTGAAATCCCCCTTTAGTCTCTCCCAGGGCACGGCTCTCCCCCAACCTCACCGGAGGTTCCTAGAGCCCACCCGGGACCGCCCCCCGGAAAACTTCTCCTACTTCCTTCATTTTACTTGTCTGTCTCTGTCTGTGTCGGCTGAGCTCACGGACCTATCACCGGCGACACGGCACCCAGGGTCCAGAGCTGGAAAGCTCCAGTCTCAGCCTGCTGCACTCGGGGCGTAGCTGGCTAGTGCACCCTTCAGCAGAGACGTCAGCTGAGAACTGGGCACACATTCCCGGAAACAGAGGCAGACCTGCTGGCCACACCCGAGGGAGCCCACACAGCATCTCCCTCCCCCATACTGTGGTGGCGCCCTTGGTCACAGAGCTGGGCAGTGTCCCTGCTGCCAGATCCCCGCTCCTGGCCTCATCCCTAGTGGTGGTACCTGCTGGGGGTCACGTTCTTATTGTTGTTATTGTTTTTTTTTTCTTTTTGGGTTACCCGGCGATGCACAGGGGTTACTCCTGGCTCGTGCACTCAGGAATTACTCCTGGCGGTGCTCAGGGGACCACATGGGATGCTTGGACTTGAACCCGGGTTGGCCGCGTGCAAGGCAATGCCCTACCCGCTGTGCTATTGCTCCAGCCCCTGGGGGTCACGTTCTTTGTGGCAGCTCGGGGTGTGGGGGACTCAGCTGCCAGCACTGAGTTCAGTGCTTGTGGTGGGGATGGGGGTGGGTGTCAAAGGAGCCCCCAGCCCTGCAGGAGGAACCAGGCACCCTGGTGACAAGCAGCTCTGCCTGAGTCCTGTTGCTAATCATCAAGGTTTCTGAAAAGGTGTTTGTGTTTCCACCTTTGTATACTGTATAAACAGAACTGAGTTTTTCCCCCTTAAGGAAACAGGCATTACAAATTCTGCGTGACAGTTTGACTTTTTTTTTTAATCACTAATTTTTTTAGGCAATGGGGCTGAAGCGATATTACAGCAGGGAGGGTGTTTGCCTTGCACACGCGGCCGACCCGGGTTTGATTGCCGGCATCCCATGTGGTCCCCTGAGCACCACCAGGAGTAATTCCTGAGTGTAGAGCCAGGTGTAATGCCTGAGCATTGCCGGGTGTGACTTAAAAAGCAAAAATAAATAAATAAAAATAAAATTGTTAGGAAAGCTGGAGAGTGTACAGGGTTTAAGGCATTTGCCTCACATGTGACAGACCCAAGTTTGATCTCCAACCCCACAGAGGGTCAAGAAGCCCCAAAATAGTAAATAAATTAATTAACAAAATTCTTCTTTTATTTTTTTTTTTGCTTTTGCTTTTGCTTTTTGGGTCACACCCAGCAATGCACAGGGGTTACTCCTGGCTCATGCACTCAGGAATCACCCCTGGCGGTGCTCAGGGAACCATATGGGATGCTGGGAATCAAACCTGGGTTGGCCGAGTGCAAGGCAAATGCCCAACCTGCTGTGCTATCACTCCAGCCCTAGGGCAGGTTTTCTGATCCATCGGATGAAGAGCCCAAAGTCAGACTGATGGTTCTAGCCTTGGCAAGTCTGTGACTTCAGGAAAGTCACTGTCCCCCCTCAGTTTGTCCTTGCAGAGAAGGGGTGAATAACTGAGGTATCTACCTCAGAGGGCTTTTAATAAAGCAATTCAAGACCCTGTGGAGTTTTGTTCTTCTGATAGATGTAAGTGGGGGTGAGATGTGTAGGAGGGGGCCCGGGAGGGGACTGACGACCCCAGCTTGCAACGCAGTGTCCCAGGATGCTGGCGCCATGCCCTGCTTCCGATGCCCCCACCCTCCAGGACTTTGCCTTCCCTTCACAGCCTGCCACCTTCAGTCCACACACCAGCTGCGTTTCGTTCCGAGTCAGTGTGGCCGGGACTCGGCCCCGGGCCCAGGCCTTCCATTTCTGCACCATCACAAAGGCCAGCGCACGTACAGAGAAGAGCAGACTTCTCCAGGCCTCATGCCACACGCTTCCCGCCTCCCTGGCCTCTCTGGAGTCCTGGCTGGCTCCACTGAGGGCGGGCACTGAGCACCCCACTCCCTGCTCCGGGCTCTGCGGTCCGTGAGTGTGCTGAGGACGGGCTGAGGCCCCTCGCCCACCGCACACAGCATTGCTCAGGGGAGTCTGAGCATAGAAGGGCGCTGGGTCTCCTGCTCCAGCAGGCTGGGAGGACTTGAGTCTGCTCCACCTCTCCGCAAGGTAGCGAGAGAGCGCGGGCCGGGACAAGCCTGCCTCTGGCCAGGGTGGCGGGGAAGGAGAAGAGCTGAGTTGCTTGGCTTCGGCGATGCTCGGGAGTTCCTCCTGTCTCTGCACTCGGGAGTCATGCCTGGTGGTGCTGGGGGGATCATCGAGATGCCAGAGTCAGCCTCGTGCAAGGCAAGAACCTTACCTGCTATGCTGTCTCTCCAGACCCAGCAAGATGGTTTTGTTTTATTTCTATTTATTTATTTAGGGAGTCACCGTGAGGGTACCGTTACAGATTTACATATTTTCTGCTTGTGTTTTGCCGGGAACCCATGCCGGGAACCGCCAGGAACCAATGGCTGTGAACCAATATGTCAGTACAACCTGACCTGTAACTAAGGAGCAACCGATTCTTGGGGAAAACATCAAAGTACCTTTTAAAGGTTGCAGAACAACACCCAGGATAACTGCCATCAGGGCCTACATCCAGTTTCATTAAACTTTTGCATTCTTTGCTATTCCCCCATTCTTCCCACTTCCTCATATAATCAACTATAAAAAACTAGCTTAAGAAGTGAAATGAGTCAGAAAGAGGGGAACAGACATAGAGGGACTGCACTCATTTGTGGAGTATAGAATAACATCACATGAGGCTGACACCCAAGGAAAGTAGATACAAGGGCCAGGGGGATTGCCCCATAGCTGGAAGCCTGCTTCATGAGCGGAGGGGAGAAGGCAGATGGAATAGAGAAGGGATCGCTAAGAAAGTGATGGCTGGAGGAACCAGTTGGGATGGGAGATGTGTGCAGAAAGTAGATAATGGACCAAACATGATGACCTCTCAGTGTCTGCGTTGCAAGTCATAATGCCCCAAAGTAGAGAGAGAGTATGGGGAATATTGTCTGCCTTAGAGGCAGGGGGAGGGTGGGAAAGGGGAGGTATACCCAGGATATTGGTGGTGGGGAATGTGCACTGGTGGAGGGATGGGTGTTTGATCATTGTGAGATTGTAACCCAAACATGAAAGCTTGTAACTATCTCACGGTGATTCAATAAAATTTAAAAATTTTTTAAAAAGCTAGCTTAAGAGAAATAAAATTGGAGCTTGCTCCCATTCTTTTGTGTCTGTCTGTGTCTGTCTCTTTCTTCTTGTATCTGTCTCCTTTTCACTTGCGTACCCTCTCCTAGCTACCCATGTTGACCAAGTCCCGTGGGATGGGACAGTGTTTCAGTCATACAATGCTCGAGTACCCATCCCTCCACCAGTGCCCATTCTCCACCACCAATGATCCCAGCATCCCTCCCACCCACCCCCATTCCATCCCTCCCCACCCCGCCTCTGTGGCAGGGCATTCCCTTTTTTTCTCTCTCTCCTTTCGGGTGTTGTGGTTCCAGCAAGACTGTTTTAACTGGTACAGTGCTAGGGATCGACCCCAGGACCTCACACATGCTGAACAGTAAGAGCACTGAGGCGAGCTGCATGCCGAATCCGAAGGCAAGAGGTTTCTGTGTTGTGATGGATGGAATGTGTGCGTCCCCTCGCCCCCTCTCTGGGCCTCACTGTGAGGGGATGAAGAGCTGGGGCTTTCGCAGCAGGGGCGTGGGGGCCTTGGGAAGGAGATCCGTGCCCTCATGAAAGAGACCCCGTGAGCACCCCACCAAGAAAGCCGACCTCACCGCCCACACGCAGGCTCTGCTGTGCCTTGGTCTGGACTTCCCAACCTGCCGAACGATGGGAAATTATTTCCATGGTTCACAAACCACCCGGGCACGAATGGTCTATTATCACAGCCCCGGTGGGATAAGACACACACCATCAATAACAATTTGGAAAGCCTAGGAAAGAGGGTGCAAGGCCTCAGAGGTCAGACTAGAGTCACGTGGGCGTTGGGCAGTGTGCAGAATAAAAGGGAGAGTGGGGCTGGAGCGATAGCACAGCGGGTAGGGCGTTTGCCTTGCATGCGGCCGACCCGGGTTCGAATCCCAGCATCCCATATGGTCCCCCGAGCATCGCCAGGAGTAATTCCTGAGTGCATGAGCCAGGAGTAACCCCTGTGCATCGCCGGGTGTGACCCAAAAAAACAAACAAAAAAAATAGAATAAAAGGGAGAGTTGGGGCCAGAGCGATGGTGCAGTGGGGAGGGCACCTTGCAGGTGGCTGACCCAGATTTACTCTTCGCATCCCACATGGTGCCCGGAGCACCACCAGGATGATCCCTGAATGCAGAGCCAGGAGTAACCGCTGAGCATTACCGGGTGTGATCCCCAAAACTATGTATCTAGAAACTGAAAAGGGCCAGCGTGACAGTGCAGCGGGCAGGGCACTGGCCTTGCACACACCATCCTGGGTTTGATCCCTCTCACTCCATATGATCCCCTGAGCCAGCCAGGAGAGATCCCTGAGCTCAGAGCCAGGAATAATCCCTGAGCACCGTTAGGTGTGGCTCCAAACCGAAAGAAGGAAAAAGAATTTAATTTAACATACGTTCATGGGGTTTTTGTTTGGTTGGTTTTGGATTTTTATTTACTCTTTTGGTTTGGGGACAACACCCCAGCAGTGCTCAGGGGCTTCTCCTAACCCAGTGCACAGGGGTTGCTCCTGGTGATGCTTGTGGGACCCCATAGTGCCGGGGTTTGAACCCAGACCCCCACATACCAAGTATGTGGTCAGTGCTTTGAGCTATCGCTCTGTCTCTCTAGCCCGAGGTTTACGTTTGTCCATAGCTAAAAGGCTTTTCTCCTTGAAAAACATGTTAAAAGGAAAAAAGTTCACACGTAGGAATGAAAATAACTGGATATTCAAAAAGGAGAGAGAAAGCGAGAGAGAGAGAGAGAGAGAGAGAGAGAGAGAGAGAGAGAGAGAGAGAGAGAGAGAGAGAAGAAAAATGCGTGTTATAGAGGCAGGCTGAGCTTGGGGGCAGGAGGGAAACTGGGGACATTGGTGGTGGGAAATATACACTGGTGAAGGAACTGGTATTGCAACCTTATGTGACCGAAACCCAATCATGAACAACTTTGTGACTGCTGTGGGTTGTTGGACAACATTGGGTTGTCCGGTTGTTGGATAACATTGGGCTGTCCTTGCTCCTCCCGCAGGGAGATTAGGTTTATTGAGTTACTCCCACAACAGTGCTCCTGAGGCACACCCAATTCCATCAGGCACTAATAATCCTATATGGCTTTTCTCTTTCCTTTATGTCATTTGCATGGTTTATCCAGCAATGTTCTTTTTGTATAGACGCTTTTGTAATATGGGAGTTAATATTGACTCTGAAATAATATTTACTGCTGGGCATCCATCATATTTACCTGACTTAAACCTCAGTCGCTCTTACTTTCTGACAGAAGGGTCCTGACGAAGGGCCTGGATGAACCCAGGGCATGCTGTAAGCTACTCTGGCATCCAAAGGAGATAAGCTAAGCGCCGTAAGTATAAGTTAAGAGCACAGTCATGGGACAAACTCTGTCATGACCCAAAAAAGAAGTAATTGAATAAGGACCCTGCCGGGGTTAGGAAAGACTAACCTGGCCTGAGGACTGTGTTCTGGAATATACAGTGAAATGTCCCCAGGAAGAGCCAACCTTTAAGCTTAATACAGCTCTTACTGTGTTCATACAAAATTACTAGAAATATTATAAGAAGTAAATTTACTATGATCGGTTAAATGGTTTATTAGCTGAGGAAAGGAGAAAGCAATACACTCTGGATGGAATCCCGCCCTTGAGCGGATCTCCTAGTAATCTGGAGTGCTGACTCATCTGTGGAATATAATATAACAGAGTGGGAGACTAACACCCAAGAATAGTAGAAATAAGGACCAGGATGTCTGCCCCACAGCTTGGAAACTGGCCTCACATGCTGGGGGAAAAGGCAGCTCAGATAGAGAAGGGAACACCAAGTAGAGGATGTGGGGAGGACCCATTCGGGTTGGAAGATGCGAGCTGAAAGTAGACTATAGACCGAACATGAAGGCCACTCAATACCGCTATTGCAAACTACAACACCCAAAAGGAGAGAGAACAAAAGGGAATGCCCTGTGGCAGAGGCAGGGTGGGGTGGTGGGGGATGGGGTAGGGGTGGTGAGAGGGATACTGGGATCATTGGTGGAGGAGAATGGGCACTGGTGGAGGGATGGGTAAACCATCACTGTATGAGTAAATTGCAGACACAAAAGTTCATAAGTTAGTAACATCAGAGTGATTCTCTAATAAAAAATTAAAAAAAAAATCTGGAGTGCTGAATCTCCTAGAACTTCCCCTGAAGGAGTGGCTTTACCTCTGTTTGTCGTTATAACAACATTCAACCCCACCTAATGTGTACCCCCACCCGTCAGGAGATTTCTATATGCTGTAAGGGGAAAGAGGGGACTATGAACAAGAGAAGTTCTAGACAAGGACTAGAACTTTTTAGAAGATCTAGAACAAGGACTAGGAGGAGTAGGAGCAGATGAGGATGATGGAACTGTGATCACTGGGACTACGACCAAAAACTGTGACTGCAACTGTGCTGTAAGGGGAGAGATCGGGCTACACTGGGGAGGAGAGAGAAATAAACTGACTACCAACCAGCCTTGGACCCTGTTCCCCTGTTTCTCTCTTCCGCGGTCCTTCATCTGTCCAGCACCGTCATCCGGCCTGGAGAACGGTTCTCTGCACCGAGCACTCGAGTCCCGTGTGCGCCTTCACGCCTTCCTTTGGAAACTCACAATGGGTGTGCAAGGGCAATAGTCAGGTGCTTGCCTTGCACGTGGTTGACCTGAGTTCCACTCCAGACCCCACCAGGAGTGCTCCCCGAGCACAGAGAAAGGAGTAAACCCTGAGCACCGCCAGATGTGGCTTCAAAACTTATAAATAAAATAAAAATAAAATAACTAGTCCCCAGAGTAAAGTTCAGGCGACTGACTCTTCATAGCAGACTCCTTGATTCTGCCCTCCAATACCCAGCCAAAGTCCTTATCTCACCGTTTGAATGCGTGAGTTCTGTGGTGGGTGAGACTCGCTGCTGGGGAAGGAAGGTGTTACTGAGTGTCTGGAAATGTGGATGGTATTTCAGGCTGCTATCCACTGACCCAGGCTGAACTGAACCCTTGCTGAGAGCAAATAGGAGTGCCCTCGTGAAGGAATGCGATTCTGAATAATTTCACCACTTATGCAACAGAAATTCCAGGGTAAAATTTTTTGTTTTCAAACCATCTTTCACCTTGCACTCTAATTGAACTAGAGCGCAACTTGCATTTGATCTCTCTCTCTCTTCGCTCCCCTATTCTGGCTTTGAACTCATCTGAGTTCGAGCCATGGAACCACAGACGAACCCCCAAACCCTGCCGGGAGCGATTCCTGAGCACTAGCAGGTGTGGCCCCCCAAACCAAACAATAACAACAAAAAAGCCAAAAAATGTCAAAAGTAAGACCACCGAATCCTATTCTGGCTTTTAAAAAAAATCAGGAGGAGGCCGCCGAGATGTGATCCCGGGGGCCACACACGTGGCCCCTCTGCAGCTGCACGAGCATGACTCCAGGGGCCAGCTAAACTACTTTTGGTATGGGCAGCTCCTTGCACAGTGTCTCCAGACTAAGAACTAAGCCGCGGCCCCATGCCTACTCAGGAGGGGAAAGGTATTTCTCTCTCTCTCTCTCTCGCCTTTTTCCTTGCCGGGGGTGAAGGGCGTGGTGACTGCCATATTATGAGGACCACAGATGAGAGTTACAAGCTGGCAATGATCCAATATCTGGAAGAAATCTCCCTGGACTTAGTTGCTAAAGTACAGAAATCCAAAACTGTGCGACCTCATATCTCTTCACAACAGGTCTGACTCTAGTGGGGAACTCCTAACAATAATAGTGAGGTTTTGTTGAAATATTGAATGTAACCAAAGTAAAGAGAAAGTAAAATGAAATTTATCAGTTACGGGGAGGAGGAGGTCGGGATGGGAGGTGTACTGGGTTTTGTTTTTTTTTTTGGTGGTGGAATATGTGCACTGGTGAAGGGATGGTTGTTTCAGCATTGTATAACTGAGACTTAAGCCTGAAAGCATTGTAATTCTCCACACGGTGATTTAATAAAATAGAATTTTTATTAAAAAAAAATCAGGAGGGGGCTGGAGCGATAGCACAGTGGGTAGGGCATTTGCCTTGCACGCGGCCGACTTGGGTTTGATTCCCAGCATCCCCTATGGTCCCCCGAGCACCATCAGGAGTAATTCCTGGGCGCAGAGCCAGGAGTAACCCTGGTGCATCACTGGGCAAGCGCTGGGGGAGGCGAGAGAAGGTCACAAGGACTATGGTGATGAGCCAGAGTAAGGAAGTGTGAGGGCGGGCGTGACAGTGCAGCGGGGAGGGCACTTGGCCACCACAAGGCCGGCCTGGGTGTGACCCCTGAACTGTGTAGCTCTCTACGCATTACCAGGAGGGATCTCTGAGCACTGCCAGATATACAGCCGATCCCTGCCCAAAAAATACTGCACCCCCCCCGGGGATCAGGTATGTAAGCATCCTGTGAGCAGCATCGCTGAGTGTGCGAGCTCCACAGCCAAGAAACAACCGCACCAGGGCAACAAAATAAGAGGAACTGAAAAAAGAGGAGAAAAGAATATCATACTGACATAACTGACAAAACGAGTCTGCAGAGAAATTATGCATTGAGGTGAAATTTCCTGATTTGATAGCTCTGTTGTGATGACATAAAAATACAGATATAGGGGCTGGAGCAATAGTACAGTGGGTAGGGCGTTTTCCTTGCACGCGGCCGACCCGGGTTCGATTCCCAGCATCCCATATGGTCCCCTGAGCACCGCCAGGAGTAATTCCTCAGTGCATGAGCCAGGAGTAACCCCTGTGCATCGCCAGGTGTGACCTAAACACCCCCCCCAAAAAAAATACAGATATAGGGGCTGGATCGATAGTACAATGGGTAGGGTGTTTGCTTTGCACACGGCTGACCTGGGTTCAATCTCTGGCATCCCATATGGTCCTCCTAGCACCGCCTGGAGTAATTCCTGAATGAAGAGGCAGGAGTAACCCCTGAGCATCGCTGGGTGTGTAAAAGCACAAAAGGGGCGGCGAGGCAGGAGAAGGAAGGAACGGAGCCAAGATGGTTGGTCTCACTGCAGTTTATTCCAAACTTCTTTCTAAACACTCCCGTCTCTCTCTCTGCTCCTCTGGAACTCGCCCCCAGCCCCCTCATACAGCTACCTTAAATCCCCCAAATCCCCCACACGCAGAGGGCCAGGGTTTATGTGTAGGTGTGGTTACAATCCATAGGGGGTAAAGTTCTATCCCTTAGGGGATGCTTTCACTAGGACAGAATCTCTCTCAGCGGGACATCCGCCCAAGAGTAGAATCCCATGGGCGTGTTTCTCCTCTCTTTGTCCGACTAGCATATAAGTATTCATATTATAAATCATTTTGTATGGACATAGCAAGAGACGCATTAAGCTTATAGAATTGCTGTGTGGGGGGGTCACCTCTTGATCTCAGACTACAGTGCTCAGGCCAGATTAGTCTTTCCTAGCCCTAGCAGGGCCCTAGTCTCGTCGTTGCTTTTGGATCATGACATGACATGCCTATGACCAAGCTCTTAACATATAGTTAAGCATTAGGCGCTTTGGCCAGGCCCATCTCGATGCCAGGGTAGCACACAACTCACCGCTTGCCCTGGGTCCGTCTCGTTCCTCGTTGGGACCCTGCTTTTGAGGGTGCTAGGAAGTAAGGCCAGCTGAGGCTTTAGTCAATAAAGCAGATGCCCAGGAATGAATAATATTTGAAGCCAATTAAATCTCATGTTGCCAAAGCATATTAATAAATGTCTTTCTTTGTCCACACAAAAAAGGATATTGTTTTAAGGTAAACTATCAAAAGATATGAGAGGAGAAAGACAATATTAACTTACAATACAAGTTCACTGTCTTAGCAAGGTCTGACCTTACAAATTAACAGTTTGATTAGAGGAAGAGCAGATAAACTGGTAGAAGTGGTTACAGATAAACAAAGGAATGGGAGTGACTTGGGAGCACTTTGATGGGCGTGACTGATAAACCTAAGCTCCTTGTGGCAAGGGGAGCAGGACAAACCAATGATATCCAAAAGCTGGGTTTGACCCAAAAGGCAAAGTAATAATAATAATAATAATAATAATAATAATAATAATAATAATGGGCTGGAGCGATAGCACAGTGGTTGGGCATTCTCCTTTCATGCGGCCAACTCGAGTTCGATTCCTCTGCCCCTCTCGGAGAGCCCGGCAAGCTACTGAGAGTATGGAGCCCGCATGACAGAGCCTGGCAAGCTACCTGTGCGTATTGGATATGCCCAAAACAGTAACAATAAGTCTCTCAATGAGAGATGTTACTGGTGCCTGCTCAAACAAATCGATGAGCAATGGGATGACAGCGACAGTGCTATAATAATGATAACAATAATAATAATAATAATAATAATAATACAGATATAGTTGTAGGCAGTAGAGAAATAGTCCAGGGCTTCAGATTCTTGACTTGCATGTGGCTGACCCCAGTTCAAGTCCCTGATACTACCTATCACCTATGGGTCCCCAGCACTCCCAGGAGTGACTCCTGAGCACAGAGATAGGAAGAGGCCTGACCACTACTGGGTGTGGCCATATACATAATATATATACACGTATATCTCCATTGTGAGACTTGTTGTTACTGTTTTGGCATATCGAATACAGCATGGGTAGCTTGCCAGGTTCTGTCGTGTGGGTGGGATACTCTTGGTAGCTTGCCAGGCTCTCTGAGAGGAAAGAAGGAATCGAACCTGGGTTGGCTGCATGCAAGACAAACGCCCTACCTGCTGCGCTATAGCTCCAATTATATATATATATACATATATATATGTGTGTGTATGTGTGTGTGTGTGTGTGTGTGTGTGTGTGTGTGTGTGTAAAGAATCTCACCCTGAAAGGTTAAGGGTTCAGAGGTGGGCATGAGAGAGAATAAACAATCAACTGTGATGAGATATAAAAAAAATGGCTCACCCAGATAGTCAGGTCTATGAAGAGTTCTGTTAATTTTGCATTATTACAAACAAAAGTGGTTTTAAATTTTTTTGATGTTTTTTTTTGGGGGGGTCCACACCTGGCAGTTTTCAGGGCTTACTTCTGGTCCTGCATTCAATGGTCACTCCTGGGAGGCTTGGGAGGCCATGTGACATGCTGGGGATGGAACCTGAGCCGGCCACGTGCAAGACAAGTGCTCTACCTGTTGGACAATTGCTCCAGCCCAAACAAAAAGAAATTTACATGCATATGGTCATAATCATACTTAGTATGAATTTTATTTTGTCTTGTGGTCATACCTAACGCTGCTCAGGGCTCACTCCTCCTGGCTCTGTGCTCAGGGGTAACTCCAGGAGGTACTGAGGAACCATATGGGGTACCGGGGATGGAATCCGGGTAAACCTCATGCAAGGCAAGTGCCTTACCGGCTGTTCTATCTCTCCAGATCCCTAGGAATTATTTTCTCCCTGTCCCTGTCTCTTTCACAGGTCACTCTGAGCCGAGATAAAGGGGGGCCAGTGATCTGAGAGAAGGGCTCAGGGATGAATAAGCAGCTCGCATTAGGCTCTGCCTTTGGGAGACATATCAAGGTATCAGGTTGGAGATGGAGAGTGAAAGGAGGGAAAGCAGCTAAGAAGAGATCCAAGGGCCGAGGGACTTAGGCAGCACCTGGCAGTGGCAGGAGGTGGCACTACTTTCAGTTGAAACTCTATTTATGGGGCTGGAGCGATAGCACATCGGGTAGGGAGTTTGCCTTGCACGTGGCCGACCCGGGTTTGATTCCCAGCATCCCATATGGTTCCCTGAGCACCGCCAAGAGTAGCTCCTGAGTGCATGAGCCAGGAGTAACCCCTGTGCATCACCGGGTGTGACCCAAAAACAAAGCAACAACAAAAAAAGAAACTCTATTTATATGATTTTTCACTTTATTTAAAAAAAATTGTTTTTAAGTGAAGCAAGGTCTTCTTGTTGTTGTTGTTGAATGAAACTCACTTAGAAAGACGTGGGAGAAGAGGAAGAGAGGAACACGTGTCCAAGAGAGAACATAGCCTTCTCCGGAGTGGAAGAAGCAAACAAAGAAATATAGAGACAAAAAAAAAAAAAAGAAATATAGAAACAAGCAAGTGAGATGCTTGTTCTTGGGCTTGAAGAACAAGTGCTTTCCGCTCCAAAGAGTACCGTTTTATCATCAAGTATTAACTTAGCCCTAGAAACTAAAACATAGCAGGGATACCCAGAAAAGTAACCATATTTTCAGATGTTTAAACTGTTCAGGAGAATCAAATTCCAAGCGCTCATCTCTAATTCTAGGTTACAGGTAACTTCAGCCTCGGCAGGTTAGCTAATCTACGGTTGCCTTGGTGACTTGCCTTCCCAGGCTTCCTTGCCAGAAATCACCTAAAGAATCAGCATCTGGGGCCTGAGTGATGGCACAGTGGGTAGGGCGCTTGCCTTTGCACGAGGCTGACTCGGGCACTGTCAGGAGTGACTCCTAAGTACAAAGCCAGGTGTAACCCCTGAGCATCGCCAGGATGACCCAGAAAGGGGTGGGTTGGTGTGGGAGGAGAAAGAAACAGCATTCTGGTGTGGGTTTGGTTTTGTTTTTTAATCTTTCCCTTCCCTTGTAAAATTTTTTGGAGGGAAAGTGGGGTTGGCGTTGTTTGTGTCACACCCTGTGGTGCTCGGGGTCTCTTCCTGACTCTGTACGCAGGGGGGCCCTTGGCAATACGCAGGTGCCATGACTGGTGCTGGGGGTTTGAGCGGGGCCCGCTGCATGCAAGGCAAGCACCTTAGCCCCTGTGCTTCCTCTACAGCCAAAGAGAGACGGTTTCTGTACCGATTCCTCCAAGTCACAGTCTGAGCACTGAACTGGCTTTTTCCTTCTCCTTCTTGGCCACATTAGTTTCTGTGGCAACCCATCCCCCGGCCCAAACCTGCTGCAGGCAAGGCGTAAGCTCAGCCCTTTGAACTGGTTCCCTGGCCCTCACTTGCCATTTGTTTTCTTTTTCCTTTTGGTCTTTGAAGCACAGCTGGGGGTGCTCAGGGCTTACTCCTGGCTCTGTGCTCTGGATTCACTCCTGGTGGTATTGGGACCATATGTGGTGTCCGGGATGGCACCTGGGTCAACCGCCTGCAAGGCCAGGACCTTCCCTGCTGCCTGAGACCTCCAGCCCACTGATTTGCCATCCTTAAGTCTTACATGCTAGCAGGACCTCTCTCCCCGTGACCTGGGACACGTCAGCGCTCCTCTGCTGGATAAACCTTGTCATTCACTCCCCAGTAATTCCAGCCACTGTCTCCTCTGGTGACTCAGCTTCCTACTCCAGGTTTCTGGCCTGTAAGATGAACGCGGGGCCAGCATTTCCCTGTAGCTGACAGGGACCTGGGAAGCTGATGAAGAACTCGGCGACCTCTTGGTCCCTAAACTGTTCTTCTCATGAGCTGGGGGAGAAGGCAGCTGGGATAGAGAAGGGATCACTAAGACAATGACAGTTGGAGGAATCGTTCGGGACGGGAGATGTGTGCTGAAAGTAGATAAAGGACCAAATGTGATAAACTCTCAGTATCTGTATTGCAAACCATAATGTCCAAAAGTAGAGAGAGAGTATGGGGGAAATTGTCTGCCATGGAGGCAGGGGGAGGGTTGGAAATGGGGGGGGGGGTATACTGGGAACATTGGTGGTAGAGAATGTGCACTGGTGGAGGGATGGGTGTTTGATCCTTGGATGACTGAAACTCAAACATGAAAGCTTTGTAACTGTATCTCACAGTGATTCAATTAAAAAAAAATACACACAAAAAACCTGCTCTTCTCAATAACTGACTTGCTGGTTTGCCCTCCGGAGGAGAAACACATTGAATGTGAATGACTCTGCTCAGAGGAGTCTGGGCTTGGAAGTCCCTCTTCCTTTGTGTGTGAATTTTCCATTTTTTCCCAGACGGCTCTTCTGCGTCCCATGCTGAGCTGTGGTGGGTTGGCGTAGCTGTTCGGGCAACTACCTGGACCCTGGGAAACGGAGGACTGAGTCAGGGATGATGGATGCTCAAGACTGTGTGCACAGTATGGCCAAGACAAAGCCACCCCACACGGGTCATAGACTCGTAGTCGTGTGACAAAGTTTACTAGGAAAGACAATGGTTAAACAGAGGCTGAGGGAGAATGCCGACGTGCACTAACGAGCGGGTGGCTGAGAAAAGTGGGACATTGCTATGACTAGGAAGAAGCTTCTGGAGCACTGCCCTTGATGCGCTAAGGCAGAAAGAGAAACTGCTGGCACCCAAAGATGCCTGATTTGATCCCCTGTCTCAAGCCATCGGCTGCTGGCAATCAGGGCCAATTAGTCTATGTTCTTCTTAGAAATGTCAGCTTGCCCCTGGCAACAACCTGGTTCCCAGACAACTTGGGACCTGGGGCCCTTCCTAGCGGCCAAGGGCTTGTGCCAGGGAGAGGTCCAACAGGTTGGTACTGACAGCTCACCATGGCTATCGGAGCTGCTGGGTTTTCCGCCTGCTTGATGACAGGGTGGGGTCCCCAGAGCCATCGTGACAACAAGCCCAGCCAGTAAGCACAGAAAAGGCCCTTTCTCAGGGGCCGCTGAACTCCCGCCATTCCCGAGCAGTGAGACCATCCCGAGGCCTTCTAGGGGAAGGGCTGCTTCTCTCCTGGGCGTGTTCAAGAGGCCCAGGGGCCACCCTTGGTGCTCTCTGGCCAACCGCACAGGCACATCAGCTCTTGGGCTGAGAGAGGCAGGCTCTGGGGCCTCCAGGGCTCCACCCACTGCTGCCCTGGGGGGCATGACGTGCCGGGATCCAACTCGGGGCCTCGTGGGACAGAGCCTGCACTCTCGCCCTTTCACCCCCTCACTAGCCCCGGCATTCCAAAGCCCGTGTTTCAGTCCACTGAGCATCTCCCTGGCCTACTGTGTTGTTCATTCATTCATTCATTCATTCATTCATTCATTTTTGTTTGGGGGCCACACCTGGCAGTGTTCAGGGCTTACTCCTGGCTCTGCATTCAGAGACCACTTTTGTGATCTGGCCATATGGGATGCCAGGGAGCAAACCCTGGTCAGTCTTGTACAAAGTAAGTGCTCTACCTGTTACACTATCCCTCTGGCCCCTGTAAATATGAAAAAAAAAAAAGTTAAGGGGCTGGAGAGATGGTACAGTGGGTAGGGCATTTGCCTTGTACACAGCTGACCTGGGTTTGATCCCTGGCATCCTTTATAGTCCCCCAAGCATTGCCAGGAGTAATTAATGAGAGCCAGGAGTAACCCCTGAGCATCACTTGGTGCAAGCTCCCAATTGTTTATATATAGAAAAAACAAACACACTAGTCTCACCCCTTGTATCTTGTGGTCCTCCAACCACTGGAATATGGAAAAAAGAAAAGAAGAAAGAAAGAAAGAAAGAAAGAAAGAAAGAAAGAAAGAAAGAAAGAAAGAAAGAAAGAAAGAAAGAAAGAAAGAAAGAAAGAAAGAAAGAAAGAAAGGGGGCTGGAGCAATAGCACAGCGGGTAGGGCATTTGCCTTGCACGCCGTCGACCCGGGTTTGATTCCCAGCATCCCATATGGTCCCCTGAGCACTGCCAGGGGTAATTCCTGAGTGTAGAGCCAGGAATAACCCCTGTGCATCGCTGGGTGTGACCCAAAAAGCAAAAAAAAATTTTAAAAAAGCAAGCAAGAAAGAAAGCAAAAAAGAAAGAAAGAAAGAAAGAAAGAAAGCAAAAAAGAAAGAAAGAAAGAAAGAAAGAAAGAAAGAAAGAAAGAAAGAAAGAAAGAAAGAAAGAAAGAAAGAAAGGGAGGAAGGAAGGAAGGGAGGGAGGGAGGAAGGAGGGGAGGGAGGGAGGAAGAAGAAGTGGTAGAGAGAAAGGAAGGAAGGAAGGAAGGAAGGAAGGAAGGAAGGAAGGAAGGAAGGAAGGAAGGAAGGAAGAAAGAAAGAAAGAAAGAGAGAAAGAGAGAAAGAGAAAGAGAGAAAGAAAAGAGAAAGGAGAGGGGATGACATAAGAAAGAAAGAAAAAGAAATAAGGAAAGAAAGAAACAAGGAAGGAAAGAAAGGAAAAAAAGAAATAGGGGCTGGAGCGATAGCACAGCGGGTAGGGCGTTTGCCTTGCATGTGGTCAACCCAGGTTCGATACCCAGAATCCCATATGGTCCCCCGAGCACCGCCAGGAGTGATTACGGAGTGCAGAGCCAGGAGTAACCCCTGTGAATTGCTGGGTGTGACCCAAAAAGCAAAATAAATAAATAAGGAAATAAAGAAACAAGGAAGTAAGGAAAGAAAGAACAAAAGAAGGAGGGAAGGAGGGAGGCAGGAAAGAAGAAGGGAAGGAAGGATCTTTAGGCATGCATGGCTATTTGGTGACAGCCATCAGGTAAATTTTGAAGGACTCTCCAGTTTGAACTTTGCACTGTGTAGGAAGGAAAAGAAACTCTTCTGTTCCCCACCCACCGTGTGGCGGAGGGAATATTGCACAATTCTCAGTCCTGTAGCTTCTCTTGCCCTAGGAACTCGGCCCTGTGAGGAAGGCAAGGCCAGTCAGATGGAGCCGTGAGGATCAACCACAGGCAGCTGCCATCCCCACATCTGTGAACAAGCCACTGGCAGCCCAGCCAGGGCGAGTCAAGCTGCCGCCACGGCCAGTCACAAGGGCAGCCCACACTGGCCAGCTCCGGCTGAACCCAGCCCAAGCGCCAGACCACACAGTAGGCACTCTTCGGTGGGGGAAACTCATGCACAGGGGGGTCTGGGAAGTTTATTGGGAGAGAGAGAGAGAGAGAGAGAGAGAGAGAGACAGAGAGACAGAGAGACAGAGAGACAGAGAGAGACAGAGAGAGACAGACACAGAGAGAGACAGACAGGCAGATACACACACAGAGAAAGAGAGAGGGAGGAGAGAGAGAGAGAGAGAGAGACAGACAGACAGAGACAGAGACAGAGACAGACAGACAGAGACAGAGAGAGACAGAGAGACAAAGACAGAGACAGAGAGAGACAGAGACAGAGACAGACAGACAGACAGAGAGACAGGCCAGCAGGCAGACAGACACACAGACAAACACACCCAGAGAGAGAGAGAGAGAGAGAGAGAGAAAGACAGACACACACAGACAGAGACAGACAGACAGAGACAGACACAGAGAGAGACAGACAGACAGACATACACACAGAGAAAGAAAGAGAAGGAGGAGAGAGAGAGAGAGAGAGAGAGAGAGAGAGAGAGAGAGAGAGAGAACTGAAAATACTTGCAGAAAGTTTGCATTCCGCTCACTAACACGTTCATTCCCACACTCTCCATGACCGCAGTGCCGGGCGGGCCCCGGGACCCCCAAGCTGGCTCCCACTCCTAGGACTCCTGCTGGAGTGGGGGCTGCACGTCAGCAGGGGATGTCATGGTCTCCGTGACGCTGCCGCAGGTGCGAGTGCTGGGGTCCTCTTGTCCTGCAGCTGTGGCCGTATGGGTGAGGCCCACCCAGGGGATTCGGGGAGGAGGGACGCGACAGCCAATGGCCTTTGGGAGTCAAGCCCCCCAGTTCTACCAGTCCTAGGAAACAGGCTCTGCTTGTCACCTGAGGCCACCCCCAGCCGATTCTCTCCCAGGAGAGCTTCTGGAGCAGAACAGCTCCACTGATGTCGCTGAAGCACTTTGTGGGTCCTGGCCCTCGGGGCCCCCCACAGTCTGGGTCCCGCACAAGGGCGCCTCCCTCTCCCCCTCCTGACCTCATGGGCTGAGCACATCCACTCAGGCTGTTTGTTTCCTGCAAAGCTCAGAGAAAACAGCCGCAGACTTGTTCCTCCGACAGGAAAGCAGATTTGGTTCCTAGGGAGAAATGCAGCTGGAGCGATAGCACAGCGGTAGGGCGTTCGCCTTGCATGCGGCCGACCCATGTTCGATTCTTCCGCCCCTCTCGGAGAGCCCGGCAAGCTACCGAGAGTATCCTGCCTGCACGGCAGAGCCTGGCAAGCTACCTGTGGTGTATTGGATATGCCAAACACAGTAACAAGTCTCACAACGAAACGTTACTGGTGCCCGCTCGAGCAAATCGATGAGCAACGGGATGACTGTGACTGACTGTGAGAGGGAAATGCGGTTTCTGCAAAGAGGAAGACATGCTGCAGCTCCCCAAGGCTGGCTGTGTTCATGGGGACGGTGGAGGAGGAGGTTGAGGGAGCAGGGGCAGGGGACGGAAGCAGTGCTGTCATGCACTCTAACTTGAACTGCACCCTCAGCTCCCTGACATTCATTATTTGGCGGAGGGGTTGAGCCACAGTCGGAAGTGCTCGGGGCCTGCTCTTGGCTACGCGCTCAGGAGTGACCCGGGCGTGCTTGTGCTCCAGGGACCCTATGCGGGGCCGGATGTCTGAAACTGGGGCAGCTGCAGGCCGGGCCAGCTCCTCACTCCTGTTCGGTCTTGCCAGTCCTTTCACGCTTACTTTGGCCCTTGGCAACACAAAATTTTCATGGCAGATGGTTTGGAGGCTGGCCTCACATTCTGGGGAGAGGGCAACTCAGAGAAGGGAACACCAACTGTAATGTGGTCGGAGGCCATGCCGGGGAAGGGTGTTGCGGGCTGAATGTGGGCTAGAGACTGAACACAGTGGCCACTCAACACCTTTATTGCAAACCACAACAGCTAATTAGAGAGAGAGAGAACAGAAGGGAATGCCCTGCCACAGTGGCAGGGTGGGGTGGGGGGGAGATGGGATTGGGGAGGGTGGGAGGGATGCTGGGTTTACGGGTGGTGGAGAATTGGCACTGGTGAAGGGATGGGTTCTCGAACTTTGTATGAGGGAAACATGAGCACAAAAGTGTATAAATCTGTAACTGTACCCTCACGGTGATTCACTAATTAAAAATAAATAAATTTATTTAAAAAAATTTCATGGCAGACTGTGTCCTGTGCTGACTTTATCACTTGCAGCCAGAACACGTCTCCCGACCTTAGGGGGACGTGGCTAGGTGCCAGGCTGAGGTTTCACTTCTGTCTGCTCCATTGTCTTTCTGTAGGGACTGTTGGGCCAGAGAGGAAATCTGGCCAAGAAAGAAACCCTTCGTGTGTCAGCTGCCAGAGGTCCAGGGGACAAGCATAACTGCATGAGTGAATTTCACACCTCCGGTTTCCTTATGCTGATACCTTTGGGGCCAACCCCAAGGTCAAGTCCAATGCCTCACCCCTGAGTGCAAAGCTATGACCAGGATGTGGCTTCCTGACAGATGCAGCCACCAGGAAGTCAAGAACGGTGAACCTCACAGCTCAGTCTAAAACGAACATGTAAGGGGGCAGAGGGCAGAGAGGGTACAGTGAGTAGAGCGCTTGCCTTGCACGTGGTCTACCTGTGTCTACCAAGCATCACATATGGCTCTCTAAGGTCCAACAGGAGTGATCTCTGAGCGCAGAGCCAGGATTATGTCCTGGGCACTGCCATGTGTGGCCAAAACCCAAAAACTAAAACCAAAATAAATAAAATGATGGGGCCAAAGAGATAGTATAGTAGGGAGGGTGTTCACCTTGTACATGGCTGACCCAGGTTTGATCCCTGGCATCCCATATGGTCTCCCGAGTACTGCTGGGGATAATTCCTGAGTGGCGAGCCAGGAGTAACCCCCGAGCACTAAACAGCCCCTGGGTACTGCCAGGGTGACCCAAAAACCTGCCCCCGTGTTCCCAAATCTGTAACCTCCACTACGCGGCTGTTTGAAGCCAAGCCTGCCTCCTTTGACTTCCTAAGGAAGTAACAGTCACGTTGCTTTGCATAATGCCCAGCCTAGAGCAAACAAGAGTAAAAATAAATATTTGCTCAACGATTGGATGAAGGGCCGGGTTTCCTATTGAGGCTCCCTGTCTGTGAGTGTGCAATGGCGGGGAGTTTACTTAACTTCCCAGAGGCTCAATTCCTCCACAGGTAAATGGCGTGTCTTTGCGTGGGTGCCTCAGAAAGCAGGACAGAGGTAAGACAAAGGTCCCCATGCTCCTGCTTGCCAGGGAGTGCGAGGCAGGAGCAGAGAGGGGAGTGAGGCCTGAAGGAGGGTGGACCCTCTAGAATGTAATGCTGTGCTCCTGCAGCTAAGTGCCCGGCAGAGGTGGTATAAGGATCCCCAAACTATGCATTTGGGGAGAGAAAGGAAGACTCTGATCCACTCGCTTGGAGGACTCACTCATGCACGCTTCTGGTTGTCCCTAGTGGCCTGAGGTGGGTGTGGACAGCCTGGGCAGCAGGAGAGGCCTGAAGTCCATGGCATGGGGAACTCTTCCTTCTTTCCTGCCTCCCTTTCTTCTCCTCCCACCTCTTCCTCCTCTCTCCTTAGCACCTCCTTCCTTCCTCTTCCCATCCTCCCCTTCTTTCCCTCCCTCTCTCTTCTCTTCCCTCCTTTCTTCCTTCACTTCTTTCCTCTTCTCATTTTCTTTTTCTCGACAAGGTCTTGTTTTTTCTTTTCTTGCTTTTTGTCACACCTGGCAATGCACAGGGGTTACTCCTGGCTCATGCACTCAGGAATCACCCCTGGCAGTGCTCAGAGGACTGTATGGGATGCTGGAAATCGGACCCAGGTCGGGCACGTGCAAGGCAAACACCCTACCCATTGTACTATTGCTTCAGCCCTTGACAAGGTCATTTTAAAAATTCATTTTCTGGACAATAGCAAGGAGAAATGGCTAGAAACAGCTCTGCAAACAAACAAACAAACAAACAAAAAATGGAGCAGCAAGATCCTGTAAAGTTTCAATAATTTTGGGACTGGAGTGATAGCACAGCGGGTAGGGCGTTTGCCTTACATGCGGCCGAACCAGGTTTAATTCCCAGCATACCATATGGTTCCCTGAGCACCGCCAGGGTTAATTCCTGAGTGCAGAGCCAGGAGTGACCCCTGTGCATGGCCAGGTGTGACCTAAAAAGCAAAAAAAAAAAAAAAGTCTCAATAATTTTAAGAGTCCATGAATAGAAAGACCATGAATACTCTTGTGGACAAAATACATGTTGTTATTTTTTGTATTTATTATGGCATTATATATAATTATGAGGATTGGGATCAACTTGAATGTCCAAAACAGGAGATTGACTTGCGAACTATATGTTTAATAGAAAATGACTCAGTTAAACAAAGCAGGAAGGTCGTGAGTATTGATGTAGAAAACTCTCCAACATTGTGATAAAGATCAATATACAAAACAGACTGTGTATCTTGTGTTATTATTTGCACAAAAAGTATAAAAGTTTCACTGTTTTTGAATATAGAAAAAAATTCTCTAGAAGATTGTCTAAGGAAGACTTATTAGTTGTTATGTACTCGTGTGTGGGTGCATCTAAGTAGTTTGTTACTGCATTTTACTTTTTAGCTGTGGGGACCACGTGGGGATTCGGGGTCACTGCTGGAGGTGCTGGGGTGAACATGCCGTGAACCCAGGGCCCCGCAAATGTCTGACATGTGCCCTACCACTTGCGCCAAGTCCACGGCCTCCAAGTACGTGTCTATTACTGTATGACACATCAGCCTAAACATATCAGCTTCTTTTTTTCTTTTTGGGTCACAACTGGCGATACACAGGGGTTACTCCTGTCTCTGTATTCAGGAATTACCCCTGGCGATGCTCAGGGGACCATATGGGATGCTGGGAATCGAACCCGGGTCGGCCATGTGCAAGGCAAATACCCTACCTGGTCTGCTATCTCTCCAGCCCCTAAACATATCAGCTTAAAACAAATATTTACTCTTATTTTTTCTAGGTTTTTTTTTTTTTTTTTTTTTGGTGGTGATGGAGGGCACACTTTGTGATGCTCAGGGGTTACTCCTGGCTCTGCACTCAAGAAATACTTCTGACAGTGCTGGGGGAACCACGTGGGATGCCAGGGATTGAACCCAGGTCAGCCACAAGCAAGGCGAATCTCTCTGGCCCCTCTCATAGTTTTTCTAACTTGGAAATTCAGGAATGGTTTCGCTGGCCCAGCCTTCCCTTCTTTTTTTCTTGTAGTGCTGGGGATAAGAGGCAGGTCTCATGCTTTGAATCTTCAAGACTGAACTGAAGCTAGCCTCTACTTCCAATAATGCTCCCTTAAGTGGGCTGCGGGTAGGAGCCTATGCT
This sequence comes from Sorex araneus, assembly GCF_027595985.1. Lineage (NCBI taxonomy): Eukaryota > Metazoa > Chordata > Mammalia > Eulipotyphla > Soricidae > Sorex > Sorex araneus. Next base: position 120,162,306 of record NC_073302.1, on the reverse strand, counting down.
CTGTGCCTGTTCTAGTTGGTGTGAATGTCAGTGTAGAAGCAGGTCCTCCCAAAAGGGACTGATCGGAGAGAGGGAGAAAGAGTTGAGATGGGGCAAGCCAGTGGCAGACTTTTATGACCTAGCATAAGAAGTCACACACTGTCTATTCACATTCTATTCACTCGAAGGCAGTCCCTTCAATCGAATAGGTGCACATTGAAGGCAAGGGAAATTAGGTTTCCTTCTCATTTGTTTTTCTTTTTTTGGGTCACACCTGGTGATGCACAGGGGTTACTCCTGGCTCTGCACTCAGGAATCACTCCTGGAGGTCCTCAGGGGATGCTGGGAATTGAACCCGGGTCAGCCGAGTTGCAAGGCAAACGCCCTCCCCACTGTGCTATCCCTCCAGCCCCAGGTTTCCTTCTCATTTTTATTTATGGGTGGTGGTGTGAGTTACTGGACCACACACGATGACACTCAGGGATCACTCCTTGTCATGCTTAGGGAAACCAGTGTGGTGTGGGGATTGAACCCGGGTTGACTTCATGCAAGGCCAGCATCTTCATCTCTGTACTATCTTTCTCCCCAGCCCTTAACCTTTCTCTTTGGAAAGGGGGGGAATCTGGGGTCAGAGTGACAATACAGTGGGTGAGATGCTTGTTTGGTATGCATCTAACCTGGGTTTTTTTTTTTTTAAATTTTATTATTTATTTATTGAATCACCATGAGATACAGTTACAAAGTTTTCACAACTGAGTTTCAGTCATACATTGATCAAACACCCATTTCCTCCACCAGTGTACATTTTCCACCAATGTCCTCAGCATCCCTCCCACCATCCTTCCCCCTGCCCGCCTCTATGGCAAACAATTTCCTTCTTAACTTGCTCTCTACTTTTGGCCATTATGTTTTGCAATACACATACTGAGAGGCCACCATGTTTGCTAACCTGGGTTTGATGTCTGGCACCACCTATGGTCTCTGAGCCTACCAGGAGTGATCTGTGAGCACATAGTAGGGTAAACCCTGGGTACTGATGGGTGTGGCCCCAAAGCCAAAATTACCCGCCCCCCCCAAAAAAAACCAACATCAAGAGGAGCATCAGAGAACTTATTGATGTCTTTTATTTCTTTTATTTTTTAAAATTTTTTGGTCAAACCCAGCTCAGGGCTTACTCCTAAAGGTAGGGCCAAGGACTGAATCCAGCCGGGCTGGGTCAGCAACCTATAAAGGCAAGTAAGTTCCTCACCAGCTGTACTATCTCTCCCGCCCCCAAACTTGGGTTTATAGACAGATTTCACAATTTTAGAATCTTAAGAATCCAAGGGCCATTCAACAGAAGAAAAATTGACATTTTAAGTATCCGAAGGAAGCCAAGTTTTTTATCTTTGGAGAAGCTCATGCCCGTTTTACTCCACAGGTTGGATGTCTTCTTTAGCATCGCTCACCGCCCAAGCAAGCCAAGAGGAGTGAAATCGGCAGCTAGATGGGAGGATCTGGGAGGCAGAGAGAGTACAGCGGGTAGGGAGGCTGCCTTGCACGCGGCCGACCCGGGGTCTATCCCCAGCATCCCCACATGGTCCCCCGAGCCCGCCGGGAGTGACCCCCGAGCACCGCTGGCTGGGGCCCCTAAACCGACAGAAAGGAGGCTCAGCGTGTGCAGAGACGTGGCACGAAACCACAGGTTTACAGCTTCTATAAAACAGACCGCTGAGGTCGCTGGCACGGACAGCCGCGGGCAGTACTCAACCGCACCCTGGTGATGGACAAGGACGGAAGGGAAAGGAAGTTTTACAAGCCCCGCCAACGTGCAGGCAGCTCTCATTTCCCGCAGCCTCGCACCCGGCAACCGGCACCCGGCCAGCCTCCGAAGCGCGCTTCCAGGCTGCTTCCAAAGGCCTGTCCGGGGCCGCGGGCACCCCTGGGTGGGGCTGACCTGGTCCTTCCCGCGTCTCCCGGGAACCCCCGCTTCCTCCCGCAACCCCAGCTCGTGCGGGCGTGCGGTGCCCCCGGGAAAACGCCGCGCCGGTCGCCGGCTCGAGCCCCGAGTCTGGAGAAAAGTGGGAGGATTGGAAGCCAAGTCCCAGGAACTGGGGATGGGGGAAGAGAGCGCAGTCCCAGCGGAGAAAACGGGAACGACCGGGGGGAGAAAGAAGGGTCCGGCTTAGGCATCCGCTAGCCACTTCCGGTACCCTGCGGCCAGCCCCGCCCCCTGCCGCCCGGGGCATGCCCGCCACTTCCGCCACCCTCCGGCCCGGCCCGCCCCCCTGCTGCCGGGTGCCTGCCTGCCTGCCACTTCCGGCGCCCCCCGGCCCGCCCCGCCCCCTGCCGCCGGGTGCCCGCTCGCCACTTCCGGCGCCTCCGGCCCGCCCCGCCCCGCCCCGCGCCGGCAGTGCCACATCTCCGGTGACGTCAGCCAGCGCCGCCATATTGCGAAGCGCGTCCGTGTCCGCGTCCGCCACCGCCGCCGCCGCCGTCACCGCCGCCGTCGCCACCACCACCGCCACCACCGCCGGCGCCGCCTCCGCCTCCGCCTCGGCGCTCGGGCTGGAAGCTGTCGCCGCGGGGTCGCGGCCGCCAGCACGCCGGCTCGCGTGTCCCGCCCCGCCCGCCCGCTGTCCCCATGACGTTTGACGGACGTGGCCGCGGCGGCCGGATCTAACCCGGAAGCGCGGGCCGGGGAAGCCAGGCAGCCCCGGCGGTGCGGGCCGGCGCGGCGCGGCGCGGCGCCTCGGCCGGAGCCATGACCTCGCTGACCCAGCGCAGCTCGGGCCTGGTGCAGCGGCGCACCGAGGCGTCGCGCAACGCCGCCGACAAGGAGCGGGCGGCGGGCGGCGGCGGCGGCGGCGGCGAGGACGACGCGCAGGGCCGCCGCGACGAGCAGGACGACGACGACAAGGGCGACTCCAAGGAAACCCGGCTGACCCTGATGGAGGAGGTGCTGCTGCTGGGCCTCAAGGACCGAGAGGTGCGGGGCCGGGCGGGCCGGCGGGGCGGGCCCGGGGCGCGCGCGAGCCAAGAACTTCCTCGGGGCCCCGCGGGGCCGGGCGCTGGGGGGCGGGGGGGGGCGGCGCGCGGGGCCGCTCTGCAGCGAGCCCTCGGGGAGGGGGCGCGGCGCGGGGCAGCCCCGGCGGCGGGCAGGCAAAGTTGTGGGAGACCCAGTGAAGTTGGCCCCAAGTGGGGCTTTTGCTCGGGAGCCGCCCGGCCGCGGCTCGGGGCCCGGGGAGAAGATTTCTGTGTTCGGGATTTTCTGGACGTCGCCCTGGCGTGCTTGGCCGTTGCTAGGCGTCTCCGGCGCCCCTGGGCCTTTTTTTGCAAGGAGGATTTTTTTTTTTTTGGAATTTTTTTTTTCCTTCTCCCGGGCACCGGCTAGGCTGCAGGTGCGGGGTTTTGTGCGCGTGCGACGCCGCGCGCTTCAGTTGCGGGAGAGCAATTCTTTTGTGTTTCCAGCGGGCTCGAGGATCACGCCTTGGATGGTAAAGGGGGAGGCCCCGGATTCGATCTCCCCCCCACCCCCGGTACATCTCTTACTCAACCCTCCCAGCCCCCCGACCCCTGAATATATTTTGTGTTTTTTTTTTTAACCCCCTCTTTTGTTTTTTTGGGGCCGCACTGGGCGGCACTCACGGTTTACTTTTGGCCCCGCACTCGGGTATCACTCCTGGGGGTGTTCGGGGGACCCCGTGTCGTTCCAGAGATTCCTTCACCCCCGGGTCAGCTGCGTCTAGCCACTGCTCTGCCTCTCCGGCTCCAACTCTGTTCGTTTATTGATTGGTTTGGGGCCCACACCCGGAACATGCTCAGGGGTCACTCCTGGCTCTGCACTTAGGAGTTACTCCTGGCAGTGCTCAGGGGGACCGTATGGAATGCCGGCGATCGAACCCGGGTCGGGCGCGTGCAAGGCAAAACGCCCTCCCTGATGGACTATCCGCTGGACTGTCTCTCCGCTGGACTGTCTCTCCGCCGGACTATCTCCTAGTTCTTTGTGTTCTGACTTAAAACGATTCTTTGATCCAGTGGGGGAGAATTTCAGCAGAGAAATTGAAAACGATGCTACAGTTGGCACCCCGCCCCGCCCCTACTGATTTCCTAGGTCCTATAATGAACATTCTGCTGCATTTTCTCTGTCACACATCTAGTTAGAGAAAATCATTGTGTTTTAGAGACCTGCAGACTCAGATGTTTGGATGTTCCTTGAATCACTGGTGAGGTGGGTCCAGAAGTTTGATCTCAATTTGAGAGCTACTTGGGGGCCGGAGCCATAATATAGTGGGCAGGGCGTCTGCCTTGTAGCACACCGACCCAGGTTTGCTCCTGGCACCCCATGTGGTCCCCTGAGCACCACAGGAGCAGTTCCTGAGCTTTGCAGGGTGTGACCCAAAAGACCGGAAAAAAAAAACCAGAAAACGCCCACCCTTCAAACTGCAGATCACATTTCGAAGAGTCAGATTAAAAAAATAAAATAGATTTTTTTATAGCAGTGTTTTCAATTACCAAGTAGTAATTTATAAACTTTTTTTTTTTTGGATCACACCCGGCAATGCACAGGGGTTACTCCTGGCTCTGCACTCAGGAATCACCCCTGGCGGTGCTCAGGGGACCATATGGGATAATGGGAATCGAACCCGGGTTGGCCGAGTGCAAGGCAAATGCCCTACCCGCTGTGCTATTGCTCCAGCCCTCAAGTGGTAATTTATAAAACAGTCTTTATAAAAACAGTAGGATTCTAAATTGTATTTGATAAATCAACATTTATCAGCTGTGTCCTCAGAGAGTAGTTTAGTACGAGCCGTTGCCTCCCGATATATAGTAATCTCCTGAGCCAGTTGACTGTCTGGACCTTGAGCATTTGCAGTCTCTAGTCTTGGGTTCAGGTTTTACTAGTGATCACTTGACAAAGGCTCCTAGCTCTGAAGGGGGCCCAGTAACTTTTCAGTTAATGACTAAGTTTTCATGAAAGGTTGTATGTGAAGTTTTTGGGTTTTGGATGTGCTTTACAAATCCAACCTTTATCTTAGGAATATGATTATTGAATGTGGCATTTGTAGGGTTCAAATTTAGAATCTTGGTAATAATTAGAGAGTTTTATCTTCTTTGTTTGGGACCGAAGTGACATTAAAAATAAGTGAAAAAGACTCATCTGGTTCCTGAATGAATGTTTCTAAAAATTACCGTTACGGTTTTTGAGTTTTTACAGTATGGCCCTGTCTTGTGTGCAGAGCTCAGGGGGACTCTGCCGTGTTGTATCCACTGTCCAGATACTAGCCAGTTCTGAGGGCTTTCCACCCCCTTTTGCAACAGGTACAGGGAACTAGAGTAGAAGAGGTTGGAGTTTGTTCTTCAGGAGTTAGACGATGTATTTTTACCAGTGCTCACAGCTTTGCATACTAATAACTAGTCTTGTTAGTCCACTTGTTCATATGTTTGCCTCCTTGGGGTGGGTTTCCATTACGTTTCTTGGGGCAGGAATTACTGAGAATCTAGTCATTTATGCTCTTATTAATAGCTTTGAGCTTAGTTTGATATGACAAGGTCCAAACTTGAGCTATTATATACTTGAATACAGTCCATTATCTTAGTGTTTGTTTTGGGGTGGCACCTGACTGCGTGCTTAAGGGTCACTCACAAAGGCCACGCGGTGCCATGGGTTGAACCCAGGCCTTCACTATGCAAATCTTGTGCAAACCTACAGAACTACATCTCTGACCCCTACTTTCATTATTTTTATTTATTTATTGGCTTTTATGCTCTGGGTTATTCCTGCTCTGCACTCAGGGATTGCTCCCCGAGGTGCTTGGGGGACCATATGAGATGCTAAGGGCCAGCCTTGTGCAAGACCAATGCCCTGCCTGCTTTGCTATCACTCCTCTGGCTCCTTTCATTATTTTTTAACTTGTACTCATTTCTGTGATATATGGGTAGTCTTAAGATATTTAAAAGCTAAATTTTAAGATTGGAGAGGATTTTAAAGCTGGATACACACATGTTTAAACTTTTTTAAAAATTTTGTTTAATTTTTATTGAATCACCGTGAGATAGTTACAAGCTTTCATGTTTGGGTTACAATCTCACAATGATCAAACACCCATCCCTCCACCCATGCACATTCCCCACCACCAATATCCCTGGTATACCCCCCCTTTCCCACCCTCCCCCTGCCTCCATGGCAGACAATATTCCCCATACTCTCTACTTTTGGGTATTAAGGCTTGCAACACAGACACTGAGAGGTCACCATGTTTGGTCCGTTATCTACTTTCAGCACACATCTCCCGTCCCAACTGGTTCCTCCAGCCATCATTTTCTTAGTGATCCCTTCTCTATTCCATCTGCCTTCTCCCCTCTGCTCATGAAGCAGTCTTCCAGCTATGAGGCAATCCCCCTGGCCCTTGTATCTACCGTCCTTGGGTGTCAGCCTCACACACATGTTTAAACTAAACCTTTTCTGAAATCAGAATACAGCATTTAAAAAAATTTTGAAATGAGTTTCACTTTGATATCTTCTGTAAGCATTGAGAGTGTGTGTGTGTGTCTCACCTGGCAGTGCTCAGGGATTTCTCCTATGTGTGTGAGTGTGTGAGTGAGACACCTGGCAGTGCTCAGGGGTTTCTCGTGTGTGTGTGTGTGTGTGTGTGTGTGTGTGTGTGTGTGTGTGTGTGTGTGAGACACCTGGCAGTGCTCAGGGGTTTCTCCTGGCTCCTATGTGTGTGAGTGTGTGAGTGAGACACCTGGCAGTGCTCAGGGGTTTCTCGTGTGTGTGTGTGTGTGTGTGTGTGTGTGTGTGTGTGTGTGTGTGTGTGTGTGTGTGTGTGTGACACCTGGCAGTGCTCAGGGGTTTCTCCTGGCTCTGAGCTCATTACTCCTGGCGGGAGTACATGGGATGCCGGGAAAGTGACCCAGTGTGGGCTGTGTGTTAGGCAAGCGCCCTACCAGCCCCCAAGGATGGATTTTCAGAGTAATTCTGGTTGAGTAATTAACTTAAAGAAATGTTCTTTTAAGTGTGAATTTTCACAAACTAAGTACAGGTTTTAAACTAGTTTTTCAGTCAAGACCATGTGTCTTGAGTTTTCACAGACTGACTACAGGTGTTAAATCAGTTTCTCAATCAAGAGAGAACCCTGACCTGCTCTCCAGATTTCCTACTTAATTTCCTTAGCTCGAGTTTAAAATTAAGCATGGGGCTAATTTTGCCCATTTTTGTAATTTTATTGTGTTGTATCTTTTGATTAGCATTGTTTGTGAGATTTAACTGTATTATGGAAGACTATCATGTTCATTGTCTTAATTAACTTTTAATAGCGAAAAAGTATTTGATTTATGTTGTCATTGTAGTGTTTTCCGTCTCCCAAGTTTTGCTGAAGGAAGTCTCAGCATATCATTCAGCACATGGTCTGACTTTCGCTGAGCTCAGGCTACTGTGAAAGGTGTGTTTTGTTTTGTTTGAAGTGCACATTTCAGGTTTTCCACTGATTTTCCTTCCCTCCTATTTGAGTGGAGTGGTTCTTCTGTGGTGCTGGAGTGTCAGTGTTGCAGGGATTGAATTATCTCCAGGGCTCTCTTTAGGGGTCAGCGATAGCATGGCAGTAAGGGTATTTGCTTTGCTCAGGCCAACCCTGGGTTTGATCCCTGGCATCTCATAACGTACCGAGAGCACCACCAGGAGTAATTTCTGAGTGCAGAGCCAGGAGTAACCCTTGAGTATCTGGGCGTGGCCCCCTTCCCGCTCAACAGGAACTGTTCACGGACCTCAGAAAGAATGGAAGGTTTAGTTTTGAAAAATTTATTTTTTCATTGTTATTGCATTGGGGGAATAATTTTAATTTTAGCTTGAATTCAACTTCCATAGTCCTTAGCAAGATTTTTGTGACTGTTAGAAGGGGAGAGACAGCGAATGTGCCTCCTCTTTCCTTCCCCCAACTCTGCTTTTTTCACGGCAGCCTCCAGGAGAGCGTTTACAGCAGGCCTGTCTGAGGAGAGTTCCTTAGAAGAATTGGGGTCATATAAAGGGAGGGGCACTCGGCTGTGCTCAGGGATCACTCCCGGCAGGGCTCTGGGGACCATATGTGGAGCTGGGATCTGACCTGGGTCTGCTCTGGGCAAGGTCATCATTCCCTGCTGTACTGCCTGACCCTGTTACATACTTTTAAATATCTTAATTAGTGGCAAATGTTTGTCATCTTTAGTTGGGTTTGATTATACAGAAGAGTGTAATTTAGAGGAAGTGGAGTAGCAGAAGTGGAAAGAACTGTGGTGTTCTTACTATATTTTGTTTGTGTTTGTGCCACACACTGCGATGCCAAGGCTTACTCCTGGTTCTGCACTCAGCTCACTCCTGACAGGCTCCAGGGACCCTATGGGATGTTAGGGATGGGAACCGGGTGGGCTGTGTGCAAGGCAAGCGCCCTGCCCACTGTACTATGGCTCTAAGCCCCTGAAATGTGATTATTCTTGGCTAGAGGGGTCTCTATTGTTTGAGCTCTCTCAGTCTGTCAGTTTCCTGAAAAGCTTCTGCTGTGTGTCAGTAGTCCACTATTCACTCCCTGGTTTCTGCATGTTCCTTGCAAAAGTTTGTTTTCTACCCTGCCTCCCTTTGGTTGTGATTTGCTTCCTGGATTTTACCACTCTTTGTAGCCTTAGGATGCCCCGTTAATGCCTCTGTTCCTTTTGTTGGAAAAAACGCTGAGGCGACACTGAATGGATCCCTGGTAGCACCCCTCCCCCCAGGACAGCCAGTTCAGGTATTGTAGTGTTCCTTCAGACTACAGACACCTGCACCCCAATGGGGGGCCTGTCTTGCTGCAGAGTGGAGGACCCTGATATGGGGTTCTGGCTGAGGTCGGAAATGAGGTCTCATCTTCCACAGGACCCCATAAGTATTCTCTGGATCACTTGCCAACTCCATCTGCTTCCCCCCAAATATTTTTTTCCTTTTAATTCTTGGAGTGATTTACAATACCACGATCATTCATCTTTCAGGAATACAGTGTTCCTAGACTTCACCCATCACCCATGTCAGCCTCCCTCTCCCACTGTCTCTGGGTGGTCTCCCTCTTCCCTCCTTTGTATTCTTAGTAAAATCAGTTCTTACAGGTGGACTCTGAGGGTTTGTTTTCCGTGGCTATTATTATCCCCTGTATTTCTTTAGATATCTGTACTTGAGAGATCATTGGGCATTTGTTCATCCTTTGACCCAGTTTGCTCAGCATGGCAATGTCCTGTGTCATACAGATTTCAGGGAAACCGTAGGATTTCATCTTTTCTTAGAGCTGAATACTAACCCCCCCTTTTTTTTTAAATGTAGACGAGTTTATCTAGTCTTAATGGCAGAGTTCTTAAGTTGGAGGCAACAAAGGGGCATATATTTTTTGAGCACGGCAGTTTGTAGGGTTGTGGATGCTTATAACTCCCTTCCCTTGTGTTGCTGATGTTGACTGACACGCATCTGCCTGGCTGTGGGGCTTGCACATCCCTGCTCAGCAGGGCTCTCACATGGGCTGTGGTTCTTGTCGACACTTGTGTTTAGCTGAGGCACCCACACTCCGAAGTGCTTGCAGGGAGAGGGACTGCTGATGTGCTCACACTGGAAAAATGTTTTATTTTGTTTTGTTTTTACACATTTTCTCTCGGGTTGCTTGCTGGAGGTTGCAGTGCATTATGGTGCTTTCACACACCTGGCTTTGCTGCAGCTAGAAATCGCTTGTGGTTCTCTGTATTACAGACCGCAGACTCAGACAGCCGGGCTTCCAGGATCATGCTTCTTGGCATGTGACTGGGAATGAAAGTACTGGCAGACACCTGTAAGGCAAGTGTTCTAAGCCTTTGCGCTATTTTCCTGGATGTGTGTGTGTGTGTGTGTGTGTGCATTTTCCTGGAGAATATAACTTTTATTAGATACTGAAAGCGTTCATTGAGCCATAGGGATAAAAAGTACTGAGCATTGCGCTAAGGTTTTTTTTTTTTTTTTTGGTTTTGTTTGTTTGGGGGCCCCACCTGTAGGCATTTAGGAGTTTCTCTGGCTCTGAATTCAGAAATCACTGAGGCAGCCTCGGAGAACCATATGGGATACCAGGGATAGAACCCAGGTCAGCCTCATGTTAAGTGTAAACATGTTAAGTGTTTTTTTAAAATTTATTTTATTTTTATTTTTTTCTGTAAATTTACTATAAACAACTTCAGGTTTCCAGTTTCAGGGGTACAGTAAGTTGAATTTTTGGATTCTCTGAGATTTGAGATAGGGAGCCATGTTTCTATTTCCAGTCTCCCTGCCAAGTTGGCATTTACAAGCTATGTGATTAGCACATCTAGGATTCTGGTCTGGGATTCTGGCTGTTTCCATGCTTTCATCAGATGTTTATTATGCAAGATCCTTGATTGTACAAACACTTGGAAGAAGGTATCTATCTTAGGCCCATTGCGTTTTATAATTTAGTGTGTCAGAATTCAGATTTGTAAAGAATTTGCTTTCTTGTTCGTTGCTAGTCAGTGATTAAGTTCTCTGTGTCCTCACCGACTACTCTGAGTACTGGATATGGAAGTATTGCAGATAAACTACTATGAAGGGTAGTTTTTTTTTAAGTGAAGTAAGATAGTTTTGGGGGTTGGGCGGGGCACACCCGACGATGCACGGCGGTTATCCCAGACTCAGTCACTCCTGGAGAGCTTGGGGGACCCATATGGGATGGTCAGCTGTATGCAAGGCAAGTGCCCTACCCGCTGTACTGTCGCTCTTGCTTCTAAAGCAAGATAGTTGTTATTGAATGAAACTTGAGAAAGATGCAGGGGACTGGGAAGAAGGAAAGGAATATGAGAACACGAGCTTGAAAGAACAAGCAAGCAAAGATACAGAGACAAGCAGAGCTTGAAAGAACAAGCAAGCAAAGAAACAGAGACAAGATGCCAAGTATGGTTCAAGGGCCAGCAAGCCTAATGGTAGATTTTATTCTGGTTTCAGTTTCTACTTACAGTTTTTTAAATTTGAGAGTTTTGTACCAAGTTAGCAAAAATGAGCTCAGAAATAGCACTTAAGAATATAATTTAAGGGCTGCGGGGAGAAAGTGCTGGAGCATATGCTTTGCTTGTGGGAGCCTTGGGTTCAAACCGCTGGCACCGCTGGACCTAGTCCCTGTGGCAGCAGCACTGCCAGGGAGGGACCTCTCCCAGTAAAGAATGTAACTTACGGGGCAGAGATGATGCAGGGGGTCATGTGCTTACCTTGCACGCAGCTGGCCACTGGTTCTGTTTCCTACACCACATACAGCCCCCCGAGCACAGCCAGATGTGACCCCCACGTACCGTTGGGTGTGGCACAAACCTCTGATTCCCCAAATGATTGTAACTTAAATTTCAGTTTAGCGCCAAATTGAGTTTGTGGTTTAATTTTTATATCCCCTGTTGCCAATGGCAAAGGAAGTTTAATATTTATATATTCATTTTGCTTTTTAAGAAAATTTCTTTGCAGTGCTGGGGATTAAATCAGGGTCTCGCTCTTACGAGGTATGTACTCTTAGTGAGCCACACCCCAAGAAGTCCTTGGGGGTGACACACTTTGTTTTGGTACCAGGGGTCCAGATGGGGCGGCCTCACACATGTTAGGCCTGTGTCCAACCACTATACTCCGTCCTTCACCCCATAGCTTGATTCTGCTAATAGATGTCTCTTCGCAGAGACATTCTCTTTGCTTGGTGCTGGTGCTACAAAAGAAACTTTTCTTGTTTTATTTTTGGGTGATAACCAGTGCCGTTTAGGGATTACTCCTGGCCCTGTGCTCAGGGATTATTCCTGGCAGGGCTGGGGGGAAGAAGGGGGCGTATGACTGGCATCAAACCCAGGTTGCCCGGGTTCAAGACAAGTGCCCTGCTCTCTGTACTGCCTCTCTGGCCCAAAGAAACTTTTTTGTTTGATTTTGAGCCGTACCTGGCGGTGCTCAGGGCTTTTACTCCTGTCTCGAAGCTCAGGGAGCACTTCTGGCAGGCTTTTGTGGGGGCTGTACGTGGTGCAGGAGATCAAACCCAGATCCCAGATTGGTCTCACGCAAGGCAAACACCCTACCCCCTGTATTCTGGCCCCCAAAGAAACATTTCATTTGAGCACTTGCTGTTCATCTTGAGGCCCTGGGTTCAATCCCTTGCACTACGAAACGAAAAGAATCGTACCATAATTGTTGATGCTGGCCTATACTCCTGGTGACTCACTTGTGAATAATATGTCTTGTTTAACATAAATTGTGGCACCAACATCAACATATTAAGCATTTGTCTCTATAGAAGTCAGATTTACAATGAATTTTAAAATGTTCCTGGCACTGCAGAGAGTGCTCAGCAGACTGTGCATGCTGGATGCTGGGATTCAGGCCCTGATACCACATGGCCTTACACGCAATTCTGGGAGTGACTCCAAAGTACTAAGCTACGCGTAAGTCCCGTCTTCTGTTAGGTGTGGCTCCCAAATAAAAAACAAACACAGAAAGTACTGATATTAGGGGAGAGGCATGTTCAGTGCACTAGGCAGACAGGGCCATAGTGCATTAGTGATGTCTGAACAGGAACCAAAATACTTGACACATTATTGACTTCTGGCCTTGTCTTCAACGCACTGAAGAGCTAGGATCAGAGATTTGGGATAGTAGACTGTCAGTTTCCTGAGGATGAAATGGGCTTTGTGAACTGTCTCCATAGCCTCCAGGTTGTGGGTAGGGGTCCTTGGAATTGATTTGAGTGAGTACTTTGAAAATGAGAAGGCACTGAACAAATGGAAACGGGTAAACCTACCCCAGAGTGCGGTTTCTCTGGTGGTCTTGGCATTTAATATTCTTACTATTTCTATTATACTTGATCCTCTTGTACTGTATCTGTGGGCTTAGTGAACATTCCATTCAAATTCAGTCCTTATCTAGGCCTTTGATCCTGAATCTCCAGTCTGATGTATGAATATGTGTTTGTGTTTGAGGGAGGGCTGGGGGGTGGTGATCTCTGTTAGCCTGGTTGGGAAATCTGGTAATAACCACTTGATTTCTTCCAGTTGCCTTCAAACAATTCTTTTTTTTTTTTTAAAATCATTGAGCCACACCCTGACAGTGCTCAGGGCTTACTCTTGGCTCTGCTCTGGGGATCTTACGGGTTGCCAGGGATTGAACCTGGTTTCACTGCATGCAAGTCAAGAACCCTACCCACTCTGGCCCTGTCTTCAAACAGTTCTGTAACGGCTAACTTTCCAAATATATCAGAGACTCAGACCTTCCAAGTAACAGTTGTAAAGTGTCTGACTCAGTTGGCACACTGCAAATATTGTTTATGTGTCAAAACTTCAGAAAGCTTTGAATACGTCCCTAGCCCTATGATCACCAAAGCTCACGTTTTAATGTCTTGATAGCCCTTGACTCTTTCAGAAGATTTCAGGGTCGGGATCTTCTGCATTGGTTGGACAGGGTGCCCACTCATAATAATAATTTTTTTCTTTTCTAATTAACACAATTTTCTATTAACCCACTATCTTTTTAACTTTTGGTGGCAAGGATGGAACCTGTATGCTCTACCACTGAGGTACAGTTTGGCCCTCTGTTTCTTTAATTTTTTGTGGGGGTTGGGGGCATGGCACATCCAGTGGAGCCCGGGGATTATTCCAGGCTCAGCACTCCAGAATCACTCCTGTGAGTCTCCTGGGACCACGTGGGATGCCAGGGATCGAATCCGAGTTGGCTGCATGCAAGGCAAGTGTCCTACAGCTGTACTTTCCCTTTAGCCCCACTGTTAGGTCTTGTTAAAGCTTGACTGGCAAGAGTCTGCACTTGGCCAACAATCCTTTAAAAATTCATCTGTTGGAAAGGAAGTTTGTTCATGCTCCACTTGCTTTGTGCTCCCTTGAGCTTAGTGATCTGTGACAGGAATGGGTAGGAAATGAGCAGCTCTTCCATTCTCATGGGGTGGACAGGAAGCACATCTACAGCAGCCATTGAGCCAGCAGGTCTTGGAAGGCAAGAGGAAATTACAGAGCCAAGATTTTGGAGTTGGAGTCGACTTTTTTGGTTAAAGCATTGCCGCTCAGTAACTGTGGTAGGCAGCCCCCTTGATTTTCTTGAGCCCAGTTCATGTCTTGGGATATGAAAACATGTTTCATGGAAGAATAACGTCTTTTAAGAATTAGACATGGTGCACATCGTATGTTTATCACAGTTCTAATATGTTGATTATTGTACGATCAGTGTTGGGCAGACCGGTGGCATTTTGAAAAAGATTGGGAGTGGTGGGTGGAAGGGGAGGGAAGAATGGGAGGTTTGGAATTGGAGAAGGAACTACACCTGAACTGAACTTACTGCTTGACTTACACTCTATCAGAGGTTCTTGGTTTGAGACTGGCACCTAAATTTTCAGGGAACAGGTGTGAGAGCTTGAGCTTTGTGTGAACAGGGTGAGTCTGGGCCATGCCGAAGGAGGCCTGCTGTGACCGATGGGGGAAAATGGGTTCTGAGTTTCATACTGCTTCAAAAGGAACGTTTGAGGCATAAGCTAACTTGAGTACCACGGTTCTTTTTTTTTGCTTTTTGGGTCACACCCAGCGATGCTCAGGGGTTACTCCTGGCTCTGCACTCAGGAATTACTCCTGGCGGTGCTGGGAGGACCATATGGGATGCCAAGGATCGAACCTGGGTCGGCCGCGTGCAAGGCAAATGCCCTACCCGCTGTGCTATCGCTCCGGCCCCAATACCACGGTTCTTAAATGGGTGGGTGGAGGGTCAAAATGAAACATTTACCAGTTTTATTGTCCTATTGTTAATTTAAAAAAAAAGAGAAAACCGAGCACTTGTTGAAATTGTTTTTTGATTTTGGGACCACAGCCAGTGTTCGGGGGGCTGCTTGCACCAGGCCGTGCTGGAGAGAACCAGGGCGCATGTTGCAGAGCATGTACCTCCAGCCCTCAGAGCTGTCTGTCCACCCTGATATTTTAAATGGAGCTATTTGCAATTCTTAAAAAAATTTTTTTGGATATAATTTATTTAACCTACAAGTTAATTCCTTTAAATTTAATAACTTTTGGGTGGGGGTTGGGCCCCTCAGGGCTTATTCCTGGCTCTGCGGGCAGGGATCACTCCTAGTGGCCTTGGGGGAGCATATGGGTCAGACCCAGTTGGGCTGGCGTGCAAGGCAAGTGCTGTACTATCTCTTTGGCTCCCACATTTACTGACTTTTGATAATCAGGAGTTGTGTATCCTCCTCATCATCAACATTTAATTTTAGGATTTATGGAAACAAATGGGGGCACAAGTTTTTTTAAAAAAATTCTTAGGGCTGGAGATATATTACAGCAGGTAAGACTCTTGCCTTGTGTGTTGGCACCTGGATTTGATCCTTGACATTACATGTGGTTCCCCAGTCCCCTGCATACTGCTGGCACTGATGCCTGCGCAGAGCAAGGCTTAAGCCCTGACCACTATCCAAAAACCAAAATTAATTAAAAATAAATTTTAAAAGATATTATGGTAACATGATTTTTCAACAGTGTTGATGCTTCTGTGTGCGATGGACAGCGTGACTAGACTGCAGTGCCCTAGGCCTGGGCCAGAGCGCGGGCGCGGAGGGAACGCTGTGGGCTGCCGCAGCGGGATGCTAGCTTGGGTTCCTGTCACCGCCTTCGGGCCCCGACCCTGCCAGGAATAGTGCCTGAGCACCAGCAAGAATGGCTCCAGACCCAAAAACAGAACAAAACAAACGGCCTAAGTCAAGCCCTTCACTTTCTCTAGGTCGGCCTGTCTCTCTGCCTTTGTCTTTCTCTTTGCTGAAGCAAGAACATTTTTATAAACTTAATCACAAAGATGAGGGGAAAGAAAGGAAGAAGTACATGTTGGAGAGAGAGCACAGACTTCTCTAAAGTAGAAATATTCAAGCGAAGAAACAGACAAGCATGGGATAAGGCTTTAAGAGTGAGCGCTTTGGGGTTTTGCTTGTTTCTTTCTTTCTGTACCTTTTGCTCCCATTTTTCCAACAGATGGAAGGAGCTATTAGATTCATGTTCCAAATTTTGGGAAAGTTTCTTAAATGATACAGTATGTCTCCATTTTCATCACATCAGGAGATGTCTGGTGTAAGGAATTAGAATGTCATCTGGTGCCAACCTTGTCCATTGTAAAGTTCTTACACTTTGTATTCTCATTCATGGGTTCCCATGGTTGGCAGAATTTGGGATAAAAATCTTGGATCGGAAAGAAGGATTTTTGTATTTTTAGTGACCTATGACTTGGAAGTTAACATCTTCAATTATGAATGTAGGTCACAAGTCAAACTCGTATTAATAGTCCCTGTGAGTATTTCAGTAATGGAAACCAGAGATTTCTTTATATTACATTGCAGTGGGCTGGAGAGATAATACATCAGGTAGGGCGTTTGCCTTGCGTGTGGCCAACCCGTGTTCAATTCCTCCTTCCATCTTGGAGAGCCCGGCAAGCTACTAAGAGTATTCCGCCTGCACAGCAGAGCCCGGCAAGCTACCTGTGATGTATTCAATAAGCCAAAAACAGTAACAAGTCTCACAGTGGAGATATTACTGGTGCCTGCTTGAGCAAATCCATGAACAACCCGATGACAGTGCTATAGTGCTACATTGCAGTTACTATGGACACCTCCCAGTATTGTCTCTGTTCAGTCGCCATTTTTTTTTTTTTTTTTTGCTTTTTGGGTCACACCCAGCGATGCTCAGGGGTTACTCCTGGCTTTGCACTCAGGAATTACTCCTGGCGATGCTTGGGGGACCATATGGGATGCCGGGGATCGAACCCGGGTCGGCCGCGTGCAAGGCAAACGCCCTACCCGCTGTGCTATCGCTCCGGCCCCACAGTCGCCATATTGTAATTGTTGTTAGAGTTGCTTCTAGAAATTTTTGTTTAGTGTAAAGAGAATCATGACCACAGTTTAAAGTTTAAAAACTATTTTAAAAACTATGCATTTAATGACTCATTTTCCTTTGTAATCTCTGCATAATGCACTTAAAGGCAGGACAGACAGGCACTTAATGTTCTTTTCTTTTTTCTTCTTTTTTTTTTTTTTGCTTTTTGGGTCACACCTGGCGATGTACAGGAGTTACTCCTGGCTTTGCACTCAGGAATCACTCCTGGAAGTGCTCAGGGGACCATTTGGAATTCTGGGAATCGGACAGGGTCAGCAGGGCCGCATGTAAGGCAAACGCCCTACCTGCTGTGCTATCACTTCAGCCCCTAATGTTCTTTTAAATGCAAGAAAGGACTTTGAAATTAAAGTCTTTGTGTGAGATGTGGGCTTTAAAGATTTGTTATTATGAGTTGTGCTTAAAAAATTATTTCATTATGTTTTAACAGTTTACATTTATTATTTTAAAGGGTTCCCCCCCTTTTTCTTTTTTTGGGGGTGTGGTGTGTGTATACCTGGCAGGGCTCAGGGGTTACTCCTGGCTCTGGACTCAGAATCACTCCTGGTGGGCTTGGGCGACCATATAGGATGCCGGGGATCGAACCTGGATTGGCTGTGTGCAAGGCGAATACCCTTCGTGCTATGATAATTTCTTGCTTTCTGATCTACAGTAACATGACCCAGGCTTATCAGAGTTGTACTCACTAACTTCTTCAAGTAATCTTAGCTTGTAGTAGTGAGGCAAGGGCCTTAGTCGGGGTGCGAGGTGGTGATGCTTGCCATTTGCTTCTGCTACCTTTTGTACACAACAATAAAATGTTTTTGTGTTTTGGTCCACCTTTGGCAAAGCTCAGGGGTTACTCCAGCTCTGCACTCAGGAATCACTCCTGGCAGTGCCCCGGGGACCAAATGGGATGCCAGGGATCATACTCAGGTCTGAGGCATGCAAGGCAAGCACCCGACCTGTTGCACTACCTCTCTAGCCCCTAGAATATATGTTTTCAAGAAACAGAAATAATGTTTTGTTCTGAGAGAAAGCCAGTTCCATGTTTTGGGATTCAGAGTAGCACAGTGGATTTCACTTGATATGCGTTTCATCTCTTTTTTAAAAAAAATTGTAGAGGGGCTCGAGTGATAGCATAGCCGGTAGGGAGTTTGCCTTGTACGCGGCCGGCCCGGGTTCAAATCCCAGCATCCCATATGGCCCCTTGAGCACCGCCAGGAGTAATTCCTGAGTGCAGAGCCAGGAGTAACCCCTGTGCATCGCCGGGTGTGACCCAAAAAGAAAAAAAATTGTAGTTTTATTGGAGTGAACCCAAGAGGGGGTGTGGGTTCCTTCACTTGTATTGCTTTCCCCCCCACACCCCCTTAAGGTCTTTTTCCTAAAATACTAGCTTGCATTTGCTTACTCAAGTTTTAAAAGTCAGAGCACAGAGCCTGGCATAAGTCCTGAGCAATGCCGGTTAAAAATAGTTTGAAATTTATATAGTCGGTATTATTGGCTGCTGAGTTTAGTTACCCTGCGGGGGAGGGGATTGGTTGTTGGGCAGCACCTAACAGTGCTCAGGGACTCTTCCTGACTGCCGGGGAGTGTCGGTGCGAGGGATTAAACCGGGTCAGCCCGAGGGGCCACAGGCAAGGCCTTTTCTCCTGAATTGGCGCTCTGGCCGCTCTGTTCAAACATTTTTGTTTTAGTACTTTTACAAAGGATGTGCAATTGAAATGCTGCATTCAAAAAAATAATTCTTTTGGTGGTTCTATCCTGTAGTTCGTTTTGTTTATAAAAGTGGTTTTCAACTGCCAGTCTGCAGAAAGGTGCCAATTTTTGAACTGCTGCCAAGTCACAGGTCTAAAATAAGGTTGAAAACCACTGGTTTACTATTTCGTTTTGTTTTGAATGGGTGTATTATGAGTTAGAAATGAGAAGTCACATTTCCATTATTATCCCTCTTCCTCTGGTGATTTGGAAGAAGTCTGTGGTTTCTCTCTGTAGTATTCCATAGCCATGTTAAAATTAAAACTTTGTGTGTGTGTCCCTCCCCCCATCTGTAAAAGATAATCATTCGTACTGGTTGGCTTGCTTCCTTGTTTTAATTAAAAAAATTTTTTTTTAAAGCATATTACAGCTTGAAGAACTGGAGCAATAGCACAGCGGGTTGGGGGTTTGCCTTGCACGAGGCCAACCCGGGTTCAGTTCCTCCATCCTTTCTCAAAGAGCCCTGCAAGCTACCGAGAGTATCCCACCCACACAGCAGAGCCTAGCAAGCTACCCATGGTGTACTCGATATGACAAAAACGGTAACTGCACATCTCACAGTGGAGACGTTACTGGTGCCTGCTCGAGCAAATCGATGAACAACGGGATAACAGTGCTACAGATTGAAGATTGTTTCACATCATTGTGTAGAGATCTTTTGTGGTTCTGTAGTAATCCGTTGTGTAGATAGATGCATCTTCTATATATCCATCTGGTTCATTAACAGTGGATTGATGGGTTGTTTGCCATTGGGATTTTGTCTAGCATTTCATCTAAGATCTCAGCTGGAGCAGGGTTTTGTTTGTTGCTGGTTGTTGGCCTGAGCCTCAGATCCTTGATTGGTGTGTCTCATGTTAGGACTTGACTCATGGCAGCTGTTCCTATCCTGATTGCCTTACTGGTTGTTAGAAGCAGAGGTGGGGATTACCGGAAGTTATAAGTATCGGGGGTCAGGAATAATTAGGACCAACTCAGCCTTACAGGGGCACAGTAGTTGCTTTGTCTGAAATCTGGTTTTAAGTTTTTGGCTTTCTGATTTGTACTCTTTCTGACGACAAGCTGTTCTCTGCTTGTTCCTTCAGCCTGCTGGGATGTGTATTTTTTAGGCAGTAGTTAATAGTGATCTGTAGAGGCTTCTGTGCAGTCTAGAACCTGTCAACTGAAGAGTCTAATTTTGATTTTTACTGCCCTTACATGGGGGCTGGAGATGTGGATCAAGTGGTAGAGTACATGGCCTGTGGTGTGCAGGGTCCTCCTGGGCATGCGCCCCTCTCTCAAGGATGGCCTCTCTCTGAGCACCGCTAGGTGTGGTTCTGGTGGCTTCTCCTGCCCTACCTGCCCATCAGAATAGTAAAGGAATAAACACTTGTCAGGCCTCTGTTAGCAGTGTGGGGAGATATTTTCAACTTTCCTCTGTTTGACATTTTTGAAAATCTCAGGGGCAGAAGAAATAACTCTGTTGCTTGCTGGGTCCCTGGATTCAGTTTCTGCTACCCTGGTCCTCTGAGCAAATGAAAGGAAAAATATTAGTGTCCAGTGCGAGCTTGAAAATGTTCTTTTCCATTAGGTTGAGTGGAATAGTAGCAACCACCAATTTTTGTTATAAATGTTTTCTATCCTGAGATACGTTAACTTTATTCCTGAGGCTCATTTCTCCAGTTTTTGGGCCATACCTGGTGAATTACCCAAAGCACCACTCCGGTAATCATGCAGCGCCAGGGGCAGAGCCGGGGCTCCTGCGTGCAAAGCAGGCACTCTTTACCCTTTGAGCTTTTTCTTCCTGGCCCATCCTTCAGTGTTTATTTAAATGGACTATTAAAATTTTAAAAAGTGCCCAGGTAGCAGGACCTGGGGATGTGACTCAATAGTAACACTTGGCTTGGTATGTGTGAGACCCTGGGTTTTATTACCAGTACCACGTGGTCTCCTGAGCACCAAGCTAAGGGTAGCCCCTGAGCACAGCTGGGTGTAACCCCAAACCAGCAACAAAATACCCTTGATAACTGGCTTGCAGATCTATTAAAATAATTAATACAGCTCCTATTATGTCTTGCCCTAGGTCACATTTTTATCTCCTCAGGGGGATTATTTTTCTGTTCTCCTCCTCTTCGTTGCTGCTGCTGGGAAGATTGGTGCCAGTCCCAGGTGCAGTGCTCGTGCGTCTTAGTGGTGGTGTGTCACCCGCCTGGCTGTGCACTGTCTACTCCATGGTGCTGCTGGGACTGTGCTTGGCGCGTGTGGCAACTCCAGGGATCAGACTTCGTCCTTGTGCCTGCAAGGCGGCATTTTAAGATGCTGCACCATTGCGGGCTTTAGTATTTCCTGTAAGGCATCAGCTAACAAATTCAAGGAATCATTTGCTAATATCTTTGGTTTTGAAGTGTAAAGCTTTGCTGGTTATATAATGTTCGCTGTAGGTTCTTGTTTGGTTCTTCTCTCCTCCACACTTAAGCCCTTGGAATATGATACTCTACTTTGTGCTGGCCTTCAGTGTTTCCAGTGAGAAGTTGTCTAGTGTTCCTTTATGTGTGATAGGTTTTCTCTTGCTGCTTTTAAGATACTCTGTTATTGCCAACAGCTTAACTGTGATGCGCATAGGTGTGATGGTTATTTATGCAGCTTGTAGTTTGACGAGCATCTGGATTGTAAATGAATATATTTT
This sequence comes from Sorex araneus, assembly GCF_027595985.1. Taxonomy (NCBI): domain Eukaryota; kingdom Metazoa; phylum Chordata; class Mammalia; order Eulipotyphla; family Soricidae; genus Sorex; species Sorex araneus. The sequence goes on along the minus strand of NC_073302.1, from coordinate 120,141,038 downwards.
ACTACATATAAAAGTGTTCTCTTTCCTATTTTCCTATTTTGGGAGTTAGTGAACATGCATTTGTGCATGTTATTTCTGAAATACTATGTACTATTTTATAGATTTCTCATTGTAAGATCATGTATAACCATCATAAAATTCTGCTTGCATATGTATGATAAGTGGTTTTATTATATTTTACTTTGGGTAGCGTGCCATTCAGTTTATTCCTAAACAGCAAAACCCCTTATGCTTAGGTAACAGGCAAACAGATACATATATTACTTTATTATTGAGAGAAAGCTGGATTTGAGGTTATTGCTTAGATACGAAACGTTGTAGGTTTCCTATAGTCCCTCTTCCTCTTCCTCCCTCTCTCCCCTGTGATGCTCAAGGCTTACTCCTGACTCTGCACTCAGGAATTACTCCTGGTGGTGCTCAGGGGACCACATGGAATACTGGGGATGGAACCTGGGTCGGCCGCATGCAAGGCAAATGCCCTGCCCACTATACTATTGTTCCGGCCCCTCTACTTGGCTTCTTGCTTCTGGATGGCACAATCTACGAGAAAGGTGACTGATCTCAGTTAAACAGCTTTCTCATGAGGCAGGGATACCTGAAAGGTCAGCCTTATCCGCAGTCTTGGCAGCAAGATTGATCTGAGCAGGTTTTAGTAGTATGTTAGCTGGTACTGCACTGGGGAAATACATACTTCCTGGTTATTACTGATACCTGTTATTCAAGTGTTTGTTGAACAGCTAGGAGAGGCAGTTTGGATTAGTTACCAAGGCAAGTTACCATGCTCATCAGCCTATAAGCTCACATTCCCGCTCTGTCTGGTTGTCCCCTTATTGGAGTCTGTAGGCACACATGATACATAGAACCTTCGGATGTTTTCAGGTTCCTAATGTTCTCCAGAGCACCAGCCTCACTGGGATCTTAATCGCATGATTTTTCATGTTCTGCTGTGTGTTGGGCACGTGGACCTAATAAAGTCATGTTTCTCTTGATTCTATTGGGCAGTCAGGGTATTACCCAGATCTCTTTGGGCTCTCTGCCTTCTCCCGTCTATCTTTCTTGCTTTCTTGCCACACCTGGCAGTGCTCAGGGATTATTCCTGAATCACTCTTGGCAAGGCTGAGGGAACCGTGATGGGATGCCAGGGGTCAAACCCGGTTCAGCATGTGCAAGGCAAGGGACCTGCCTGCTGTAGAATCTCTCTAGGCCCCACCTTTATATTTTAGAATAAAGGAGTTCACTTACGATTATAGTCTTGAACTTACTGAGCTCCAAATAGGTTTCGTGTTTGAATCTACATCAGGACTCTCTGGAATAACTGTTGGTATTCTCAGTATAGCTGCTGTTGCCTTTTCAGGAAACGAATGGTCTGATCAGTGGTCCTCCCTTATGTGATCCTGAACTTGAATTGCTAGCTAACAAAAATGAGCAGGCAGAAAAGCAGTCAGAGATCCCGGAGAAAGAGGGGTTGAGGAGACAGCTCAGGGGTCCGGGCACATGCCTTGCATGACAATCCCTAGCACTCGATGGCACCCGAACATTATCAGGTGTATCCCTGGTGGCCCCCACCGCTGCTGGACCTGAGCAGTGCCACTCTGCTGGCCTGGTTGGCCAGGAAAGCCCCCCAGTCCCCTTGAGCACTGCTTTGGGATCCCCCTCTCTCCCCCTCAAAGGAAAGGAGAACCGATTTTTCTTTTTCTGTAAACAAACTTGTGATGTCTATAGAATCCCAGTGTGAGTAAATGGAGGCTGGAGCAAGATGTGGTACGGGAGGTACAGAGGAGTCAGATTCTGGTAGTTCTGGTACATTCTTACAGTGAATTTGTATTTTTAGATGTTTGTAAGGGCCCATAACCTTTGTGTGGTGCTTAGGAGCCGTGTGATTCTGAGGATTGAATTTGCATAGCAGGGATTAGTTCTCTTTCTTGAGTAACAGCCCTCTTCCAAAGGATTTTTTGAGTTTAAGTATGAATGCCATTTTTTGTTTGATTCTTGGGTCACACTGGTGTTCAGGATGTCCTCCTGACTCTCTCCTCAGGGATCACTCTTGGCAGGGCCTGGGGAGCCCCGTGGGATACTTGGCACTGAATCCAGGTCTGCCGCGTGCGAGGCAGGCACCCTCCCTGCTGTACCATGGCTCTGGCCCTTCTGTAGTGCCACTTCTAGAGTGAAATCGAGTTCATACTACATAAGCTTGTTAGCAGGACATTGAAAAATGGTGTAGCATACACACAGACACTGTATCAGAAGTTACTGACGTGTACAGAAATACAGGCTGATACTGGGGAGATGCCAGTGTAGTTTCTTGCTTAATTCCTGTTGAAAACTTGATAGCTTTCCGGCCTTCAAATTCAGAAGAGTGTTTGAGACCATTAGAGCAGCAAAGTTTAACATCGTATTTCAGTGGGGATCTAGAAAGGGTGATGGGAAGGGGGAAACAAATGTGTTATATAGGACCAGAGAGAGACAGTACAGCAGGTCGATGCTTGCCTTGCCTACCAGCGACTCGGGTTCAGTCCCTGGCACTGCATACAGTCACCAGGAGTAAGCCCTGAACTCTGTGGGATGTACACCTCTGCAAAAGCATTCGAAGTACTGAAGTATTTCTCTAGAGGGCTGGTGGGAATAAATTCTTCTTACTGTTGTTTGTCTGAAAAACTCTTACTCCATCCCCGAGTCTGGTGATAGCCTAGTTGGGTGGAGTATTGGCTGATGGTCTTTTCCATGCAGCGCTTTGTTTGCATCGTGCCACACCTGCCCTGTATGCGCCGCACTTGACGGAGTCTTCTGGGCTCTCGTGAATGGGACTCCGACTTTTGGCTACTTTTTATTTTTTGCCATTTCAGTTCTACCCTAGTTCAGTGTGGTCTGGGGTAATTCTCTTTTGAGCTCTGAGCTTTCTAGGTGTCTTAATTCCCCTTTCCAGCTTGGGAAAGTTCTTAACTGTTCTGTCTTAAAATACCAACTCGCCTCTCCTTATAAAATCCATATGGTGAGAATGTTGTTGCTCCCTTACAACTTGTATGTTATTTTCATTTTGTGGGTTTTTTGGTTTGTTTTTGTACCTCACCTGTGGTGCTCAGGGTCTGCTCCTGATGGGGCTTGGGGAATCATACAGGGTACTGGGATTGAGCCCAGTCAGCCACATGCAAGGCGGCACCCTACCTGCTGTACACTTCGGCATTATTATTATGATTATTATGATTATTATTATTATTTGGTTTGGGGTCACACCCAGCATTACTCAGGACTAACTCTTGGTTCTGCACTCAGGAATTACACTTGGTGGTGCTTGGAGGACCATGTGGGATGCCAGGGATCGAACCCTGGTTGGTCCTGTGCAAGGCAAATGCTCTGCCCGCTGTACTATTGCTCTGGCAGGACCCACACTCCCCCGACCCCCATCTTGTTTTAAATTGACATTTTTTGGTTGTTTTTGGGTGCTGCTCAGGGCTTCTTCCTAACTCTGCTCTCAGGAATCACTCCTGGAGGGCTTTGATTTAATTTTTTGATTTGCAAGTCTTTGGATGGTGTCTCATGCTTTCCCTTCAAGCTCACAGTTTCTGCTTTTGGCTGCTTCCTTTCTGTTGCTGAGTCCATTATGGGTTTTCCACATTATTGTGTTCTTTGGCTTTTCTGCTGCATCTGCTACCCATCGTACCAGGCTCACACACAGGTTTGACTGTGGTGCATGTACTAGAGGATGCGTCTTTATTTGTTTATGTTTTTGGGCCACACCAGCAATTGCTCAGGGGTTATTCCTGGCTGTATGCTCAGGAATTAACTCCTAGCAGTTTATGGGGACCAGTTGGGATGCTGGGGATCGAAGCTGAGTCAGCTGCTGTGCACGGCATGGCCCTACCCTCTGTACTTTTGCCTGGGTCCTGTAGGTTGCTTTAGTTGCAGTGCTGGGGGTCTCAGAGTTCTGCGGTTGTGCTTGGTGTGTGTGGTCCAGTTTGGAATGGAACTGGCAGCCTCGGACTTGAAAAGTGTGTGACTTTAGCCTCAGGCTACCATGGCCCCAGCTCACTGTGTTGAAGGTCTCTGGTGATTTCACTGCAGTGTGCACTGCTAGGATAGTTGCTCTATTAGGAGCCCTTTGCAGGTTGGCTTTAGTCTCTGGTGCTCCTCACGTCTGTCCCCTGTTGTATCAGGTGCTTCAGAGGGCTTCAGCAGGGCCAGGGAAGTTGCATTTGTGGGGGCTTGGCTTTGGCAGTGATTGCTAGTGGGCCTGGGAGTGACCAAGGATTTGAGGTAGTGGTTACCGGGGCCACCTGTGCGGCAGCCTTGACCAGGCCCTTGTGTCTTCTGCTGCCTTGGCTGATGCGTAAGGAACCTGTGCTGGACTCGATTGGAAGGAAGGCCTCAGTCTCAGCTGAAGGCAGAGTGGGCGGGACAGGGGCCCAGGGCTCTCTGGCAGTTGGGAGAGGTCTGTGGGGTGTTTTCTGCCTTTGGGGCTCGCTGCAGATTGCTTGCTGGCAGTCAGGTGTATGCTGGGAGGGGCTGTGGTCCCTCTCTCTGTAAGCATTTTGTTTTGTTTTTGGAGCACACCTGGCAGTGCTCAGGGTTACTCCTGGCTCTTCACTCAAGAATCAACTCCTGGCGGTGCTCGGGAGAAAGCATGGCATGTTGGGGACTTGGCCTGGGTATGCAAGGGAAGTGCCCTACCTGCTGTACTGCCACTTTGACCCCCAGCAAGCCTGTTAGTGTCTCAGCCCCTTACTTTGCTGAGGTGACTGTTCCTCAGGAATTTGTGCTCAGGCCCTTAATTATGGAGCCTGAGGCTCTGTGTGGCCCACTGGCAAGGCTGTGGGGTGGCACTGGGGCTTCCTTCTTGGCAGGGGCATCTCTGTTGTAAGCAGCCTGGGGCCTCTCCTTGTCCACCTTGCTGCAGAAGCTTTGCTGGGGTCAGGCCAGTGTCTGGGAAGTCACTCTGTGTGGATCTGCCGTGATCACAAGAGGAGATGGGTACAAGTCCGCCCTGGCTGGCAAGAACCGAGCCTTGCTCTTCAAGACCGTGTTCTGCCTTGGACACTACCTCACTTGTTTATCTGTCTTTGCTTGCTGAATTCCACTGAATTCCACTCTGAAGAAGCCAGTGTTCTCTTGATCAGGTATTTCCTTTCTCCCCTCTCCTCTCTTTCTAAGCAAGTTTCATTAAAGTTTATCTTGCTTTGTACACACAAAGTAGTTACATGGTAAACTGATTTCTAAAATGATGTATCTACTTGTAAGGATACGTGATAAAAAGACAAGCTCCTTAAAACTTTAGGTAAGAACCATGGTAACCGTCCATCCCCAAACCCTAGCATTGTATCGTTACAAGAAGCACGCAAGGTTAAAACCACCAAAAATAAATTCTGCTAGAAAATATTTCTAGTTTTGGTTCTGAATTAGCTATTTTGTTTTCTTTTTAATAGGGTTACACATCATTTTGGAATGACTGTATATCATCTGGATTACGTGGCTGTATGTTGATTGAATTAGCATTGAGAGGAAGGTTACAACTAGAGGCTTGTGGAATGAGACGTAAAAGTCTGTTAACACGAAAGGTAAGAGGAGTGTTGAATAATGACACTTTTAAGACTGACTAAAAATGTTTTTACTAATAGCATTGAAAGTTAAAGAGAAGTTGATTTTTTTTGTTGAATTATTTTATGTTTTTACACTTATATTTTGATCCCTTACACATTAATGAATAATGTAATTACTGTCAGACTCAACAGTAACTAAAATAAAAACTGAACTAGTCTGTTAAAGTCAAGTCAAATGAGCTAGTTTGAAATTAGTTCTAAGAACCTCATTATAGTTTATTAATAATATATGTACATATATATATTTGGTTGCTACTAATTATAGTAATCATCAGCAGTTTTGCTTTCATGTTTTGGAGCACTGGCCTAATGGGAAACATTATTGATACTGATGCTTTTTGTGGGAGCAAAAACAATTTTTGTGCTGGTTATTAGAAAGTTGTTTGTGTGCCCCCCCTTTTGCCCTCATCTTTTTTTGGGGGTGGGTGTAGGGGAAGCGAGCTCCCAAATGGTGCCCAGGAGGCTTGTGGCCCACTCTTGGTGGTGCTGCTGCTGCTTTTTAAAATTTTTTCCCCTTTTTGTGTCACATCCAGCGATGTTCTGGGGTTACTCCTGGCTCTGCACTCAGGAATTACTCCTGGTGGTGCTCGGGGGACCATGTCGGGTGCTGGGCCCAGATGTACTACCTGCTCTACTATCTCTCACCCCCCAGAGTTGGTAATTCTTGGCCAACCAGATCAGATCAGATGGTTGAGTGTTAGGGCTGGGGAACCAGTGGAACCACCCCAGTATGCTCAGGGCCTCCATGGCTGCACCATGATGCTTTTTTTTTTTTTCTCCTTTTTGGGTCACACCCCGTGATGCACAGGGGTTACTCCTAGCTCTGCACTCAGGAGTAACTCCTGGCGCAGTTCAGGGGACCATATGGGATGCTGGGACTCGAACCTGGGTCAGCCGTGTGCAAGGCAAACGCCTTAACCGCTTTGCTGTTGCTCCAGCCCTGCACCATGATGCTTGAATGGGGTGCCAGCAATCTACTCTGGGTCCTGTTCATGACTTGTGCTCTAGCCCCTGAACTTCCTCTCCAGCCCTACTTACCATCTTGTCTGTTCTCATATTTAGTGCTTAAATCTGTCTTGCGTTTGGCTCTGGTCCTGGAAATTTTGTGATGACCAAGATACCCAGCTCCAGCTGGGTATTTGATAGGTTTTTGGAAAAAAAATACTCAACTCTGATATAATTTACTTATTTAGGAATATTTTCATTAAGATGCTATCTAATAGTTATAAACCAGCTTGTATAGAAAGACGAGAGAGCAGTCTTCTTAACACTGTCCTCCTGCCTGTGAGGTGAGCAGTCCTGGTTCTTGTCTTAATCTGCTCAGTCTGTCTTAACACATTATCATGAACTTGGTGGCTTAAAACCACAAACGGTGCCCTCTTGTAGTTTTGGTGGCCAGAGTATAAAACCACGATGAGCTCTGCGCTCACTGAAGTCTCTGGGCAAGTGCTGTTCCCTTGTGTTCCCAGTTTCTAATTGCTCAGTGCTTGCATTGGCTTATGGCCATATCTCTCTTGGACTGTCTTCCTCTTCGTCATCGTCTTTGTGTGTCTCTTAGAACGACATTTTTATTGCTGTTCTCCCAGCCAGATAGTCCAGGATGATCTCATCATCTTAAGCTCTCGTTGAACCACATTTCCTCTGGCAAGATCTGGGAACTAGGTTCTGGAGATTGGAACATGAACACTTCATTGTTGTTTTTTTGTGGGGTGGGGGCGGGGCTTGGGACCTGAACACTTCTTTTTGTTTGTGATTTTGTACACCTGCCAATGCTGGGGGTACTGCTTATGACTTTTCAGTGTCAGGGAATTGAACCTGATGTTCCCTCATGCAAAGTGTGTGTTGTAGCCTTTTGAATCATTTTCTCTCATGTGACTATTTTTTTTTCTTTTCCTTTCTTTTCTTTTTTTTGGGGAGGAGGGCCTCACTAACCAACTCAATGCAATCAGTGATTTCTTTTGGCAGGGACCACCACATTTCTAAATAAGATTATACTGTCTCTTTGAGAGACTGTTTACTTCCTAGAAGAATAAGTAGGGGGCTGAAGTGATAGCACAGTGGGTAGGGCGTTTGCTTTGCACTCGGCCAACCTGGGTTCAATTCCCAGTATCCCATATGGTCCCCTGAGCAACGCCGGGAATAATTCTTGAGTGCAGAGCCAGGACTAACCCCTGTGCATCTCCAGGTGTGACCCAAAAAGCAAAAAAAAAAAAGAAAACGTGACTATTTCTTGACTCGTGCCCCCAACCCCTTCTGTCTTCCTAATATATTGAATTATATCAGTATTTTGTAAAATAGCAATAATCATTCAGTGTAATTAAAACTATTATTTTATTATATAAAACTAATAATATATTAGTTAAATATTATTCTTTGCATAGTTATATATTTTTCCCTTTGGACCTTTGTTTCTTTGAGCTTATGTTCTTTATTTTTTATTTTATTTTTTATTTTTTTGCTTTTTGGGTCACACCCGGGGATGCGCAGAGGTTACTCCTGGCTCTGCACTCAGGAATTACTCCTGGCGCTGCTCAGGGGACCATATGGGATGCTGGGAATCAAACCCTGGTCAGCTGCGTGCAAGGCAAACACTGTGCTGTCGCTCCAGCCCCCTAAAAAAAAAAAGTTTATTTTAGCTGCTTTACTTCTTACATATGCTCCATAAGAGAAAAATAGCATTTTAATTTTCTGGCTCTGCACTCGGGGATCACTCCTGGTGGGCTTAGGGGACCATATGGATGTGAGGGATTTAAACCCAAAATGACTGTGCCAAGACAAGTGCTCCAGCCCTAAATTTTAATTTTGGCTTTAGTTTTTTATTTGGGGTACACAGCCTTGTTCAGGGGTCACTCCCGACTCTGCATTCCGGAACCGCTCCTGGCAGTGCCTGGGAGGTCATATGCTGGGTATTTAATGCGGTTCAGGCACACACATGGCAAGTGCCTTCCTTACCTGCTGTGTACTATTCCTCTAATCCCCACTTGCATCTTAATTTTTTTTTTTTTTTTTTTTTTTTTTTTGCTTTTTTGGGTCACACCCAGCGATGCACAGGGGTCACTCCTGGCTCATGCACTCAGGAATTACTCCTGGCGGTGCTCGGGGGACCATATGGGATGCTGGGATTCGAACCCGGGTTGGCCGCGTGCAAGGCAAACGCCCTACCCGCTGTGCTATCACTCCAGCCCCCATGCATCTTAATTTTTAAATGCATATTAAAAATATCCTAGGGGCTGGAGCGATAGCACAGCGGGTAGGGCGTTTGCCTTGCACGCAGCCGACCCGGGTTCTAATCCCAGCATCCCATATGGTCCCCTGAGCACCGCCAGGGGTAATTCCTGAGTGAAGAGCCAGGAGTAACCCCTGTGCATCGCCGGGTGTGACCCAAAAACCAAAAAAAATAAAAAATCCTAGATACATAAGATAGCTCCATTAAAATTTGCGCTGTGTTTCAGTCTGAACTGGTTCTACTGGAGCTTCCTGTCACATCTGTACTGTTTTCAACTTCCTGTCTTTGGGTTCTGTTAAAATCCTCTACCCTTGTGGGAGGAAGCTGTTTTGAGTTTTTCCATGCCTGAAAATGGCTTTCTTGTGCTTACATTATTTGACAAGTGTGACTTGAGATAGAGCATTCCTTTAAATTTACTCGGACAGAATATTGAGGGCGTTTCCCTGGTGTGCTCTAGTACGCTGGTTTTCAGCCATCGATTTGAAGACCATTGCTTGGGTCCAAAAGGTGAACATCCACAGCCTTAGTAAGCAGGTGCTGTCCGCTCTCGTGCCCTTCTGATTTCTCATTCTGTTGAACGTCTATCTTTCTGTCTCTGGGAGCAGTTGAGATCATTTCGTCTTTGGTGTGCTGAAAATTTCCACCTTTTTACCCCGTGTTCATTTTTTTTTTCCCTGTAATGTTTGTGGTTTTGATTTCTAGGATCAGTTTTTTTGTCTTTGATTGTGGGACTTAAAATTTTAAAAAATTTGATAAGGTTCACACCTAGTGGTGTGGGGAGGAGACGGGCCATTCCCTGCCATGTGGTCCTGATACTTTGGCTCTGGGGCCAGCAGAATGGGCGTGCAGTGCTCGGGCGCTGCTTGCTATCGGCGGCACACACATGCTCCGTGTGTGTGTGTGCTTTGCCTGTGCACTGTACCCTGCCTCAGTGGTGGCTTTTTACTCTTGTTGTATGGACACCGTCTCTTACATGGGGTCTCTGTGGGTATGTTTTTGAAAATTTTCTTTTCCTGTGTTTCATCTTTGGGCCACGCATAAATAAATGAAGGTGCTCAGGGGCTGCTACTGGCTTGGTTGTCAGCAGCCCCTCTCGGAGGTGCTCAGAGATGGAACCTGGGCACCCCCACGTGCAGAGAATGCTCTCCAGCCCTTTGAGCCGTTTCCCTGGCTTCGCAGAGTTGGCTTCTCTTACGGTTTTGACTTTAGTGTTGAAGACTTTCCTTTAAAAGTTTTTTTTTTTTTTTAAAAAAGACGTTTTGTTTTCCTTGATTATATTTTTATATTTAAAATTCACTCCTCTCCAGGAAAAAAAACCACTATAAAAATTAATATATGAGAAAAAAATTAATATATGTGGGCAGAGAATATTTATGAGGGGGCAAATGTTACTGAATTTTGTAAGGAGTTAAGAACTTAACGAGTCATTGAAGAGTCTGCAGTAGAGCAGTGGAACCTCCACAGACCCGCTCTCAGAAGCCTGAGTGGGGAGGGCGGGTTGGAAAGGGCTCAGACCAGTTCCCAGCGTGCTGGTGCCGGCGGACAGTTGGTTAGACCACTTTCAGGAGAGAGCGCCGGTGGCATGAACTGGCGTCTGTGTGAGATTGAGTGAGAGGTAATCAGACTGGGGAGATTCGTAGGTACTGGAGAGTGAAGTGTCGCACTGAGAGATGTAGGTGATAGAGTTTCCTAGGACAAATGCCCACACCTGGTTATTGTGGCCTCAGAGGCGAAGAGTGTGGCAGGTGGTTTCGGGTTGAAGAAGCGGGAGAAGGGACGGCCTGACTCAGCAGAGAGACAGTACAGCTTTTTCTCCCACGGTCGTCTCAACTGGCCTATCGGACAGCGCTGACCCGGGAGCAGCCCGGCGGACCGCACAAGGGACTGGACTCTAGAATGGGAGCCAGTGCAAATGAAAATATGCTGAAAATAGAATCATATATGGGCATTTTGAAGATTTAGTCTGGGGAAAAACATAAAATACAAAATTTAGTATACATTGCAAAGTGGGTTAAATAAAGAAAATTAATGTCATTTTTTTTTCTTTGCCTATTAGCAGTTTAAAATAGGTTTTATTTTGGCCTCACCTAGCAGTACTCAGGGGCTGGCTACTCCTGGCTCTGTGCTTGTTGAGGTATCTCAAGGGGTTCAATTTTGTAGAATTTTAACAAGAAAGTTGTTGTATAGTTAAGAACTTTCAGGAAGCCTAAGACAGTGCAGCATTCTCGCTCTTAAGAGCCTTAGCCTTGATGTGAAGGCACTTTCCTTGTCTCTAGGCAGCCTGCTGAATCCCCAGCATTGTCTATTGCCCGCTGAGTACTGCTCGGTCTGGGCTGACTCCTCACCCCTAGCCCCCCAGAAAGAATTCTTTTTGTTCTGGTTTTTACCCCTGACTTGGCACTTGGAAGTTACTCCTCCAGGTGCTTGAATGACCATGCGGTGCCTGGAATCAAAACCTAGAACCTCACGGATGTGAGTTAAGTGCTCTCCCACTGAGCCATATCTCACTCCCCAGATCACAGTTCTTTTATTTGGGGGGTGGGGGTCACACCTGGCAATGCTCAGGGGCTACTGCTGGCTCTGCACACAGGAATCACTCCTGGCGGTGCTTGGGGGACCATAATGGGATGCTGGGGATTGAACCTGGGTCTGCTGCATGTAGGCAAGTGCCCTGCTTTACTGTGGCTTCAGCCCCATATTCACGTTCTTTGTTTTGTTTTGTTTTGTTTTAAATGTGATCAGATGTATTAATATTGTAAAGATTGTTTTACAATACGCTAGTTCTCACACCTTTGGAAAAACTTCTCTTATCCATAAGCTTTTATTCATGTTTCAATTTTGGGGGGATGAGGGAAGAATCACACTTTAACAGTTTTAGAGGGGTCAGGGGCTACTGTGGTGTTAATGGGGACAAGGTTACTTCAGTACTCAGTGGACGCCAGGTCCACACCCAGTGGTACTGGAAGTGCTCTGTATTACCAGGGTTCATCTGAGCCACTTAAACCATATCTTTTGCCGCATATTTAGATTTTTATCTTTCATTGTGATATAACTTCTTGGAACTTGTTCTAAGTCTTTTCACAAAATTATTTTGTCAGCAAGTTGTTTCAGTATTTACTGAGAATTTCTCCATCTATGTGAAATGCCACTTTATATCATTTTGAATTATTGTATGTAATTGAATCTGTTTCTGCAACTGATAAGTGTTTAAAAAGTGAATTTTGCATCTAGTAGCCCAAAGGTTAATAATTAAGTGCAATATAGTGAGTATACTATTTTAGCATTTTTTTCCCCCTCCCAATCATTGTGTACTAACTAGCTTTGTTTCTGAACCTCACTCAGAGCAGATGCTTTGTCTGGTTCTGTGGGCCTGACAGTTTGTGATCAGGCCCAGTGGTCCCAGGGGACAGCAGGGCTACAGCCCAGGGCTCTGTACTCGTGTGGCATGTGGCCCTGACCCCTGAGTTGTGCCTGTTCTCTCTGGCTATAAAGTCAAAAGTCAGTAATGGTCGGGCTAACCTGGTTAAGTTAAATCCAGATTTCCCTAAAATCTGAACTTTGATACTTCAGAAACACTTAGAACTTGTTATAATATATAAATTCTTCATTTACAGAAATTGAATCAGAGAAAAGGAATCAGTAGAGCCTTTCTTTCTTACATTTTTTTAAATTTTAGGTGATCTGTAAGTCAGATGCTCCAACAGGGGATGTTCTTCTTGATGAAGCTCTAAAGCACGTTAAGGAGACTCAGCCTCCAGAAACGGTCCAGAATTGGATTGAATTACTGAGTGGTAAGCTTCCGTGTGTAGACGAAAACCTATGTGTAAACTTAAGTCTGTTCAAAGATTTTTGTAAAGGTTTAAAATCCTTTTGAAAGCATCTTGCATATGATACCTGAAAGCTTAATTACTGAGGTGAAGTGGAAAGTTAGTAGTCCTCGAACGGGGAAGAGTTGCCTTTCCGTTTTCATCTCTGTGGTAAATGAGACGGGCTCATGTTGAATGAAGTGTGCTGTTCCCTAGTGCTCCTGTCCTCCCTCGGGGCAGCTGCCCTGCACTGCAGAGGTGCGTTAAGGTGAGTTGACAAACTACCTCACAATCTCAGTGGATCAAGACAAGTGTTTCCCTCTCCTCACTCCTGCTGTGAATCACAGACCGCTTCATCTCACCCTGGCAGGCGGCACCGCCACCAGCGTTGTCAGTTGGTATCAGAAAGGGAGAGAGCAGAGCAAGTCCCCCGTGCGCTTCGGTTTCAGCTCAGACATGACACGGGCTTAAGGCCTCCCTGTGGAAGCCTGCCACGTGTCCCCGCCTAAGGACACAGGGAGAGCCTGAAGTGCATGTCTGACCACGACAGTTGCAAGCGTCATTTGTGTATTTGTGTGATCTGTATGGTGAACTCGGGGTGTCAGACCTAACTTAGTCTTTTCTACTAATGTGTAAAACAGCTTTCATGTACATTTATTGTCATTTTATTTCATGTTTGAACATTGCTCTTCAGAGCAGTTCTCAAGGACATTTGGATATTAGAGTAGCAATTAGAAAATTAGAATCATAAACGTAATCATATATTGTGAACTACTTTATAAAATAAAAGAATTAAAAGGAAAATAGAATCAAATGTTTTCATTTATAAAGTTTCTAATATAGTCTTGTTTATGAGGTAGTTCTTTGAGTAAATACAAGATTTTGAGTTGTGCATGTTAAATGGAATGTTGGGCCAGAGATGGTAAATAGGTGAAGGTGCTTGCCTGGCCTGTGGCTGTACTCGGGACACTGGTCCCCTGACCACAGAACCAGGTGTGTCCCCCAAGTCCAAACAAACAGATGGCGGGTAGGGCTTTCGCCTTGCATGCCGCTGACTCCGGTTCAGCTCCCAGCATCCAACATGGTCCCCTGAGCACTACCAGGAGTAAGCCCTGAGCATTGCTGAGTGAGCCCCCTGCACCCCCAAGCAAAACAGACCATGGACTATAGGGACTAGGAGAGAGTATGACGCTTAGGGCATGTGTTTAGCCTGTACCGACTTGGATTCAATTTCTGGCACTCCATGGTCCCCCAAGCATCGCTGAGTATAACCCTGGAGGCCCCTAAGGGCCACCAGCTAGGTGGTTTTGGTTGGCCGGTACTCACTGGTGGGGCCTGTGAGCACGGCTTTGGGAATCTGGGGGTGGGGGTCACAGGTGCTCTTCTATAACTAATGGGTGAATACTGGGCACTTGACCCTGGCGCCTGTTGGGCTGGTGGTGAGAGTATCTCAGATCTAATGGTGAGCAGCGTCTGGGGTTAGACCGCAAGGCCTGCCTGCCACTGAGCACACCCTGACTCTTCATCCTTTCGCAGAGAGAGCGGAGCTCACACACACGGCTGTCCCGGGAGCTTACACCCTTCCTGTCTGCTGAAGGTTCTTACTCATTGAGTGACAGACACTTTACCCCATTACTCCCTTTATGCTTTAGGCTGGGGGTGAAGCCTTCCTTACTTTCTTTCGCAACACTCATCTAAAAATCACTTTGGTCATTTGATAAGGTGTGTTTAGTTAGATAAATTAAATATGCAGATTCGCTCAGTACCTATCGTCATCTCTAGCTAATGCTGCCATGGACAGAAGTCACGTGTACTCCATATGTTAAATATTACACATGTAATTTTGCTTGCCTGGTTTCACATTCTCCTGGGACTTTCCCAGTAGCAGCCTCTGAGCACTGTTGGGTGGAGCCCTGAAGCAGAAGCCTGAAGACAAAAAGAAGGGCTCATTTATTGGCTTGGGGGCCGTCCCGGCTCTGTGCTCAGGAATCACTCCCCACTCATTGGGGGGACCATATGCGATGCCGGCAATCAAACCCGGGCCAGCCACTTGCAAGGCGAGCACCCTACCCACTGCACTCTTTCTCCGGCCCACCTGACCGACCTGTCTATGGAGGAGGTGATCAGTTTGGTCACAGGGTGTCGCTATGCCATATGCTTACTTGCATGACGCGATGTCAAGGAAATGGGAGTTTTTTGTAGTGGAATTATTTAGTATTTGTCAGTGTGTCATTTTCCAGTGAAGTGATTGATGGGCAGTGGCTGGGCACATAGCCCTGGAGGACCTTTCCTCCCGTCGGTTCCACTCAGGGATGTTAGGAAGAAGGAACCCTGTCATTTCTGTACGTTTCAAGTTTGCTTGGGACTGGAGAAGATAGGACAGGGTTTGGTGTCCTTGCAATTCCGTCCCCAGCGTTACAGGGCATGACCTCAGGCATGGAGTTAGGTGTAGCCCCCGAGCACTCACCAAGTGTGGCCCCCAAACCAAAAGTAAGGTTAGGATTTTTAGTCAGTTGGGCAGTCAAGGGACTTGTGGGCCAGCGGGTTTTTCAGCTTCGTTAGGCCAGATCCGGAGTGTTGGGACCCCAGGGCTCGGGTCACCCTGTCAGTGTCCCCCCAGGTGTCCCGTGGGTCTTTCTGCTCTGGCTTCGTGGCGAGCAGCTCGGCAGTCTGTGGGGACTCCTTTGCCTGGCTCTGGGAGCTCTTCCCTGCCAGGCTCAAGGGAGCACCAGGGGGTCTCCTCTTCCCTGGTGCTGTGTCCCCACGCTGTGGTCCCCTCTCCCTGCACACAAGGGGATGCTGTGCTGCCCCGCGTTCCCTCCCCCGCTGTTCTCTGGAATGGAATTCAGAGCCGACGCGTGGGCTGGCGTGAATTGCACTGGGCGGGAGTTCTGGGCTGCCTTTTGACTAGTGTCTGTAAGCAGCTGTCTTGGGTATTCTATTGAAAATTTTCAGTGTTCAGGGAATTCCGGGACGTTTTTCCGTGTTAGATGTCATGTGGTAAAATGATTTTCTGTGTGGCATTGGGTGGTATATTTGAAGATAATCCTGTCTTCCAGAACTTTTAAAGTTTATTTTTGGCTTGTGTTTGGGTTTTGACCACACCTGGCCGTGATCAGGGGCTTACTCCTGCTCTGTGCTCTGCAGGGGATCAAGCCTGGGGGTGTTGCTTGCCCCCAAAATGTCTTACTCTACTCTCTCTCCAACCCTGCCTTCCCGAGCTTTCTGTGCTGTCGGTCAGCAGCCACCAGCCAGGCATGGTTGTTGAGAACTTAATTTGTTTGTTGTTGTGTTTGGGTTGATTCCTGGCTCTGGGCTCAGTCACTCCAGGGCTGGGGACCGTGTGGTGTGCCGGGTAGCAAACCCGGGTTCCCTGCGAGCATCTTGCCTGCTGTCCTGTCACTCCGGCCTGTCAGCGCTTGAAATGAGGAACTGGTTGTTCTATTAATTCACTATTTTAGTCTCCTTCCCTCTCTCCTTGCTCTGTGGCGGATGGGTGGTTGTGACAGCCGGGGTCACAGGTGCATGCTTGGTGCTTGTTGCGGGGGGCTTGCTCGGTGCTCACGCTGCCGTGACTGGCTCCCCGGCAGGCCCGCCTGCTGCTGTGTGCTGGAACGGCTTGTGGAGCCGGGTCGCACATGGCAGCACTGCCAGGTCAGACACCACAGCTTGAGCTGTGGCCACTGTGCTGTTACTGTTCCCCCAGACCCTAACTGGAACGTACCAATTCGGGCCCAGAGAAGCAGGCTTTTGCTGTCGGGGGGTGGGGGGGTGGGGGGGAGGCTTTCTTTGGAAAAAGATAATTCCAGTATTACTGGACAGTTTAGTAGCATTAGCAGTTACTACTCTGACCTCTGTTATCTTTTGTTTAGGTGAGACATGGAACCCTTTAAAGTTACACTATCAGTTAAGAAACGTAAGGGAACGGTTAGCTAAGAACCTGGTGGAGAAGGGCGTGCTGACCACGGAGAAGCAGAACTTCCTCCTCTTTGACATGACCACCCACCCTCTCACCAACAACAGCATCAAGCAGCGCCTCATCAAGAAGGTGCAAGAAGCCGTGCTCGACAGGTGGGTGAACGACCCTCACCGCATGGACAAGCGCCTGCTGGCCCTCATCTACCTAGCCCACGCCTCCGACGTTCTGGAGAATGCTTTTGCTCCTCTTTTGGACGAGCAATACGATTTAGCCACCAAGCGTGTGCGGCAGCTTCTTGACCTGGATCCCGAGGTGGAGTGTCTAAAGGCCAGCACCAGCGAGGTCCTGTGGGCCGTGGTGGCCGCCTTCACCAAGTAACCCCGCTCGGAATGAAGCGTTCCCTTCTCAAGGAAACCAGGCGTTTGCTTGTTTCTTTCTCTTTCTGTTGACTTCTGGTTTTCTGCAGTTTGTACTTTCCATTCTAGAATTGGCTTTTCTGTTACTAATTGGTGGGTGGCTTGTCCCCTTTGTGCGTATGCAGGATTCTGCTGGTACGAGAGGCCTTCCTCTCTCTGTTCCGAAAGTCACACTGCCACGTTGGCATTTCATTCCTCGTTGCCGTTGTCACGGCTGCCTGCCCGGGTCTCTGGCGTGCTTTGACGCCCCGAAGCACCCCCAGCTCCCCACACGCGCGTCTGTGGGGTGGCCTCAGTTTGAGTTTTTCCCCATGTGCACGTACTCCCCGCATCCTGCCTACAGTGCAGACAGAAGTCACAAAAAGGCCTTTAACTCACCAAAGGTAAATATCTGTATCTATTAGGACGTTTTCTACATAGACCTCAGTTGAGATGTATACTTGGCAAAATTATTTTTAAAATTGAGACAGCACAGTACTATAAAATGCCCCTTGGAGTTTGCTTCCCATGTAAATCTCTTGTATTATTACACTTGTTATAATTTTAATTATTAAGTCATCAAGGTCCAATCGTTTCACGAAGCCAGTTTGGGATGGGCTGCATTCCAGTTGTGCTGTATATAGTTTGAATTCTAGAGAAATTGTCCCTCCTCGTGGCCACTCTGCCTCCATCCTAGTATTTCTAAAGTTTAACTAGTCGTACACCTGGTGCCCCTCACTTGCTTCAGACGTATTTGCTGACGGGTCAGACCTCTCATCAGTGAAGGAGAGGGACAGGATCCGTGTCTGGTTGGTTCCAAGTCGTTGAGCTGCGCCACTGATGGTACTTTGCCTATGCATCCCCTGTTCGGAATTTCTGTTCCTTTTCTGGGTCTTACTGTTTTTATCACTTCTATAGGGAAGAGACTTGTGACCAGTACTAATCTTGAGTACAGTTTTTTCTTTTTCTGTCCATGAGTAAATTAATGTCTCTGCTTAAATGTCATTTATCTACTCACACTTTCTTGGGGGAAAGAAAATCAAATGTCACTTCTAGCAGATGTTGCATGTAAATTGTTAGCAAGTAATGACTACAACTCAGATGATTAAGAATTTGTAAGAGAAAGCTCTGCTTTGTTTCAATTTTTATATATAATTATGATAATTAGCACATCATAAGAATATAAGCCTTTCCTTTTTAAAGTTTATTTTTACTATGTCTTTATCACGGTTTATCGTATCATCATTGGTTCATAATGTAAATACTATATATTGAACAAATTAAATGTCAAATTTTTTATTACATAGTTCATGTTAATAGTGGGGCTTTCAGGTGTTTTGAGATTTCTTTGGTTAACTTTCGATGCAAAAGTACTAGATGGTGTATAACTCTTAGAGTTGAATTTTAAGGGATTCCCTAATATGTATACTATCTTTTTATCTGAAGTAATAAACTATGATCTTGAAAGTGCCTGAATCAGAGCAAGCATGTCATTTGTGTTTTTGTAGTCTTTGTTTTCTTTCTAATGAAGTCTAACAATATTTGGTAACGTTTCAGTGTGTTGATTGGCAACATTTTCTTACAGGATCTGATAGTTGGTAATAAATAGTTTAGCTTTTGTGAGAAACGGTGTGTGTTGTACTTTCAGTGTGTTGCGTTGCAGTTCCCAGTGACAGTTTAATAAGTAGGTGAGGGAGTATTCCAGTTTGTTTAAGTAAAAACAGGCAACTGACCACAGACCCCAACTTCACAGTCAAGATTTACTGGTTCTACAGCATCAGGCCCGCAGCATGCACTGCCGCGCTCCAGCCCACTGTGCCCTGTCCCGGGCGCTGGCACGTAGTTTGTTTCTGTAAGACGGTCACTGGAGGAACTAGAAAAGTGGCTCAAGGGCTAAATTACGTGCTTTGTATGTGGGAGGCTCCGGGTTCAGTTCCCAGCACTTAAACCCAAGGGTCCCCAAGTATAACTGGATACGACCAGTGGCCCCTCAGCACCCCTGGGACTGGCCCCCGCAGCATTTTTTAAAAAAATATTGGCGCTGATAGTAAAGATTGATCTTTTTTATCTTGGAAAAACGCTAGATGATTCTCGAATTACTGTTTCTCGGGAGTTCAGCACTACATACCTGCCTCACCTGACGCTCGTGTGTGACCCCCGCTCAGGACGAGTGACTGCATTCAGAGGAGACGGGAACTGGAGTACAGCCCTGAGGGAGGCTGTTGTCCTGTAGCACGCTGTTCTCCCTAGTACATGCAGGACTCCCAGATTGCTGCAACTTTGGTTGCAAGTTTTCAGATCCAAGAATTAGGAAGTGAATTTGAAGGTGACAAAATTTGATGCAGAGCTGTGGTGTGCAGTAAAGTGACTGCTGCTGCTTTTTATGTTGTTAGTGTAATTACTTCATACAGTGACCTCAAGAAGAACACTCTTGAGACTGGAGGAAGGAAATTAGAACAGGCCCAGTGCCTGGTGAAGGATTTTGCACCGTTTTTTGACCTTCCCACACCCCAAATACTCTGCTTGAAGAACAGACTTTGAGGGAATGATTAATATTCTCTGGTAAGTTTGAACTTAAGTAAAAAAGTGAGGGGAACAGTCACAGTATTTTAGGAATTTTTCCAACTGGGGCACTAAGAGGAGCCACTTGTCTCTCAAAACATGAGGAGGCGTGTGAAAAACATGATCCTGGTGCCAAGTGCTCCGCCGTGTTGTCCCTTCCAGTATGCAGTTGGATTCCGGCCTGATGAGGCGTCTGGGCCAGGCCTGGCTCCTTTTGCCTGCGGAGCTTGGGAACTATCACTTAGAAGTTAGATCTATAAAGTTGAGTGGCAACTCTAGGGCTTCTTTCATCTTATCTCTTTGCTTACATGTCTGCCAGTACTGTTTCTTTGTACTTCAGATAATGATAACTCCGGCCTGAAGTCATCTTTAATTCATCACAGCCCATGGGGTCCCAGAGTTCGACCCTGGTCGGTGAGTTTTGCACAAGAGTCATCAGTACTTCAGCCCTCCCTGCTCCCTTCCTTGGAAGGTTCTGGTTCAGATCCTCGGGCTAGCCTTCGGAGGGTTGGGCCAGGAGCATCGTGAAAGTGAAAACCGAGCTTCCTCAGCTCTCTGCTAGAGTAGCCTGGCATTCACCCTGAGAGCTGAGTAGAAAATGAAGCCCGTTAGCAGCATGTGCTAATATGTAATTGTCTTTTTATGCTCTGTTGTGGAGAGCTTTCAGAAGAAGCACTCAACAGTCTTTTCAATTACACTAAGTTCCATTATGTAATTTAGCTAAATTGCCATTTATGGTTGTTTGGATTATATTCATTATTTTAAGAGCTGTTTATTTATTTATTTATTTTTTTGGCCACACCAACAGTGCTCAGGGAACCATATGCAATGCTAGGTATTGAGTCAGGGTCAGCCACATGCAAGGTAAGTGCCTTATGCCCTGTATTATCTCTCGGCCCTGTTAACTATTTTAATGTACTATTTAACTATTTTAATGACAGCGCCTGGCTGTCTTCACTGGAGCCCCTCAGAGGGGGTGGGTTGAGTTTCCCTCCCCTCCCCGAGCAGAATCCCCGCAGCCAAAGACCTCCAGAACCCAGGCACCGCCATGCTCAAGGCCCCTCTCTACATGTTCGGATGCGCCTCACGCATGAAGGAACCGGCAGAGAAACGCAGGTGTGTGGGACCTGGGGCTGAGATCTGCAAGCCTGCTCGGATTGGGACTGGACCTCTTCCGCCCAGATCCCCCATTTTCTAGTAGCTAGGCGGTCACACCCAGAAACTGCCTCTGGCGCCATGTAATCCCACCAACTGTCAACATCCAGAGACTATAAACAAGCTCTGCACGACATCTTACAGCCTACTTTTCCCTCTCAGAGAACCTGGCAAGCTACCGAGAGTTTCCTGCCCGCATGGGAGAGCCTGGCAAGTTCCCCGTGGCATATATTCATATGCCAAAACCAGTAACAATGATGGGTCTCATTCCCCTGACCCTGAAAGAGCCTCCAATGCGGCATCATTGGGAAGGACAAGTAAAGAGGCTTCTAAAATCTCAAGCCTGGGATGAATGGAGAAGTTACTGAGACCGAGAAAATCGACATCAACGGGATGATGATGAATGTCCATTAAATTTTTTAAATTAAAGCACTGTGATTCACAAAGTTATTCATGGTTGAGTTTTAGACAGAAGTACAGTATTGCAGCACCAACCCCAGATTCCCTTCCACCAGTCCCAGGTTCCGTCCCATATCCCCTGTCCCCTCTAGCCCATCCTCTTGACATCCATACAGTGGAGTGCTGTGCAGCTGTAAGGAGTCACGTACATCTTTTTAGATTTGGTTTTTGTCAGAGGAACTTACAGAAGCACTGAGCGAGGCCTCCAAATCAAAGCTGGTGATGGTTACAATAAGCCTACGTGTTGCTTAGACAAGTATAGTTGGTCTGTGTCCATACATAGTTTTGATTTTTAAGCTTTAAGTTATATAAAATAAATGTTGATTACTGAGTTATTTTAAGACAGATCCGCTTGTGGCCATCACTTAGGTTAGTATGTAGACCGGAGGTTTCCAGATTTACCTGGCCTCCTGCCCTCTTTCAGGGGGAAAACAAAATGACTCAGTAACCCCCTGGAGCCTTGCAGCCTGCAGAGCGCCCCTCCAGTTGCAACTGAGCTATTGCACAGTGCCCACCAGGGGGCAGTATTGCTGCTTTGGGAGACAGCTTTAGATCCTAGCCAGCTGCACACTCAGCCCTGAGTCTGAATGCATTCCCATTATCTCTTGATAATTTGGTTTCATTTCCATTTTCATATGAGAGGCCTTTGTATATCCGGTCTTTCCTCCCTCCTCTCCCCCCAACCCCTTATTCTTCCCCCGCAATGAAACATTTGTCAATGAATTTGCGTTTCTGATCCTATAGAGATTCCCAGCTCCCAGAATTGAAGTGATTCTGTCCACATGGTGTATGTGACATTCCTCTGCATTCCCAGGAACGGGGCAGTGGACCCGAGATGTCCTCAGGTTTAGGCAACACCAATTCAGGCGACTCTGTTTCTGAGCTGGTGGCGTGTTCTTTGAGCGGCTCATAACAGGCGTGGCATATGCCTTGGAGACCACATGCTGTGACATGCATGGAGGTGTGGGACTTAGGGTTTCAAATTGGGCACCCAAAAGAGAAAAGGAGACACTCAATGGCTCTCCTGTTCCGATGTTTCTGGCTTATTTTAGAGCCCATGCTTGTAGTTGCAGTGTAATATTTGAATCCTGACTAGCCAGGACATTTCTCTAAGTTAATCTGTTAACTTCTGTTCTACGTTCTCTTAGTACTGTTGTAAGAGAAATCCTTACATTGTATTAGTTTCCAAAATATAATTGGATATCCTTGAGTGTTCGCCAAGGATACTTGGTGCATTATGAACTTAGGGAAATAAAAATTCTTTTTTATTTTTTGAGTGTGGGCACACTTAGTGGGCAGGATCACAGGTGGTACTGGGATTTGAACTAGGGCCCTGGACCATAGCCGCAGGAAGGCAAGTTCCTTAACTTTTGTGTTTTTTTTTTTTTTTTTTTTTTTTTGCTTTTTGGGTCACACCTGGCGATGCACAGGGGTTACTCCTGGCTCTGCATTCAGGAATGACTCCTGGCGGTGCTCAGGGGACCATATGGGATGCAGGAAATCAAACCTAGGTCGGCCGTATGCAAGGCAAACGCCCGACCTGCTGTGCTATTGCTCCAGCCCCAAGGGCCTTAACTTTTATACGGTCTCTTTAGCTTCAGAAATAAACACTCTTCCATGTGATTTGATCTGTTACATTTATTTTTATAAGATGTTCAGAATTTCCAGTTTTGTCATAGGAAGATCCTGAGTCATCTCTGATGACCTCCTAATGTGACAAGATGTTCCCGCCTCATCTTATACATTTCCTGCCCTGTTTTTGAAGACATATTTCTTTTGTCTTTGTCTTCGTCCTCTTCCTCCTTCTCCCCTTCCTCCCCCCCTCATATGGGATGCTGGCGACTGAAGCCAGGTTGACTGCATGCAAGGCAGGTGCCCTATCTGCTTTAGGATCGCTCCAAGCCTCACTTTGATTTCCTTTTGCTTCCCAAGCAGTGTTCAGGGACCTGGGACCGCTCCCAGGAATTACCCCGCCAACTGGGCTGGATGGCTCGATGCGCCGGCCCAGCAACGGTGCTGTTTCTTGGACCTGGTGGAGCTCAGGGGACTGTGTGGTGTCCTGGGATCAGACGGGCCTCCAGCATTTTGCAAAGCAGGTGCACTAGCTCTTCGAACTCTGCACTGTCCCACGGCCCATGACACACCGTTCTGTCCCCGGGGTGTGCCTGGCTTTGCTTGGTGCCCACCGCCACTTTCTCCCCCATACCAGCAGCCCCCAGGGTATGTTGCTAGTGTGTTTCCATACTGCTTGTTCTGGAGTCATCTCGCTAAGGACAAGGGTATGCTTTCAATATGGAGTGGCAAATCGAGTTTCAGTCTCAATTTCAGAAAATTAGAATTTCAGGTTTTCTTTTTTAGGGACTCTAATTATCTTGTGTATCTGCCAGTTTTGCTTGGAGTTTTTTTTTTTTTTTTGGTTTGGGGTCAATTCTATTTCCAATTTGTTAATGATCTTTTATTTTGGTGCACGCGTTTTTCTATACGTCCAGGTAAATCATATGTAAATTAGGATACTTTGTGTTACGTTTTTATGGTCTCTTTCTTGTTCTGGCTCTGTGCTTAGAGGTCATTCCTAGTGGTCCTTGGTCCTTGGGGAACTATCTACAGTGTGGGGGTTTGAACTGGAGTCAGGCGCCTGCAAGATAAGTATCCATAACTCTTGTCCTCTCTCAAGCCCCAGCTCTGCTCTGAGGGATCACTCCTGGCGGGGCTCGGGAGGACCCTCTGGGGTGTCTGGGATGCCAGCGTGGTCAGCTGCACGCAAGGCAAGCCCGGTCCCTGCTGCTTTTCTCTCCTCCCTTCCCCTTTGGAAAAGCTTTAATTAGCTTAGTATAAGCTGGTCACTAGCTTGCACATGGTTCCTGCACATACTTAATAATTTGTCAGCTCCGACAGTGGCTGGACATCCTGTTTGTGTTGTACTTTAATAGGGATGACACTGGAGTTTTTATGTTAGAATTTGATGTAGACTTGAAAGTATTGACTCCGTTTTTTATTCTTTTTTTTTCTTTCTTACAAGTATCTGCCTTTTCTTGTCTTCCCTTTCTCCAAGTACAGGCTGTGGGATATTAACCCTAAGTTAGGCTTCACCAGTGAACTGATTTCCCTCCCCCCAGAGAAATTCACAATGCTCGTGAGAGCACCCCTAATCCAGAGTTTAACCTTTGTGCTTTAGCTCTCACTGTTACATTCCCCAAGTTAGTCATGGTTACTTGTAAGTCAAGACTGGTGATTCTGGACTTTTTTTTTCTTTTTGGGTCACACCTCGCGATGCACAGGGGTTACTCCTGGCTCTGCACTCGGGAATTACCCCTGGCGGTGCACAGGGGACCATATGGGATGCTGGGGATTGAACCTGGGTTGGCCACGTGCAAGGCAAACGCCCTACCCACTGTGCTATCGCCCCAGCCCCTCTACTTTATATTTGTAGTGAATTGCTTGCTTTTCTATTCCCCTATAGCCTTTTCACTTTTCAATTTCGAGCAGTGTTCTTTGCTTAAACACAGGAAGACCATTAATGCTATTCTCCTAATATTTGGGAGCTGATTGACTGAAATATATCTACTCCTGGGCATTCGTCATAATTATTTGACTGAGGCTTCAGATGCTGTAGTTCCTAACACCCCAGAAAGGGGGTTCCTCACTGTGGGACTTGGATGGCCCTGGGGCAAGCAGCAAAGCTACCCTGGAATCAAAATGGAACAGTTAAAAAGCATAAGAGCATGGTCTTGATGGTCATGTCCGTAAGAGACAGGACCCCTCTGGGAAAGAACAAGCTGAACAGGTTTGAGGACCTAGTCTGAGATATACGGTAAAGCCCTTGGAGACAAGAGAACTAAGTTTTGGAATCTGTATCTCTTAACTGTGTTTATCCATATCACCGCAAGTATTAGAATTGTAAACTTAATTGTTTTATATTTACTAGGGAAAGAGAAAGTACAACACTTGTCGCCTCTGGGCTAATTTTTCTCATATAGCCCCAAGAGACAGTGTCTCCTTGAGTTAATCCCCTCAGAGAATCGTCTTTGTCGAAACGCTTGACCTCTGTAAATGGTCAGTCACACCTACAGGCAGTCCTATAGCTTGAGCTCCCTCAGATGTTCTAGAAGGATGCCAACAGCTCTGCATTAAATGGGACACTTTGAACTCACGAAGGGCTTTGGTAGGATTTTCTTTTTTAATGTTTTTTAAATTTTTAAAAAAAAATTATATTTTTTACAGACTTACAACTTTTTGTGCTTGTATTTCAGTCATACAATGCTCGAGTACCCATCTCTCCACCAGTGCTTGTTCTCCACCACCGATGATCTCAGTATCCCTCCCACCCTCCCACCCCACCCCACCCCTCCTCTGTGGCAGGGCGTTCCCTTCTGTTCTCTCCTTTTGGGTGTTGTGGTTTGCAATAGAGGCACTGAGTGGCCATCATGTTTGGTCTATAGTCTATTTTCAGCACGCATCTCCATCCCCTTTGGGTCTTCGAACCACGCTTTACCTGGTCTTCCCTTCTCTATCTGAGCTGCCTTTTCCCCCAGCATGTGAGGCCGGCTTCCAAGCCTTGAAGCCAACCTCCTGGTGCTTATCTCTACTATTCTTGGGTGTTAGTCTCCCATTCTGTTACTTTATATTCCACAAATGAGTGCAATCTTTCTGTGTCTCTCTCTCTGACTCAAGGTAGGAATTTTTTTTTTTTGAGCTTTCATTTCATACTACCTTCTCTCTCTTATTCAGAGAACATCATATCCCGTTTCATTGTTCTTTTGTTTGGTCTTGGGTTCAATGTACACGGTATGCAGTATTCCATTCTATGGAGTTGTGGCCATTATATCAAAATTTCAGTTTCTCTCTGAGTTTATGTCAGCAGGCTTTTGAGTGAGGGAAACTCCTGTGAACACGACGTAATGAAGGTGAGCTGATCCCGCAGACTCGTGCTTTGGAGTATGAGTGGGAAAGTCAGTTTTAAGTACAGAAATATTCTGATACAGATAGGGACCAAAAAGGCATCCTCAGGTGTATTCTCGCTCTCTCTGTCTCTCTCTGTCTCTTTGTCTCTCTCTCCCTCTCCTCTCTTTCTCTCTGGCTTTTGGGCCGCACCTGGCAGTATTCAGGGCTTACTCCTGGCTCTGCACTTAGGGATCACACACGGTGGGGCTCAGGGGATCGTAGAGGGGTGCCAGAGACTGGACCTGCATCGGCTGCGTGCAAGGCAAGAGCCTTGACTGTTGATCTCTCTCTCTCTCTCTCTCTCTCTCTCTCTCTCTCTCTCTCTCTCTCTCTGGCAGCTTCCTTTGGTTCTGGCTAGTTAGACCGTGAAGTGGGGCCCTCTTCATGCGGGGTTGGAGGCTCATCTCAGGGCCTATTCTCCCCGCTTGAGCCCTCCTGGGTGTTTCCTGCCAGCTGGCGGGGGACGCGGGTGTGCAGTGCTGCAGGAGCAGGCCCACGCCTGCCAGGCTCCGGTCAGGGGAAAGCACGCGGGAAGACCACGCCCTGCAGTGCCCCCTGCTCTCGGCCCTCCGCCCTGGCTGGACTCTAGCCGTGGATCTCTGCGAGGTGCCCTCCCTCTTCCAGTCTTAGAACCGAAAGAGCCCGGGGTGAGGTGCTTGCCTTTCGTGGGCACACAAGGAGGTGGGGGCTGGGCTGAGAGGAGCTTGTGAAAGCATGAAATGTTTGATTTTAAGATTTCAGAAGTGGCGGCCATCTTGCCATAATCAACAGAGAAGCGGCAGGCATTCTGGTGAGCAACGTGGCCCGGAAAAATGCTCCAGACCCGAATTGGGGCCAGCAACACCGGGGAGCTGGAAGGAGGAGGTGCCGCCAGCACACCTTCTCCAGATGGAGCCCTGGCAACACTGAGCAGCAACTAACACGGCTCCAGGATTCGGGACTGGGACACATCCGAGCCGCGCGGCCACTAGTGTGGCCACTCGACCTTTTCTAAAACCTGAAAACATACAACTTTTAATGGAAAACTAATTATCAAATGCTTCCTTATTAGTGGTATCTTGTTTGGGGGTATAACTCCCACAACAATAGTGAGTTTTGTGTTGAAATATAGAACGTAATCAAGGTGAAGAGAAAATGAAGTGAAATTCATCAGTTAAATACAGTTGGGGTGGGGGCGGGGGGTATACCGGGGATTTGGGTGGTGGAATATGGGCACTGGTGAAGGGATGGTGTTTGAATACGGTATAACTGAGACATAAACCTGAGAACTCTGTAACTTTCCACATGGTGATAAAATTTAAAAAATATAAATTAAAAAAGATTTCAGAAGTGGGGGCTGGAGCACAGCGGGGAGGGTGTTTGCCTTGCACTTGGCCGACCCGAGTTTGATTCCCAGCATCCCATATGGCCCCCTGAGCACCGCTGGGAGTTAATTCCTGAGTGCAGAGCCAGGAGTAACCCCTGTGCATCGCTGGGTGTGACCCAAAAAGAAAAAAAAAAAGATTCCAGAAGTGGACCGTTTGGGGAGTGGGGTGGTCAGATGCTGAATGTAACTGGGAGAGAGGCGCTGATTTGAGTTTTGTGCTGTCCGTGAGGTAATAACATATTTTCATATTTTAAAATACTCTACAGAAGCCGCACCTTAAAGTATAATAAGCAGAGTGTTTATTTAAAATTACTCTTAAAAAAGTTGTTTACAGAGATGTGGATTTACATAATTTGGCGACAACATTTTAAAAATGTACAGGCTATTTCATATTATTGCACTTACTCTTTTAATATATAAGGCATTTTATATTACATAAATAAAGGATAATGGATATTATCATACAATAGGTGTGGTGCCACTTAAGTCAACCATAAAATTAAATGAGATGTGTATGGAAGGAGAGAAATGAAACCCCACCTACTTCACGGAATAGCTTTGCAACTATGATTTACATGTTATAACACATATTTACCCTCATAGCTTATTGTGAGTGATGAGTTAGAAAACAAGAACAATGAGAAGTTTTAATAGGACAATACCATTAGTGTTCACTTCAGGAAGTGTGAAAGTAGACTAATCAGAAACACTAGCCATGCCTCAAACACTGAAGACAAAGAAATAGTTTTCTATCTCCGGGTCAAAGACAGCTGAGCTTTTGCTTCCTCCTGTTTATTCCAGCTGTCAACCAGGAAACGCTTCTGGCAGCCCCCCGTGGGAGGGGCTGGTGCCTTGAGTTAGCCAGCGGTCTGTAGAGCTCTGAGGACGGGGGTCTCAGAGACGGCCACGCCTGTGGTTTGACAGGATGACGTGTTTCATACTAGGAGGCACAGCTGGAGGCGTGGAGGCAAAAAAAAAAATCGTTGGCAGCGTTGATTCTATGGTCTCCTTGTCACTCAGGCAAGAAAGCAGAAACCACAAGACGGACCCCAGAGACTGAACAACCATCGAGCATGCACCTTGCACCGACCCTACCTGGGACTGGAGTGAGTGCAAAGTCAAGGTTAAATGAATCAGATCTTTCTAGCTAGTTCGGCTACTACATTCTCGTACATAACCTGTGAGAAGAAATGAGCGATCTGGACTCACGAGACCCTAGCCAGAGCCCTCTGGGGAGGTCGCTGGGGGCCAGCCCCGCAGAGTTTCATGAGGACCGGCCATTCGGAAAAGGGGGAGGGACAGGGGATGGGCTAAGGACCTACACGATCGGGGTGTAATGAGCTCTTTTTTTTTTTTTCAAAGCCATCCCCAAAGCTATAGGTTAAGGACAGCTCCAACATAAAACCTGAGCGTCATCGTGCATGCAAGCATGCAGTATCGCCCCCCAAAGCGGTAGGTGAAGGGAATCTCCAACATAAAACCTGAGCGTCACCATGCACGCAGGCATGCAGCTCGTCCCTCCCCCAAAGCTGTGGGTTAAGGAACAGCTCCAATGTAAAACCTTAGTGTCATCATGCATGCAGACATGCAGTCTCGCCCCCAAAGCTGTAAGTGAAGGAAGTCTCCAACATAAAACTTATTGCGTCGCCATGCATGCAGACAGACATGCGATCTTGCCCATGTTCTGGGCGTCCATTAGCGGGCCTGTGCACCCACACTAGTTAGCTTGGCAGAGTGACTCACCCCTTGCTCTCCATTTTCTCTTTTTTCTTTTGGGCTAACTCCTGGCTTAGTGCTCAGAGGTTGCGCCTGGAGGTGCTCAGGGAACCGTGATGTGCTGGGGGTCGAAATCTAGGTCTCCCACATGCAAAGCATGCGTTCCAACCCACCGAGCTCTCTCTCCGGCCCCTCCATTTTCTTAACACTGGCTCTGGTAAACGGAGCTGCTCAGGGTTTGGAACTGAAGAAGGTGCGATGTGAGGCGAGAAAAGCCAATTTTGTGACAAACGGCCCATCTGATGCTGGTGGGAACAGCTACTAGGAAACAGCTCATGCTTCCAAAGGAGAAAGCGGCTCACGCAGGGAAGCATGTTTGGCAAAACAGGAAAATGGCAGAAACTCCAGCCGCTGCCGAGCAGGGTCATTACACCCAGGTCAAGAGAGATCCAGTCGAGATTTTGCTTTTCTTAAGCTTGTGTTGGGGTGGGGTGGCACACGTGTAAATAAAAAGGTCCCCCAAAGGAGTATTTTAAGCTCTTCTATTGGTCTGTAAATAGAATGCTGATGTTTAGGAACCCAAGGATGCTAAAAAAGATACTTGATCTCTACAAATTTCAAATTAATGGGTTGGAGAGCGTTAACATATCGAAATGGAAACTCAGTGACATGTCTCCTGCCTGCTTTTGTGTTGGCCACGGTTGAATTTCAAGTATGGATCTAAGACGAGTTCCAAAATAAGATGCAAGGTGCTTTCAGGGCGGGAACTTCTCGTTCGCTCCCAGCAGCGAAGTTCATGGCTATTGAGAACACTGGACTGCACTGTTTTTCTATAGAACAGCCTCGTGACTTTACAACTTACAAATCATGATCGACACTTCATGGGGATCAGTCACCCACGGAGTGGAACTCTGCACCTGTTGGTGGCACATTAAACTCACTCTTTAAAAATACCTCTTTCTCTATTTTGCTTTTTCATTTGTGGGGAATTCCTGAGCTCAGACTAACCAATTAGGTCATCATTACATAATTCTCCTTTTTTTTAAAATTTTTTTTTTTAAGTTTCTTTTCAAGGTATAAGACAGACCTACAGCTCCTCTTCCCAACGGGCTGAGTCTACAATCATTCTAGGATTTACTTATAAAATTCTATAAAACTAGAGTCCTTTTCATGGTGGCATTTGTGTTGCCCCCGTGACTTCAGTCACTCCCTGACTGCCCGGCTGGGTGGGTGGGGGGGAGGTGGCGAGGAAGATGCAAAGGTGTCGCTGTGTCCGACGAGGGGCGCACCACATCTTGTCCCCCATCAGTAGAGGCAGGGGAGAGGCACTGGCCTGGGGGATCCAGGTATGAGGCTTCCAGGTGTCGGCTCGGTCAGGGCTAAGCCAAGACCTGGAAGTTTTTGACAGTCCTGGCTGGAAAAGAGTATCTGTTGTTTTTGGGGGGTGCGGTATTGAAAGACGTCCTTCTGGTCTGCTAGCTTAAGAAGGGAACAAAGACGAGGAGGTTCTTAATCACAACAAAACAAACAAAAAAAACCAGAACAGAACAAGCCCCGCCTGCCAGCTCGATTCAGGAAGAATTCCGGTGCTTTCTGATCACCAACTGCACAGGCCCCTCGGGGACAGACTTCATAATATTCCAGGCATCGAAGTGCATGAGCCCCACCAGGGGCTTCCCATTAATGGCAAGAATTTCATCTCCAGCTTCTATTGTCCCGGCTTGTTCCGCGGCACCACCTGTGAAAACAAATGCAGGCTACCAGCTGGGTCCGCGATAGGCGTCACTGTCAGTGCCAAGGAGACTGAGAGTGGTGTGTCCTTGGGATGGAAAAACACCTTAAGACCTACAGTGTGTATACGCAGAGAAAATAAGGCTGTAAAATGCAATATGTTTAATCCAGATCCGATCAGAACTACAAATCAACAACGACAAAATAAATGGGGCCAGAGCGATAGTGCAGCTAGTAAGGGTGTTTGCCTTGCACGTGGCCGACGTGCCTTGCACATTCAATCCCCAGAATCCCATATGGTCCCCACTACTGCCAGGAGTTAACCCCTGAGCATTTGAGCATTGCCGGGTGTGATCCAGAAAAACAAACAAAAAAAAAAGACACAAAATAAAGAAAATGTTGGACAAGGGAATTTAACTTCCCAAAACTATAGGGCTGGTAAGTAGAAGGAAAGCAGATTGAATTTCTAATGTAAACAAATCTGGGCTGACAGATCCAGGTCTGTGCATCTGATTACATACTTCTCTGTGAAGCAGATTAATTTTTGGGGGGGGGGCTTTTTGGGTCACACCCAGTGATAAAGACTGATCTTTTTGCATACGAAAAATAAATTATCTAGTAGAGTATTTAAAAAAAAGAAAATAGGGACTAGAGCGATAGCACAGCGGGTAGGGCGTTTGCCTTGTACGTGGCCGACCCGGGTTCGATACCCAGCATCCCATATGGCCCCCTGAGCACCACCAGGAGTAATCCTGAGTGCAGAGCCAGGAGTAATCGCTGTGTATCACCGGGTGTGACCCAAAAAGAAAATAAAAAGTAAATATAAAGTATTTCGATAGTATAGTATGCAAGTATATTTTCTCTGATTTAACATCTTTTCTAGCTTTCCAAGATGGCAGTAGATGGTAATCAGCTTCTATCAGTCAGGTGTGGGGGTCACTGCAGACTGTCAAGGGTTGGGGTGAGTTCAGGGCTCCCTACACCACTAACACAGTGTTCAGGGTGTTGTATTTTCCCTAATTACATGTCCTTGTATGTCTTGGAGTTAGTACATTGCAGATATCTTCTGCTCATCACATCTGCATTTATTTTTTGCTTCTGACTATTTTGCCACTTAGAAGCCAGATATTTTATGTCTACGATAGGTGATCTTTGCATTCGGGCTATAGTGTTTGGAGATAATGGTTATGGCCAATATATCGAAAATTCTGTTGATCTCTAAGTGGGTTTTGTCTTTTTCTAACTTGGAGGCCACACTCAGCTGTGCTCAGGGCTTACTCCTGGCTCTGTGCTCAGGGGACCACGTGCAGTGCCGGGGCTCTCACCAGGGCTAGGTAAGTTCTTCGTCTCCTGTACTGGCTCTCCACTCCCCACCCCCCTATTTTTAATGGACTCCCCCAGTTTACTGGTCTGTGGGTTCTTCCCACGGACGACAGAGCTCATGGACCACATCACAGCTCTACTGGAAGTGCTCTCACGCCGGTTTCCTGTTGGTCCCGTGCTCTGTCCTTCTGCTGTCCTGTCAAAGCACCAGAGCGCTCCGTTCCCTGTCCACCAGGTGCTGGAATCATCCACAGGATTCGCCTGGCTTGTGCTCCTGGGCCTTAGGAAAACAGTCTCTGCCCGGCTGGGAGGCAAACCCAAGCCTGGGTCTGCTCTATTAAAGACACTTGCGAGCACTCACTCAGTCTCAGCTCCTTGCTGGGCTCAGGCCCAGAAGCCCCCCAACCCCCACCCACACCCAGTGGTGCTCAGGGGACTATACGGGCTGCTGGGGATTGAACCCTGGTCAGCCTAGTGCAATGCAAACGCCCAGCCTGCTGTACAGTCACTCTGGCCAGGCCCAGCCTTTGCCCTGCAGTTTTGACCTTCCGCAGGCTCATCACCAGGAGCTGCCTTTCTGCTTGGATCCAGGGAAGATTATTTTATTTTTAATTTTTTTGGTTGACCCGGGTTCGATTCCTCTGTCCCTCTTGGAGAGCCCGGCAAGCTACTGGGAATATCCCCCCAACCCCGCACGGCAGAGCCTGGCAAGCTACCTGTGGCATATTCGATATGCCAAAAACAGTTGACAAGTCTCACAATAGAGGCATTACTGGTGCCCACTTTTTTTTTTTGCTTTTTGGGTCACACCTGGTGGTGCACAAGGGTCACTCCTGGCTCTGCACTCAGGAATCACCCATGGCAGTGCTCAGGGGACCATATGGGATGCTGGAAATCGAACTCAGTTCGGCTGCGTGCAAGGCAAACGCCCTACCCGCTGTGCTATTGCTTCAGCCCCCATACTGGTGCCCACTTGAGCAAAATTATGACTTTTTTTGGTCACACCCAGCGGTGCTCAGGGGACCATATATGGTGTCAGGGATTGAACCTGGCTGCATGCAAGAGAAGTGCCCACCTGCTGGACCATCACTCTGGTCCTAGAAAAGGTTTTTAAAGTATGGCATCATATATAAGAAATCTTTTTTTTTTTGGTCACATCCAGTGGTGCTAAGGGATCGTTCTTGGGGGTGCTCTGGAGTGCTAGGAGTCAGCTACTAAATCCCCGTGCTCTCTTTCCAGCCCACTAATAATATTTTTTTTTCATATTTGCCCTGTGGGCCAGGAGGGAGATACTTCTGAATTACGTAACTGCAGAAAAAGGGCACGAGCTGCAGACTAGTGCCTTCCGCGAGAAGTAGCAATGCTTGGCTGAGCAGCATGAGCTTCTTACTCGCTGACCTACTTACTTTGCCGTATGGTATGCACAGCAAACTTTCTATCTGGGCTTCAGACACTAAGTAAACGGCAAGAAATTAGCAAGGGAGGTGGAGATGTCACTGTGAATTTGAAGCCTCTTCATGAACTTGAATAATTCATTTTTTGACCGTGGAAGGTATTCATTTTTTGAATACCTTCGGGTTCCTGAGCCCATCAACTGTATTAACAACAGCTAAGCTTGGTCCCCAGACTCGCCTCTAAACAGGCACACCATCCTAACAGTGTCAGCACATGTGATTGGAGACACGGGTCACATACACACGTAGGCTGGCATTAGTAGGACAGTTAAACTCAGGAACCTGAAAAAATTTGTGAGAACTTCCAGGATCATCGAATGAGGATGCAGTTCAATGGTAAGTAGAGGCCTCACCTCTAAAAGTTCAGGCTAGAGGGGGAAATTTTTTTTTTTCTTTTTGGGTCACACCTGGCGATGCTCAGGGATTACTCCTGGCTCATGTGCTCAGGGATTACTCCTGGCGGTGCTCAGGGGACCATATGGGATGCTGGGGATTGAACCCAGGTCAGCCGCGTGCAAGGCAAACACTCTCCCTGCTGTGCTATTGCTCCAGCCCCTGGAGGGGAAAATTTGAGGTTAAGGCACTTGCATTGCATGCAGATGACCTCAGTTTGGTCTCTGGCAACACATATGGTCCTCGGTGCACTGCCAGGAGTGAACCAGGAGCAAGAGCCTGCAATGAGCCCCGAACACTGCCGGGTGTGGCCCGAAAACAAAAAAGTTTAACTGTTGAAGTTCATAAAGAGATGGTATATCTTTTTTATTTTTCCTTTGCGTCACACTTAGGGCTGGAGTGATAGCACAGCGATTGGCCATTCGCCTTTCACACGGCCGACTGGAGTTCGATTCCTCTGCCCCTCTTGGAGAGCCTGGCAAGCTACCGAGAGTATTGAGCCTGGCAAGCTACCCGTGCATATTGGATATGCCAAAAACAGTAACAATAAGTCTCTCAGTGAGAGACATTACTGGTGCCCACTCGAACAAATCGATGAGTAACGGGATGACAGGGTCACACCTGGTGATGCACAGGGGCTACTCCTGGCTCATGCACTCAGAAACGACTCTTGGCGGTGACTCAGGGGACCATATGTGTTGCTGGGAATCGAACCCGGGTCAGCCGCATGCAAGACAAACACCCTACCCGCTGTGCTATGGCTCCAGCCCCGAGATCTCCCATCTTCCATCTACTCTGAGCAATGAGGTCTCCTACTCAAAGTGTTCCTGAAATTTAGTAGGTCCGGGCCAAGGGTGAGGAGCCCTGATGGATGGCCACGGGCCCTAGCGCCGGAAGCCCCATCACACAGTTCCTGCTGGGCCCCTGGATGGGGGACGCTGAGTGGGGACTCAGGTGGCGCGGAGGCAGACCCGTGCAGACTGTCTGTTTCATGCTCACGTAGAGTGTGCACCAGCAACTTCCCAGCAGGACTTGTGAGCACCAATCCGGAGTTTCGCCTGTGGACCCGACCAATCCGGAGTTTCGCCTGTGGACCCGCCCAATCCGGAGTTTCGCCTGTGGACCCGCCCAATCCGGAGTTTCGCCTGTGGAACCGCCCAATCCGGAGTTTCGCCTGTGGACCCGCCCAATCCGGAGTTTCGCCTGTGGACCCGCCCAATCCGGAGTTTCGCCTGTGGACCCGCCCAATCCGGAGTTTCGCCTGTGGACCCGCCCAATCCGGAGTTTCGCCTGTGGACCCGCCCAATCCGGAGTTTCGCCTGCGGACCCGACCAATCCGGAGTTTCGCCTGCGGACCCGACCAATCCGGAGTTTCGCCTGCGGACCCGACCAATCCGGAGTTTCGCCTGCGGACCCGACCAATCCGGAGTTTCGCCTGCGGACCCGACCAATCCGGAGTTTCGCCTGCGGACCCGACCAATCCGGAGTTTCGCCTGCGGACCCGACCAATCCGGAGTTTCGCCTGTGGACCCGACCACGGGGCTGGCAGGCCGGAAGTGCCGCAGGTCTGAAACACCGCAGGGCTGGGGAGGCGGCAGAGCCCGGGCTCACCTGCCCGCGGGCACTGTACAGGTTGTTAAAACACGTGATTTCCCCGTGGAAGGCCTGCCCCGGGCCGCTGGGGGGCTCCCGGGGGGCTCACCTTTGTACACTCTCTTGATGAACAGGGGCCCATCTGCAGACATGGCCGCGTTCCCGCCATCCAGACTCAGGCCCAGCCCCGCCGCCGTCTTCAGCACCTGCACGCACACGGCGTCGGGAATGGCCCCGCGAGAACCTGCAGCGACAGGAAGGTGGCTTGGCGCCCGCGGTCCCCGGCAAAGGAGCCACGGCCCGCCCGAATGCCCGTGCCCAGCGTTAGGGCCGGGCAGCAGGCCCCCCCAATGCCCAGTGCATTTCCTCTGTTTAGTTTTGGTGGTGCTCAGGGCTTGCTCCGACCTCTGCACTCGGGAATCACTCCTGGCGCGGCGGGGGATGCCAGGGATCGAACCCGGTTCAGCTGCATGCAAGGTGAGCACCCTCCCTGCTGTCCTATCGGTGCTCTTGTTGCACGTTACCACTGTTCTGTGTGGGACGCACGTCCTCCCGGCATAGGAGACACTTTGTGTGCTCCGGGAATATCGCCAAGGCACCTCTGGGCAAGCTCCATGTGTGTCTCAGCGTACAGCACGCTGGTGGGGGGGGGCGGGGGTGGGAGTCAAATTGTTTCCGGCTGAGCCTCACGGCCTGGTGCAAACACCTGCAGCGCCCACATGCCAAACCTCAGGTGAGGCTGAGCATGGATCTGGGGCTATCAGGGTCCCAGTGGAGGGGCCATCTCTGTGGCCTTTTATCTGAGAGGAGCACCCTGTGGAGGCAAGGCCAGCCCTGGGACCATGGGGAGGACTGATCCCACCGTGCTGCAGCTGGCTGAGGGGGTCCGATTCAGGGTCAGAACAGGGCCTGTCTCCTCTGCTCCTGAATGGCCATGATCCCAGAGGCACCAATCTCGGAACACAGCAGCTGCTGGCAGAAATGCTCCTGGGCTGTGAACTAAGCTACGGCCCCGTGCTGCCCCAGGAGGGGAAGGGTTTTTGTCTCTCGGCTTTTTCCCTTTTGCAGCAGCATGGCGACCACCACCTTTCAGAGCCAATTGGACAGAGAGGTAGGAGCTTGCAGTGATGGGGCACAATGGGGAAGGGGGTGGAACCTGCCCTGCTCCCCGCCCAGACGAGACCACGAATGGCTCCTCTGCTCCTGAGCGGCCATGATCCCAGAGGCACACAAACCAATCTCAGAATGAAGCAGCTGCTAGCAGAAATACTGGACTTAATTACTAAAATACCAGAATTCCAAAACCGCACGGCCTCAATAGCTCTGCATGATCAACCATATGCTCAATATGCTCATATGCTCTTCATTCTCAGCAACAGGAAACAAATGATCTAATGATGCCTTTTCGGCAGGTCTGATTGTTGGGGGGAAATTCCAAATAATAATAGTGGGTTTTCTGTCGAAAATTGAATGTAATCAAAGTAAAGAGAGAGTAAAGTGAAAATCATCTGCCACACAGGCAGGGTGGGGGCTGGAATGGGGGGTATACTGGGGTTCTTGGTGGTGGAACATGTGCACTGGTGAAGGGATGGGTGTTGGATCATTGTGTGACTGAGACTTAAACCTGAAAGCTTTGTAATTGTTCTCACGGTGATTCAATAAAAAGAAATAAAAATAAAAAGCAGGGTCTGTGTGGGGGTCTGATCTCCGTTCCCCCTGTCAGCAGATGGTGTTAGGACTGGCCAAAAAGGTGCAGAGTTCCCTGGGAAGCAGCAACAAGCCAGGAATGATGTGGCCTCCCCTTGGGGTCGCCCCTGAACAGCCACGCCACGTGATCCGAAGGGAACTGAAATCCCACATTGCTCCCTCGGGGATTTGACTCGTCCCTACACAGAATGCCTCGGGTGCATTCCGGGGCTTTCCACTGGAATCACCTGGAAAGTGTAATCAAAAGGCTCCCGTGCCTCAGAGTTTGCTTTCGGGGCATCGTGACTTTCAAAAGTCCCCCAGTGTCGACAGAGAAGTGGCACAGCGAGCGGGCAGGGTGCCTGCCTTGCACACGGCTGACCCGGGTTCAGTCCTTGGCATCTTATGCCCTCCCCCCCACCTCCGAGTCCCACCAGGAGAGATGCTTGAGCGCCACCTGGTGTGGCCAAAAAATTAAGGCGACGTCTTCTCACTGCCTCTAACATGTACCAAGCCTGAGGCCAGATGCTCAGAATCATGCCAGAGAGGGAACAGCTGCCTGGGAGTGGGTGAGGGGGCAGGTGGGGGCACTTCCAGGAGTTTGAGGACGTTGGTTAGAGCGGCCATGGGCTCACAGCTGGGTCACTGCAGGCTGGTTCAAGGCCAGGTACCCCCAAGGCGGGCCCCAGGAGTCCTCACTGATGATAAACTGGCCCCGTGAGAGCCAGACTGCTCAGGGCCCTGACCCCCACCCCAGCCCCCAGCCCCCTGGAGCCCAGCGCATCCGCTCTCTAGAGGGCTGAAAGGGGGCAGGGCAGGACAGAGGCTGGTGCCAGGGCTGCGTGTGGACAAGCAGAGGGCTTGTTGGTCCCGCAGGAAGCTGTGCTTGCCAGCCACGTCCTCACAAAGAGGACAGCCAAGGCGAGCAGAGACACCCTTCTTTGGGGTGGGGCGGAAGTGGGGGACAGGGGAGAGGTGCCGAGAGGGCACAGAAGTGCTCCCCAGAAGGCAGGGCCTTGACCCGAGCTGCTCTGCACTGTGAGCTCCCCCAGCCTGCCCGGGGCCACTCCTGAGCACCAGTGGGTGTGGCCCCGCCCCACGTCGTGCCCCTGTAAAATAAAAGGAGCCACAGAGGGCACTGCTAAGCACCTCACTATGGAGGCACTGAGGGCAGAAACGCGCCTGCGCGTCAGGGGGAGACTGTGTAGAGCCCAGAGCGACAGCACAGTGGGGAGGGTGCTTGCCTGGCATGCAGCTGGCCCGGATCCTATCCCCCGCATCCCCTAGGGTCCCCCGAGCACTACCAGGAGTCTATTCCTGAGCGCTGCTGGGTGTGACCCCCAAAAGCAACAACAGAAAAGAAACTCGGTGCATCTGAGAAGCCTTCCCGTGGCCCGCTAAGCTCTTCTCGTTGGACTGGCTGGTGCCGGTTGCCATCTGTTCTATTTTGCTTGATTATTAGGGGGCAGCACGCCTGGCGGTGCTCAGGGTCTACTCCTTGCTCGGTGTTTGAGAGATCACGTGGTGTCGGGGAGTGAACCCAAGTCACCCCACCTGCAACGGCCGCATGCCCGCTGCTGAACTCACTCGCTGACCTACCATTGGTCTGAGAACACGTATGCGGCCTCGCTTTGAGAGGCCGTACAAACCCTGGTGTCTTCCCTAGATCTTAGAACAGATCTTAGTTCTGAGTTTTGCTCTGCTCTGTCTACGCTGCTCCCCAGTACTAGTCTCTTATTTAATAGTCACTCACCAAGAAACAACATGGGTCAGAGAGATTGGACTGGGGTGAAGGCTCCTGCCTTGAGGATGGCCAGCACTGGTTCAAAAAACAGCCAGGTGTGACCCTAAGCCCTCCCCCCCCCAAAAAAAAAAGATGCAACTGCAAAAGGGCTTCCTTCTTAGGACAATTGGAGATGACTGGATAAAATCATTCTCGAGTAATGATTTTAAATCTTACCCAGTGTGGGTTGCTGGAATGATAGGATAGTGGGTAGGTGCTTACCTTGCACGTGGCTACCCAGGTTCAGTCCCAGGCACCCCATATGGTCCCCTGATTACCTCCAAGTTCAAAGCCAGGAGTACCCTCTGAGCACCTTTGGGTGTGTGACAAAAATTAAAACCTTCCCCAATGTGGCTTTAAGGACGTGGGGAGTTTGGGGCGC
The DNA here is from genome assembly GCF_027595985.1 of Sorex araneus. Taxonomy (NCBI): domain Eukaryota; kingdom Metazoa; phylum Chordata; class Mammalia; order Eulipotyphla; family Soricidae; genus Sorex; species Sorex araneus. The sequence continues at coordinate 120,101,557 of NC_073302.1, read as the reverse complement.
CACCTGGTCATTGCTTTTGCAAGAAGCGTTCACAGACACTTGGTCACATCTAGTTTGTCTAACCCAGAAGGTGGTTGGTTACTACCAAGCCAGCTGCCTGCCACCCTCTGCCCATGGCCGAACTGGCCTCTCACCCAGTGCAGGCTCCGGCGGGGCGCTCCTCCCGGCCAGAGAGCCCCTCCCATTGGCGGCGGGGTGCTCCAGCGGGGGCACAAGCCGGGGCTGACCGCTCTCTTTCTTGATGACCACGAGAACATTTCTGTGCAGCTGTGCCTGGTGCAGGACCTTCACGACGTCCCCGTGGTCTAAGCCGGCCAGTGAGGTGCCATTGACTGACAGAAGGACGTCGCCTCTGTCCACGGTCCCTTCCTGAGAAGCCGCCCCCTGAGAAAATACCCTGTGGACCTGGAGGACAGAGAACAAGTGCATGGATGAGCTCGCCTTACTGTTGGGGCTGAGCCTCGCTGGCCGCGCACGTGGCTGACCCACGAGAGAGCCCCGGCATCCCCTGTGGACCCCTGAGCACTCCCCAGGGAGAATCCTGAGTGCAGAGCTGGGAGCATTGCCGGGTGTGACCCCCACACACAACACACACAGCGGAGGATGATGAAATGAGAGCAAGGGCAGCAACCCGTGAGCATTGCCGGGACACACACACACACACACACACACACACACACACACTCACACACACACACACAGAGAAGAGGATGAAATGAGAAAAAGAGCAGCATTCTGAATGCAGAGCCAGGAGTAACCCCTGACTATTGCCAGGTCTCTCTCTGTCTCTGTCTCTGTCTCTCTCACACACACACACACACACACACTCTGGAGGATGAAGTGAGAGCAAAGGCAGCATCCTGCATCTCTTAGCTCAGCTTTATGCCTGGCACTCCGAGGGGCCATGAGGATACAGACTCGAACAAGGCCTGGTTTGTTCCCGGGAAGTGGCCTCTCATGATCTCAAAGGCCTTGGAGCGATGGAAATTTTTAAGTTGTTTGGGAGAAAGAAGTCATTTCAGATGCAAGCCAAGATGTTCCCCCCCAAAAAAAAAATTTTTTTTTTCCTTCTGGTGAACAAAATGTGGATAATGAAGACACAGGCAATTGTGTTTCTAAGGAAAATGCTTAAAATCACAGGAGTTGGAAGCTGGAAAGACAGTAGGGCAGCTAAGGTGCGTGCCTTGCACACAGCAGAGACGGGTTTGACCCCTGGTATTCGAAACGGTGTTCTGAGCCCAGCCAGGAGTGATCCCTGAATGCAGAGCCAGAAATAAACCCTCTGATCACTGCTGGGTATGGCCAGAAACAAAAATTAAAATTAGGAATTTATTTTGTTGTTTTGTTTGGGGGCCACACAGGGATTATTCCCAGCTCTGCACTTAGGGATCACTCCTGGCGGTGCTCAGGGGACCACGTGGGATGCCGGAGATCAAACCCAGATGAGCTGTGTGTCTGACCATCAACTAAAATGAGGACTTTAGGGCCAGGATAGGCCACTGGGAAAAGCACTTGCCTTGCATGCATCTGGCTTAGGCAAAGGTACTCAGTTACTGAGTACAGCTGAGCCCTGAGCACTGCCTGGTGTGACCCCCCCCCAAAAAAAAGAAATGAAACAAAACCATGTGACTTTGTCCATGAAAACCCTGGGTGCTGCTTTATCCACTTTTCCAATTCTGTTTTGGTGGCTGGAAGCCTGGTGGGCAGCCGCAAACTCCCTGCCGTGCAAATGCCCCACTGTCACTTACCACAGTCGATTTGGGGTCCACCTCTGACCCTCCTGCCACGCTGAATCCCAGACCTGAGCCTTCCTTTTTGTTCAAGACGACAAAGTAAACATCTCCTTTGTCCTGGCAAAAAAAAACCCAGCAGAAACAAGAGTCTGTTTTTCATGTCAAGAGTGAGGCGGGGGCCGGAGTGATAGTACAGTGGGTAGGGCTCTTGCCGTGCACGAGGCTGACCCAGGTTCGATCTCCCATACCCCACATTGTCCCCACCAGGAGTAACCCCTGAGCATCGCTGGATGTGGCCCTCATAAAAAACAAAAATAAAAGGAATGAGGAGGTTCCGGCAGAAGTATGACACTGATCCCCCCACCCCCTGCCCTGGTTTGGGTACAGGCTTGTCCCCAGCGCCTTGGTGTCCCTCCTGAGGGGGGTAGGAGGCTCCGTTTCCCATTCACTGGCCTCCCCCCCACACTGGTGAGCTCTGCATGATGGGGCGGGAGGACAGGCCCAGACTCCGAAGGGGGATGAGAAGAGCCCCAGGTGGGGAACGAAAACCCCAGGCAAGGTCCAGCTTCGGAGCAGACGGCAGACAAGCGAGTGGGACACTCACCTGCGCTGTCCAGCACACCCCGAGGACTTGGGGAAGGGCATGGGGTCACTGCCTGAAGGGCCCTCCCTGCTGCCCCTTTACTCACCTCTGATTGTCCTTGCACCTCCTGAATTAGAGTCCCAACTCCTGACTTGGACCCGACTGATGATAAAACAGACTGTAATCTCTGCTGATCCCCTGCCGAGGCCAGAAGTTGATCCAAACTAAAGAAGATTAAAAGACAGATTCAAACTAAAGAAGGTAATCGGGGTTCAGGGGGTGATGGGAGGGAACCTGGGGACACCGGTGCTGGGAAATGTACACTGGCGGAGGGATGGGTGTTGGAACACTGTCTGACCAAAACCCAATCATGAAGGGCTTTGTAAGGGTCTATCTCACAGTGATTCAATAAAAAAGGGGAAAAAAAAGAGATGTGTGTGTGTGTGTGTGTGTGTGTGTGTGTGTGTGTGTGTGTAAACACAGAAGGCCGTGTTTACAGGATGCCTTTCAAACAAGTTGATTCAAACTGGATAATATACGGATGATTTCTATTATGGAGGGTGAAACGCCGTATTTATAAGGATGCATTTAAAACATTCTCCCTCTGGATCGGGAGGTAGTTCATTGGGTGAGGTGCTCGGCTTGCATGTGGCCACCTAGGTTTCATCCCCGGCATCTCACATGGTCCCCTGAGCTCACCAGGAGTGATCCCTGAGCACTTCCGGGTATGCCCCCCCCTGAACAAAAATAAAACAACAAGCCCGAGTCCTGCACCATAGGTCACTTTGGGGGACCTTTGTGGGGAATTAGGGATCCCTCTGAGATGTCACAGGACTGACCAGCAGAGACAAGAAAGAGACTCGGGGCTAGAGCAATAGCACAGCGGGTAGGGTGTTTGCCTTGCACACGGCCGACCTGGGTTCGATTCCCAGCATCCCATATGGTCCCCTGAGCACCATCAGGGGTGATTCCTGAGTGCAGAGCCAGGAGTAACCCCTGTGCATCACCAGGTGTGACCCAAAAAACCAAAAAAAAAAAAAAAGAAGAAGAAAGAAAGAGACTCAATGTATTTGGAACCCAGGGGACCATTTTCAAATACCATTTTCAAATTTTCAAATAGTCTAGAACTTCCTTCCGGGACCCCAGTGCCCAGAAAGGTCCTGGCTGGCCGCGGTGGGGGAGAGGCCTCTCCTGCCGCTGGTTCATGTCGTAGTGACTCTGTCACGGGCTGAGAAAGCTCTGCAGAGCCGCGTTCAGCAGACGTGTCTGCCATGGGCACTGTGTCTTTCCAATGCTGCCATCGGGACAGGGCTGTAGGCACAGTATTCCCACTGACCTGCGCTGGACAGTGACGGGGAGGAAAACTCTAGGGAGAGGAACCCCAGCCGGGGGTACTGGACTTCCGGTCTTGCTCTCGCTTTCCTGGACATCTAAAAGCAGTGCACAGGGGCTGGAGCGATAGCACAGCGGGTAGGGCGTTTGCCTTGCACTCGGCCGACCCGTGTTCGAATCTCAGCATCCCATATGGTCCCCTGAGCACCGCCAGGGGTAATTCCTGAGTGTAGAACCAGGAGTAACCCCTGTGCATCGCCAGGTGTGACCCAAAAAGCAAAAAAAAAAAAAAAAAAAATAAAATAAAATAAAAAATAAAAGCAGTGCACGGTAGAAAGCCCAAAGTCCCCCCCAGAGTAAGAGCAGACACTTACTTCACCGACCAGCTGGTCCCAGGAGGCAGGGCCGGCTCACTGGCTTTCGGAGAGGCCCTGTCCGCCCCTGGCCGCGGGCAGGAGAGGGCTGGGGGTCCGTCGGGGCATCCCGCCGGGGATCCCGGTGACCTCCGGGGCACGATTTCCAGCTCCGTCTTGAAAAGCACGGTCGTGGACCCGGCCAGGGGGTCGCCGCAGAGCTTGTCCAGGTCGGGCATGCTCAGGGCGCGCAGCTCCTGCAGTTTCGAGCGGGACAGGGTGGCTGACGGCTGGGCATGGCGCACGGAGGACCTGTTCCTCTTGGCGGGCGAGGCCGAGGTGGGGACGGGGGCGGTGGGGACAATGCCCGAAGGCCCGAGGGGCTTCCTGGGGTCCGTCTCGGGGCCTCTGCTGCCAGCCGCGGCCGGGCCCTGCCGGGGGCCCGTCAGCACGGCGCTGGACGGCGACTTGTTCAGCTGGGGGACGAGGATGCCACCGCCTTCGCTTTGGCTTTCGTTGCAGGAGCTCAGGCTGCGCCTCAGGGACCTCGGGGTGGGGTCCCCGGCATGGCCCAGGCTCCCCAGAACCACGCTGCCCGAGGACCGTCTCCCAATGGGCGGCTTGGCGCTCACTGACAGGAAGGGGCACGCCCCGGCCTTGGCCGCTGGCCGGTCGCTGTTGGCCAGGTTCTCGAAAGACTTGATGCGCTGCTTGACCGAGAAGAATGAGGTAGATTCGGGCGGCCAGTGCTGCTCGGGGCAGTAGTGCCTCCTGCCGCCCCGGGCTCTGTCGGTGGCCAGGCAGCTCATCTCCCCCTCGCCCGCCGGCGGCGGTGGTGGCAGGTCCCGCGTCTCTGGCAGGGGCTTCACGCTGTAGAGGCCCTGTCCATTGGCCAGGCCTAGACTCCCGTGGCCCCTGTGGGCCCTGGCCTCTGGGCTGGTCGTGGACCCAGGGCCGTCCCTGTGAGCAGGAGCTCGGGCCGGGCTGTGGGCGGAAGGTTCCTCCCGCCCGAAGAGGCTGGAGACCTGGGCGGGCATGGAGTAGGTCCTGGTCGCCGGCCTGGGCGTGTAATAGGGGGCGTCCCCCAGCCCTGCGCCCGCAAAGGAGCTGTCCCTGGGCATCCCCCCGAAGTCCGACCTGGCCAGGGAGCCATTCACCTGCGCAGAGCACAGGGGCTGGGAGGAGGAGGACAAGGAGGAAGAAGAAGAGGAGGAAGAGGAGAAAGAGGAGGAGGAGGACGGGCATGAAGCCGGCTTGGCCACGCCGAGAGGTCGAGGCTGCGTGTCAGGCTCTGCCGGGGTGGCCCAAGGCAGGAGCGACGGCGGGTGAGCGGGGGCCGATGATGGCTCAGGTGGCGGGATGCACGCTCTGACCTCCCGCTTCTCGGGACCGCTGCCCTGCGCCCAGGCCCCGCCCGGTCGGCTGCTTCCGGCCGGCCCGTCCTCGCCTGCGTCCTGGGCGGTCCCCTCCGTGGGGATCTCCACGATTTTCAGGTGCGTGGTCCTTTCCCGGGCATCGCCGGCCATGGCCCTGCCGCCCCGCTGACCACTCACCCCGGGCTGGGCGGCCTCTGGGCTTGAACCCACCTGGCCGAACCCTGGCCGCTCGACGTCTGGCTGGGTGCTGGGGGGAGGCCCGCCGCTGCTTCTGGAGGCGGTGGGGGGCGTCCTGCTCTCGGGGCCACACTTGGGCGGCCGGGGGCCACCCCTGTCGGCTTCTGAGGGATGGGCCGCCACGTGCAACTGGCAGGTGGCCGGCTCGGGAGGAGTCCTGGGAGAGCTCAGGGGGGACACACAGGTCCTGAGGCTGGTGTCGGAGGCCGAGAGCCGCAGGGGTCCCAGGGCGGCAGGCGGGGGCTTGTTCTCCAACCCACACCAAGCAGGCGAGGGCCCGGCCGGCGACTTGGGGTCTGGCTCCCCGAGCTCGGCTCTCTGCAGCCGCTGGGACACTACCTTGGAGAACATTTTGGGGGGGTTCTGCGGCGACCCCAGGGGCCTCTTGGGATCGGGCCCTGAGTTCTTGGCGCTGGGTGCTTCGGCGCCCGCTTTGCTTCTGCCCTTCAGGCTCAGCCTCCTGAGCCGGGACCCCGCCCTGGCTTTCTGCCCGCTGCCGGGCAGCGCCTCTGCCGAATTTCTCTTGGGCGCGTCTTTGTTCTCCAGACCCTGTCTCGGCGGCGGGGGGCTAGCGCTGGGCACAGCGGTGCTGCTCCCCTTTCTGGGGGCTGAGCCCAGCCCCGGGTTTCGAGCTTCGGGACTGCTGGCAGCCACGGCCGGACGCCCCTTCTCGGCCCGGCTGGGCCCGCTGGCATGGGGGTCTTGGACACAGGCTGTTTGGGGCCTTCTGGAGCTGCCGTGGCGGCCCTGGGGCGCATCCTCCGGGTCTGGGTCCTCGGAAATGTGCAGGTCTGTGCTGACGGCGCCCCTGTCCTGGGGGCTCACCCTGACCCAGGAGCTCGGGGGGCCCCTGGCCGGAGTGTCCACATCCTGGTTTCCAGCCGGGGCTCTGCCGTCCAGCAGGTCATGCTCGAGACCGTTCACCACAGCCGGGGTCTGCGGCGGGCTGCTGGCCCCCGCTGGAGCCGTGTCCTCAGCAGGGGAGGGCCTCTGGGAGCCTGCGGGGGCTGCAGGACCGAGGGTGGGCCTGTCTCGGGGGGCTCCGAGCCTCAGTGGCAGCGCTCTGGGCACCCCATGGCGGGAGCACATTTCCACCGGCTCCTCCTCAGACTCGGCGGCAGTGGCGTCTCCCGGGGCTGCAGCAGGGGGTGCCCGGCCCTCCTGGGGGGCTTCGGCCAGTGACTCGGGGTCAGAGGACGAGTCCTCGGCACCACCGTACATGATGGACGGCTCGGGTGTGGGGGCGCCGGCCGCCTCCTGGCGGCAGCTGCTGAAGTTCCGGGAGTAGCTGCTCAGGAAACTCTTGCTGACCGCTAGAGGCTTGTCGGGCTGCAGGGACGCCAGCAGCGAGGATTGAGCCTGGCCACTGCTCTGGGCCCGAGCCGCCATCATGGCCGCCGGGAGCCCTGGCGGAGGGCACGCGAGTCTGGCCGGCTCCGGGGCGAGTCTGTCCACCTCGGTCACTGGCCTCCCTCTGCTCCTTGGAGGGCAGCAGTGTCCCGAGAGCCCGCCACACGCAGAGGACGGTGAAGTGCTGGCCGGCGAGGCCCCCTGGACTCCTGGAAGAGCAGAGTTCCCGGGGAGGAGACCCGAGGCTGGCGGGACCTGGCCGTGCTCGCCGCTGGCTTGAGGGGCTCCCCGGGGCGCCCCACTGTGGGCTGCGGTCATCCGGGGGCCAGGGGTCGCACTGGCCGCCCGTGTCTGGCTGCCGTCGGGCTGGGCCCTCCTCGGGGACACGCTGTGCTCCCGTCTGGCTGGACGGTCTTCTGCCTCCATGTGCATCACGGGGCTCCTGGCTTGCGCTGCCTCCCCGGGCGTCTGGCTGGGGCCCGGGGCGGCCGCCCCCTTCTGCTGCTGGACAGGGATGCGGTCAGAGGAGCCGTCCAGGCCTGCGGGCGAGAGAAAACACAAGGTGGATGGCGAGGGGAAGAATGGGAGAAAATGGGAACCACGGAGTTGGAGGGGAGTGGGGAGTCACACCCGACAGTGCTCGGGGCTCACTCCTGGCTCTGTTCTCAGCGGTCACTCCTGGGAGCAGGGTCAGGCCTGTGCAAGGCAAGCGCCTTAACCCTCCCTAACCCCCCGGCCTATTTTGAACCCCACTAGGCAGAGCTTTCCTGCCTGGTTGGTGCCAGGGATGGGCAGGAAGGGGCTGGGCCACAGAAGGAGGCAGCGGATGCTGTGTTGCATTGATTTGTTTTTTTTCTTTTTGGGTCACACCCGGCGATGCACTCATGGCTCATGCACTCAGGAATTACTCCTGGCGGTGCTCGGGAGACCCTATGGGATGCTGGAAATCAAATTTGGGTCGGCCGCATGCAAGGCAAACGCCCTATCCGCTGTGCTATCACTCCAGCCCTGAAAATTGATTTTAAAAAAGAGAAGTTCTTAGGCCCAAAGAGATAGTTCAGAATTATTTAAGGCGGTTGCCTTGCATGCAGCCAACCCCAATGTGATAGCCCTGGAACCACATAAGGTCCCCCCAGGCACTGCCAGGAGTGATCCCTGAACACGGAGCCAGGAGCACTGGCACCCTGGTGTGGTCCATATTAGGAGATATAAATAAATAAATAACAGGAGAAAATAAATAAATAAATAACAGTAGGATAAATAATTGAAGCTCTCGAATGTTTCTGTGATGAGGCTCTGGGGAGAGGGTCCGGATTGCAAGAGCGAGGCCCGAGTTTGGTCCCAAGCACTGCCTCCCCCATCCCTCCCCGCACTGCTTCATGGAGCCTTGGCGGATAAAAGCTAGTTATGGCTCCAGTGCCCCCTTCCCCCAGTAAGCACTGTGGGCGACCCCTATGAAAACCTTTTTGTCTGATCTGATCATTTGCTATCTTGGGTCAAAGATTTCTGATACACTCTGACACCCTGAGTGATGCCACTAATTGTAATCACCACTATTACCACGCAATAATTAAACTAATTGTTTTTGGTTTGGGGGCTGCATCAGTTGGTGCTGTGGGTCATTCCCAGCCTAGTGCTTGGGGAGAGGGTGGTACCAGGAATCCAGCCTGGGCCTCTGGCATACAAAGCATGTGCTTCCCCCCCCCCCCCCCCGCCCCGCTCCAAGAAGGTCACATTTCTTTTTTTCTTTTTGGGCCACACCCGGCAATGCACAGAGGTTACTCCTGGCTCTGCATCTCAGGAATTACTCCTGGCAGTGCTTGGGGAACCAAATGGGATGCTGGGAATCAAACCCGGGTCAGCCGCGTATAAGGCAAACTCAGCCCTACTCGCTGAGCTATTGCTCCAGCCCCCAAGAAGGTCACTTTTAAACACGGAGCTGAGTATGAAGCAATTTCCCCATCCCACTCAAGACTCTCCCCTCCTAATGTTTTGAATCAGAGAACTTCAGCCCACCTTGATGCTGAGTTGAGTTCGAGGATGAACTTACCCGTCCTGGGTAGCCGCCCTCGCTCTCCTGTGGCTTCCTGCAGCTGCCCTGTGTGCTGGCCGGTGTCCGAAGTAGGGGGAGGACTCGCTGGCAGCCCGTCGGCAGGGACGCAGCCATGCCCCGTGCCCAGCTTCCCCAGAGGCTCCTGGCACAATGACAAGCACAGGTCACAGACAGCAGCGTGAGAGCCGGGTTCTGGGTTCAAGGTTCAGCCTCGTCTCTGCCAAACCTCCACTTCTCAGTGCTAAGATGGGAATTGTTAGTGGCTAAAATGGCACTTGCATGCAGCTGACCCGAGTTCCATCCCTGGCATCCCAAATGGTCCTGAAGGACCGCCAGGAGTGACTCCTGAGTGCAAAGCAGAGCCAGGAGTAAGTCCTGAGCACCCCCCTGTGTGGCCCAAGAACCAAACAAAAAAAAAAAAAAAGGAAGGGAGTTCTGACAGATGCTCAGTGTGGGTGAATCTCGGGGACCCTGAGCAAGGTGGAATCAGGAGTCACAAGAAGAACACGGAGTCTACTTCGATGGGATGGGCTGTGTGGTCCAAGCCCTACAGGAACCCTAAGGGTGTTTCGGGGGTGGGAAGGAGGGGAAGGGGGGCGCCGTTTGATGGGGACAGAGTTTCCCTTTGGTAAGATGGAGGTCGGTAGGCAGGATGATTGTACGTTATGAGTGTATCAAACACGATTTGAATATCATTATACTGCTCAATTTCATGTTACGCATTTTATCACAATTTGAAAAAAAGGAGGAAATGGGGATAAAATGTCTCCCGACTCATTATCTTCTGTCTCCCATACCCAGAGATGCTCAGGCTTTACTCCTGCTTCTGTGCTCAGGTCACTCCTGGTGGTGCCTGGGGGACAATGCGTGGTGCTGGGGTTCGAGCCAGGGTCAGCTGCATGCAAGGCTTGACCTCGGGCCTATCTCTCTGGCTCCCCCCAACTCAGAGTTTCAATTAAGATTAGTTGAGATACCAGTTATGAAAACAGCATGTGGCACACAAACAGCTATAGAAATGTAAGGGGTTTATGGTTGTGGTATGCAGAGAGGTAGCCAAGACTAAAATCAGCTTCGGCAGCTGGAAAGAGACTGTTCTGGGTGGAGAAAACTGATAATCAATTTTTCAAAATTTTATGATACTATCAGTTTATCTTTTTTTTTTTTTTTTGCTATTTGGGTCACACCCGGCGATGCACAGAAATTACTCCTGGCTCATGCACTCAGGAATTACTCCTGGCGGTGCTCGAAGGGACCATATGGGATGCTGGGAATCGAACCTGGGTTGGCCACGTGCAAGGCAAACGCCCTACCCGCTGTGCTATCTCTCCAGCCCCAGTTTATCATTTTTTAAAATTAATTTTTGGGTCACACCTGGTGATGCACAGGGGTTACTCCTGGTTCATGCATTCAGAATTATTCCTGGTGGTGCTCGGGGGACTATATGGGATGCTGGGAATCGAACTCGGGTTGGCTTCGTGCAAGGCAAATGCCCTACCTGCTGTGCTATCACTCTAGCCCCCTCTTTTTATTTTTTAATAACACTGTAAACATTAAAAAAAAAAAGCAGTTGCCAAAGAGATAGTCCAGTAGTTAGGGCACACAGGGTTCCCTGAGCCCGCCAGGAGAGACCCCGAGGGCAGGGCCAGGAGTGATCCCTAATCACAGCGGTGTGTGCCACCCCCCCACCCCACCTTCCCAACAGAAGCAAACAAACAAAATTGCCACAAAACAAATTGTGGGGGGCTGGAGCGATAGCACAGCAGGTAGGGTGTTTGCCTTGCACTCGGCCAACCCGGGTTCGATTTCCAGCATCCCATACGGTCCCCTGAGCACCACCAGGAGTAATTCCTGAGTGCAGAGGCAGGATTAACTCCTGTACATCACCAGGTGTGACCCAAAAAGAAAAAAAAAATTGTGGTCTTGGGAGATGACTCCCTTTGCTATATAGTGCACACTTTGCCCCCTGAACACCACTGGGAACAATGCTGACAGAGCCAGGAATTGCCCCTGAGCACTGTCAGTGTGGCTCAAAAACCAAACCAAAAATAAAACCATAATGAAGTCTGCCAAATGGTTAAGTCAGATCCATCTGAAATCCACAGTCTGAGTGACGGAGTCACAGTACGGCCCAAAGGTGGCAGCAGAGGAAAGAGGTAAGAGAGGAGAAGCGTTTGCAGGTTGTTCTCAGGGGAGGGGAAATTGACACAGGGTTGAACCCGGTTGATTTTCTACTTGCCAGAGCGGCTTAGACATCACAGAGCTGCAGAGGGTTTGGAACTGGAGCAGGGTGACGGCCATGCAGATCATAAATGCAGAAGGGCCAGTGAAATGGGCATTTGGGTGCTGCTGTTGGAGCCTGAGTCCCAGGCCTCACACGGGCAAGTCCCCCCACCTCTCGCCCCTCCCCCCACCCCCAACTACATCCCTCCCTGGACATCATAGTTTTTGTTTGCTCTTTGTTTTTTGAGCCATCCTGGCAGTGCTCAGACCTTACTCCTGGCTCTGCACTCAGGAATCATTCCTGGTGGGCTCGGGGAACCGTATGGGATGCTGGGGATCGAACCCGGGTCAGCAACATTCCGGGCAAATGCCCTTCCTGGTGGACTATGGCCCTAGCCCCTGGACATCATGTTTTTATTTTCAGGTTTCTGGACCACACCCGGCGGTGCTCAGAAATTCCCTCCTGGTTCAAGAGTGCGTGAGGGTCACTCTTGGTGCTAATCAGGGCCCCTGTGTGGGTACTGGGGGAAGGAACCTGGGCTGGCTGGAGTAAGGCAAGGCAAGGGACTTATCCCCCCTGATCTGTGGCTCCGGTCTGGGCCCGGGTAGCTTTAATGCTCTGCCATCTCTGCAGAATGTTTGGGGAGTGAGAGTCACTCGGCCCATCAGCTGGACCTGCGCTGAGATGACTGGGCCAGTGCTGAAGACACAGGCTCCACTAACGTGCCCAGCATTCCTCAGAGAGGCTGCGCCCTGAGCCGCCCGCCTTCATCCACAGGCAAGATGGAACGTTCCGGGCCCTCCGACTCCCAAGCGGCAGAGACAGGAGGAAGCTGGGCCGAGCATCCTGGCAGGGGGCAGAGGGCCCGAGCTTCCCAGCGCTCTCCGGGTCCACGGGCACCTGAGGCTCCATCCCGCTCACTCCAAGCCAACACACACTGACCTTTCCCGCCCTTCCAGTCCCTGGACTGAGCGCGGTCGGGGCTGGTGGGTCTCGGGCAGCCCCGGGCACCTCTGACGTCTCTGAGCCCGGGGCCTCGGCGTCTGGCCTCTGGCGGTGTGGCATGACCCTGGCCACAGGCTTGTGCCTGGACCCCAGGCCGCCATCGTGTTGCTGCTGCTGGTGGGGGCTGGGGCTCTCGGGGACCAGCAGAGTCGGGGGGCCGGCGGCGGTGGCTTTGTACTCCAGCTTGGGGGAGCTCCTGGAGGCAGAGAGCTCCTTCCTCCCGGCGCCGCCCGTGCAAGCCGCGCCTGAAGCCTGCAGGCCAGCCGCCTGGGCAGGACCGTCCCCTCGAGCCCCCAGCACAGTCCGCTCCGAGTCCCGCGGGCTGCCAAGCAGAGGGACCGACGAGGCCTTGCTGACCCGCGTCTTGAGCGGTGCGTCCTCTGCGTGGTGTCTGACCGTGACCCGGGGAGAGCCGGACAAGCCGGGCCCGGCGCTGTCCTGGCTCGGGGGCCGGCTGGGGTCGGCCAGGGTGCCTGGGAGGGACACGCAGTCCCCGTCCTCCTCGTCTTCGTCGCTGGCATCGGTGCCCACCCTCTTTTGGCGGAAGAAAGGGTTTCGGAGCCCCTGCGGGCTCCCGGGGAGGCTGGCTTGTCTGGCCACCGTCACCTGCTTGTGGACGAGTCCAGAGGTCCGGTGGCTTCCGAGGGACACGAGGCTGTTGGCCCTGGCTTTGCCCGGTTCCTTGGGAGCTGGTATGGGGCAGGGGGGAGGGGGGAGGAAGGAAGGGGAAACGCCATCAAATTCCGGTGCGTCCTGCTCTCACTCGCTCGCACCCCGACTTTCCCTGACGGACAGTACACCCGGCGGTGTGGCTGGTGGCCTCGCCTCGCCGGGATCCACGCGCCCGGCCCACACGCGCCAGGTTACCATTCCTGAACAGCCCTGCTGCTGTGCTCCAGCACCTCTGGGTGGGGTCCCCCACGGCCCTACTGCTGGGGGTCACTCTTGGGGAGATGGCTGGGGACTCTCTGCCCCTCCTTCTCCCCCTCCCCCTCCCCCACCCGCAGGATCCCTGGGGTTCCATCAGGCACAGCTGGCAGCGGACCCCAGCATCGAGCCAGGGACCGCCACAGAGCACTGCCCTGCGAGTCCTGGAGAATGGACATGAACGAGATTCGACCCAAGCTCTGTGAGAACTCGGGTTTCTTCTGAGTGCTGGTCCTTGAAGGGAGGGCCTTGGGAGGAAGGGCCGTGGGGTTCTGCCGCAGGGGTGCCCCCGAACACGAGGTCAAGGCTAGAACACACGGGGTCTGGTGGCACCACATCCCAGACCGTCTGTCAGTAGCCCCGGGGTGGGGGGCGGGCGAGTAGGCGCCTCCGGCTGAGGTAGGAAGTGTGCCTGCCCACCCCTGGGTGCTACCCGAGGCTGCGTTTCCAGGGCAGTCTGGGTTTCCCCAGGGCGGGAGCTTCTAGCTCTGTTCACACTGCTGAGATGCGGGGCCCCACCCGGACTTACTAGAAGGGGCGGGCGGCAGGCCACCGTCCTCCAGGGCACTGCAGCCGCTTCCCAGGTGATCCTCGTCCTCGGACACGGCCACCACGAAATCTGACAAGGGGCCCGGGGCATCCGCGGCAAAGTACTGGGACAGCTCCGCCTCCGAAGACAGCGAGTCCTGCCCAGGCAAGGGCAGCTGGTGAGGCGGGGAAACGGGCAGCAGATGCACCCCCCACCAGGGTGCCCCCCCACCCCGGCTCCTGAGCAGGGCAGTGAGCACCAAGCACAGGGCACAGGCTCTGCGTGGTAGGACCAGTCGGTCCCGGCATGGCATGTTCCCCCAAGCACTGTCGGGAGGATCTCCCGAGCACTGAGCAAGGAGCAGACCCCTAGCGCCTGTGGGTGTGGCCCGCAAGGCAAACCCAGAGAACACAGTATGGATGTCCGCTCTGTGGGACCAGCACAAAGACAGAGACCGTGGGTGCTGCCAGATAATGCTCGCAGGGGAACCTCTCTCTCTCTGTGTCTCTCTCCTCTGTCTCCCTCTCTCTTTCCTGTCTCTCTGTCCCTGCTCTATCTCTCTGTCTCTGTCTCTCTGTTTTCACTCTCCTCTGTCTCTGCCTTTCTCTGTCTCTCCTTCCTTTGTCTCTGTTTCTGTCTCTCTCTCCTCTCTCTCTGTCTCCGACTTTCTCTCTCTCTTCTGTCTCTGTATCTCTCTCTCTCTTGTTTCTGTCTGTCTGTCTGTCTGTCTCTCTATCAGAAAAGCCACAGGGGTGTTTCTGGATGGAGCCTCCCCCTGAGGAGACACAGGAGGAAGGGTTAGGAAGAGAGAAGCCAAACCCAAGCCAACTGGGTGAGACCGAAGCCAACGGAGGAAGCAAAAACGAAATGAGATGAAATCCTGCCCCTGGATCCCCGTGGGACAGCCAGCCCACAGAGAGAGAGAGAGAGAGAGAGAGAGAGAGAGAGAGAGAGAGAGAGAGAGAGAGAGAGAGAGAGAGCTTATTCCTTGATTTCGTCACTCTGCCTTTCCTGGATGAACGCCCAATAAAAGAACCTCCTGCTCATCTCAAAGGAGCATTGTAGTGCCTTCCTGTACGAAGGGGTCACACCGGGGGCCGGGGCGATAGGTAGTCCAGTGGAGAGGGCACTGGCCTTGCACGCGGCTGACCCAGGTTCCATCCCCGGCATCCCGTATGAGCCCCCGAGCACCGCCAGGAGTGGCCCCTGAGCATCGCCGGACAACTAGTCGCAGGGATGCCATGTGCTGGGACTCTCGGGCTCCACACTGGGGTCTGGGTGCAGGTTCCTAAGCCAGAGCAGCAGGAGACTCGTGCCAGGGGACTCACCTTCTTCCCAAGAGAAGGGCTCTTCAAGGGCGTGCCTGTCGGGGAAGGGAGATCACCACACGGTCAGTACAGCAGAGTGGCCACGCCACGCTCACCTCCTTAATTAGCAGAGAAGGGGCCAAGCAGATTAGGCAAAGCCCTCTCGAAGGCCTGGGGGGCTGTGGCACAGATACAGCGGCATGTGCATACGCGGGGTGCTCACCCCCAGTGTCCCCCTGCTTAAGAGTGCTCATGCGGAAAGCACCCACTGGGCGCTCTGAGCCCAATGCCTGTTGGAAACACCCCTTTCTGGACCGCAACAGTTATGCGATATGGCCCATCCGCCAGGTCCTACGCACACCCCGTACCATTTAATTAGGGAGGACCGACCTCTGGCTCCGGCCCGGCAAGCTACCGAGAGTATCCCGCCCGCACAACAGAGCCTGGCAAGCTCCCCGTGGCGTATTCCATATGCCAAAAACAGTCACAACAAGTCTCACAATGGAGACATTACTGGTGCCCGCTCAAGCAAATCGATGAGCAACGGGATGACAGTGATGCAGTGATACAGTGTCTCCCAGCTTCCCCCCCCCCCCCGGCTGAGACCACTGGAGCTTGGAGCCCGCAGTGCTCGGCACAAGACTTGGAAATCAAGGGGTGTTCAGGGGAGCAGGTGAATGAATGGGTTAAAGAATTAATGAACAAAGTGGGACCAGGGAAAGAGCTGAGTAAGCTTTTGCTGGATATAAAAAGGCTCAGCACTGAGACTTTAAATTACATATATATATGAATTATATATATATATATGCCTTAAATGAAGAGATCTTGGACATAAGGATCCTGGCTTAATAAACTCTTTTATAAACGACAGAGTGAATAGGTTGGGATTACGAAGAGGCAGTTTTCAGGCAGGTCAGGAGTTGAATAAAGGGGCTATTATGGCCGTGGCCATTTCAAATCTATTAATTATGGATGCAAATAATCGGGGTAGTTCACTGCTGCCAAAAAAAACCTATGCCTTCCTTTCCCTTTGACAACCAGTAACTCATGCCTCAGTTCCTTTCCCTCCGAACATCATTCTCAACATCAATAATATCCGAAGGCGTGGCCGTGGCTCAGGGGTCAAGTGTGCGTCGTGCACGCACATAACCTGGCACTGCAAGAAGCAAAGCCAAACAGTGGGGAAAAAATGTCCAGCTCAGAAGTGTTTGCAGAATCCCTTTCAGTTTCCATTCTACAGGAAGCCTTTGTTTTTGAAACAATGTAATGTTTCATGTTGTAAGTTCATTTGAAATGCTTCACAACTATTGTCTGCTTGACTTTTCCACCTCAGAAGGGAAATCACCCCCTCTGTCTTTCTTATTGAGCTGAGACTTCTAATCCACGGAACCAAATCCCAAGGTTTTGGGCAAATCATATTCTGTACCTCAGATATTTTGGTATTGCTTCATTTTCACCCAGACCCTGTCAGACGACGTGAGCGGGAATGTGTGCTGCTAACTCATTTTTGCAAATTATCTCAAAGTGGGTTAAAGCAGCCTGCGTGGAACTTGAATAAAACGCATTAACTACCTGCAGGAATCGAAAGCCGCGGTTAAGAGAAAGCACAGAATCTCTTTGACAGCTACTTTTGCCAAACCTGAAGACAAAGAGTCCAATAATAGTAATAATAGTGCACGGAGAGTGGCCCCGTGGGGAAGCTTAACGAGAAGCCCTTCGGAATGTTGAATGAAAACGTGCAATTACAGTACCTAAGCCGGGGGAAGGGCTGGCCTCTCGGCACTCCTGATAAGTGCTGCGCGCTATCACTTCATCCATTTCCTGCTCCGAAACCTGGGTTCCAACAGAAAGCACAAATGAGATGCTTTTATTTATTTATTCCCCCTGACAAAGTACCAGGAATGCAGCTAGGAGCTGAGCACAGTTAAAAAGGTGAAAGCCACAGGGTTAGAGGTTATGCTCATGTTCAAGAAGCACAGTTCAGGACACGGAAGAAGGGAAGTTGTGTTAGCTGAGAGACAGAAGGAAGAAAGATCTTCACTCGATTCCCCAGTCTATTAAGCAATGCATCCATCCAGGTAGTATGCGTAAGGGCAACGTGGTTGAAAAAGGGGACTTTTTAGAAACAATTTTCCCAAAGTGGATGGCAGAGCCTGCCCCTGTGGGGGCTGAACGATCAGGCGTGCAACTGGGGAGTGCTTTTTCTTTGCTAAATGAAAGGGGAGATTTTCAGGGAAGCACTGAATTAATTACTTTCCTAAAACAGGGGTGGTGGTGGACTGATGACTTTGGGAACCTCTGTTCTGGAATACCCATCGTTCTTTTTTTTTTTTTCTTTCTGAGTCACACCTAGCAATGCACAGGGGTCACTCCTGGCTCTGTACTCAGGAATCACCCCTGGCGGTGCTCAGGGGACCATATGGGATGCTGGGATTTGAACCTGGGTCGGCCGCGTGCAAGGCAAACGCCCTACCCGCTGTGCTATCACTCCAGCCCCTCGTTCTTTCTCTCTAAATGTTTATATGTAAAAGTACCTAAAACTTGCTTGGCTAGTATGAGAATTTATGTCACTTAGGTTTCTTTCTTTTTTTTTTTTTTACCACATTTGTACTTAGGTGCTCTCTTTTTACTTTTTACACACATACACACACGCGTGCACGCGCACACACACACACACACACACACTCACCTCCTACATCTTTTTGCTAAACCATTTGGGAGTTAACTTGTTGCATCATGACCTGTAACTATTTTAGTACCTATCTTGTGAAACCAAGGAAATTCTCTTAGATAACTCAGGTACTATTGTCAAAGCCGGGGTTACTTCAGGTTAGCCGACTGTCTTAATAATTGCCCTTCAGAAATGCTACTCAGGTGTGTCTAGAATGGGAGAGAGAAGAACGTCAGCTTGGTACAATATGAAAAAAAAAATCAACATCCATCTTCTTCTTTTTTTTTTTTTGGCTTTTTGGGTCACACCTGACGATGCTCAGGGGTTACTCCTGGCTCTGCACTCAGGAATTACTCCTGGCGGTGCTTGGGGGACCATATGGGATGCCGGGGATCGAACCTGGGTCAGCTGCATGCAAGGCAAACGCCCTACCCGCTGTGCTATAGCTCCAGCCCCTCTTCCTCTTCTTCTTCTTCTTCTGTGTGTGTGTGTGTGTGTGTGTGTGTGTGTGTGTGTGTGTGTGTGTGCAGATCTTGGGCCACACCGATGGTGCTTGGAAGCTACTCTGGCTCAGTGCTCTCAGCTGTGATCTGAGGACCGTGTGGTGTTGGGGATGGGACCCGGGTCTCCTGCATGAAAGCATGCATTCCAGACAAGCCATTCCTCAGCCCCAAACACAGCTTCTTTCATCAACATTTTGCTAGGAGGAAAAAACTCAACTGGATAAATGGTGTTTAGGGACATAAATAACCACATGTGAGTGCAAATTCTGTATTTTGTTAGAGGCCTTTACTGGACTTGCATGGACTTTTTTTTTTTTTGCATAGTAAAGCTTCTTATTTGTTTCTTTAGAAAGAGGCAAGGGGATAGAAAGAGAAAAGTACATGTTCAAGAGAGAACACAGGTCTCTCTGGGGTAGGAATAAAGCAAAAAGCAAGAAACAAGCAAGAGAGGTACATATTCAAGGGAGAATATAGGCTTGAAGAGCCAGCATAGTAAAGCTTTATATATATATATATATATATATATATATATATATATATATACACACACATACATACATATGTCTAGCATTCAGTTTAGGGTCTAATTATCCTGTCTCATTAGACTCCTTTAATCAAAATAATTCTTGAGCCTTTCTTTGTATTTCATGATACCGATATTTTGGAAGAAACCAGGCCAATCCAAACCTTCAATTAGGATTTGTCTGGTAGTTTCTTCATGCTTAGTTTTAGAGCATGCATTCTGGGGGCAGAAAAGCACCAAAAATGGTTTCCTCCTTCCTGTATCCCAGAGGCACCCAGGGCCTCGTGGCTCATACCAAGTGATGGTATCTCTGACCTTTCGATGAGGAGGGAGTTTGCCAGATTTCTCCAATGAATTTTTTAATGTTTGGGTCTTTACCAAGTGATCCGTGAGGAGAGAGTTCAAGACTATGCAAATATCTTGCTCAAAGCTATATTTTCACGGAGTGGTTTTCGCATCATTCGTTATGCCTGTCTGAATCAATTGTAACTACGAATTTTTCACAACAGTGCTTTTATAACTCTTACTTTTCTCCTCTAGTTACTGGAATCACAGTAGATTCGGGTTCCCGCCCTCCCGCCTCCAGCCCCTATTAGCTGTTCTCTGTAACTCATGGTCTGTTGGAAGATTTCTAGAAAGTCTAATAGATAATGAAATACATTATATATCTAAAAGCCAGTTGTTATGACAATTGTATAGTGTTTCTTTTTTTAATTTTGATGTTTTTTTTCTTAGAGGTAAAACATATTTTAAACTGAGGATGGCAACATGGTATATACTAAAATAACATTCTGCATAAATATTTGGAGAAGCACCGCAATTTGTCTTAATACATAAATATTTCTGCAACGGATTCGGCATGACATTTCAGACTAACGGATAAATCATAATCGCTTTGTAGCCTTTTCTGTCATATTTTCAAGTAGCTTTCACAGAAAATAAAATATGTGCCCATCCATCCACAGGCATAACCACTCACAGCCACACACACACACACACCCTTCACAAAGCAAAGAGTCATTCCGAACACACCAGCCAAGGAAGAGAGCAGCTTGAAGGGTGGCTGCAAATTTTTCTTTTCAACATTTGCAACTGGTTTTCTGCGTGGGAGAAAAATGGTTGGAGGTGGAAACGTGAAGGATTTCCTGGCAAACTTGGATCATGCTGAAAACCCCAGGGCCGTGAAACCCGGACCTCCTGGGTTATCTTCCACTGGACCTGCGCTGAGGCTGTCACCTGAGCGGGTCCAAATCGCAGCTTGTCTAGACCTGCAGGGTTCGAATATCCCTGTTGGGCACCCACTGCTCCAAGACATTATGAGAAGCAGAATAAAAGAAAATCCTTGTGGTATTTCTCTTGGAACCACATGAAAACGAAGGGGAACGCATACATTCCGTATCCAACTGTAGGATTGGCATGAAATGCTGGGCTCAGGGGTCCAAAAATACATCCAGCAGAAAGTGGAATCTTGACCAAAAGGAAAACATCGTCTGCTGTTACAACTCGGAACACCATGTTTGCCTAAGAAGAAACGGGGAGAGGCGGCCGCATCTGCACTGAGCCCTGCGTTTTGCTGGCTGCCTCGAGAGCAGCTTCATGGACCTCCAGGTCTCAGCCAGCGAGTCTAGTGGGTCCACAGACGAGCAGGCTGCCCGTCGGGGTCATTCTGCCTTGCCCCGGCAGGCCATGTGGATGTTTGGAGGTGCTGGAAAATAAGGCAGATGCTTGGTGGGGGAGATGGAGTCAACGTCCCAGCAAGCCAATCTGTCCTGGTTGGTGGCAGAAAGAGTTGACAATGGTCATGCCACAGACCACTTTGTTCTCTAGGATGCAATGCCAGGGGGGCGTCTTGGGTCAGTCACAGCGCGCTGGACCCCTGCTTCTGAAGCTGAGGGGTTGTGGCCACGCGGGAGAGGGACCTGAGAGTGGCCTCTGGGAGCAAAGAGCAGAATCTAGCCTTGCTTGGGAGATCAGGGGGTGTCACAAGTGTCCCAGCAAGAACTGGGGCTGTAACTCAGGGGAGAGAGTATCTGCCTTGCAGGTGCAAG
The DNA here is from genome assembly GCF_027595985.1 of Sorex araneus. Taxonomy (NCBI): domain Eukaryota; kingdom Metazoa; phylum Chordata; class Mammalia; order Eulipotyphla; family Soricidae; genus Sorex; species Sorex araneus. Next base: position 120,080,806 of record NC_073302.1, on the reverse strand, counting down.
ACCCTGGCTTTAATCCCCAGCCCTGCAACAGTGAAATAAAAGAAATAAAAATAAAAGTGAACCAGAGGGGGCTGGAGCGATAGCACAGCGGGTAGGGTGTCTGCTTTGCATGCAACCGACCTGGGTTCGATTCCCAGCATCCCATAATGTCCCCCGAGCACCGCCAGGAGTAATTCCTGAGTGCAGAACCAGGAGTAACCCCTTAGCATCGCCAGGTGTGATCCAAAAAGCCAAGAAAAAAAAAAAGTGAACCAGAGGCCTCTTAGGGGTAGATCCCTAGGGAAGGGATTAGACGGTGGCACAGAAGGGGGACAGGTAAGAAAAATGGGAACAAATGGGAGCAGCACCTGGTTGTAAGTTAATGTTACTGATTCAAAAGGTTGTGGGTTTTGTTTATTTATTTTTTTTCCTTTTGGTTTTTGGGTCACATCTGGCGATGCTCAGGAGTTACTCCTGGCTCTGCACTCAGGAATCACTCCTAGTGGTGCTTTGGGGACTATATGGGAAGTTGAGGATTGAGCCTGTGTTGACCACATGCAAGGCAAGGGCCCTACCCACTGTACTATCTCTCTGGCCCTCAAACATTTTTTTTGAGGAAAGACACTTTTATGAAGGGGGTGGACATGGAGGAATGTTTGGTTGGGGCTACACCCAGAAGTGCTCAGGGCTTACTCCTGGCTCTGTGCTCAAGGATTACTCCTGGAAATGCTCAAGGAACCACCTGGGGCACTGGAATCACACCAGGGTGCAAGGCAAGCACTTTTACCCTTGTGTGACCTGTCCGGTTTTCTAAGGTTAGCTATTTTGGAGATGTATGTAGACAAGAGGGAAAAAATGTGAAGGAAAAACATGCAGCAGACTTCACTCTGAATCCAGCTGATAGAATCTTCCAGAACAGCCAACCAGCACCACTAAGATGCTTGCAGGGCTGTCAGGAGGTGTTTCTGCTCTGGAAGACCCCAAGGAAGCATCCAGGAGGAGCCCAGGCCTCCCCCAGGCTGGGCTCTTTTTTTTTTTTTTTTTTTTTGCTTTTTGGGTCACACCCAGCGATGCTCAGGGGTTACTCCTGGCTTTGCACTCAGGAATTACTCCTGGCGGTGCTTGGGGGACCATATGGGATGCCAGGGATTGAACCCGGGTCGGCCGCATGCAAGGTAAACACCCTACCTGCTGTGCTATCGCTCTGGCCCCAAGGCTGGGCTCTTTAAATGCACACAAGCTCATCTAGCTGGGTGGCCTGGGACCACTTAGGTGCTCATCAAATAGTGCTACAAGTAAGACAAAGACAGCTCATGTCCTTAAAGAGCATTTTCAGTAGTGAAAAGGACAAGGTTCAGTTCTGTAAAACACCCTGTGGCCAGGCCAAGGAGGCAAGATATGAATAAAGGCACTGGGCTTGCATCCTGCTGACTCCACTTGGAATCACAGGCACCACGAATGGTCCCATGCGCACAGATAGGGGTCACTCCTGAGCACAGAACCTGGAATAACCTATGTCCCTGCCCCTCAAATAAAACTCCATCACAGTTGACCCTTGAACAAACACAGGTTTGGATTGCCCACTTTTGTGCGATTCTCTTGAACTGAGGCATGGATAAGTATACAGCAGGGTTCAGGAGTTGAGGGATAGTCCAGCGGGGAGGGCGTTTTGCCTTGCATGTAGCTGACCCAGGTTTGATTCCCCAGCATCCCATATGGTCCCCTGAGTACCACCAGGAGTAATTCCTGAGCGCAGAGCCAGGGGTAAGTAACCCCTGAACATTGCCAAGTGTGGCCTACACCACAATAGCACTGTAGCACTGTCATCCAGTTGCTCAGCGATTTTCTTGAGCGGGCACCAGTAACATCTCCATTGTGAAACTTGTTACTGTTTTTGGTATATCAAATATGCCATGGGTAGCTTGCCAGGCTCTGCCATGCGGGCGGAATACTCTTGGTAGCTTGCTGGGCTCTCCGAGATGGATGAAGAAATTGAACCTGGATCGGCTACATGCAGGGCAAATGCCCTACCTGCTGTCCATTGTTACTACAATAAAACCAAAAAAAAAAAAAAAAGGAAAGAAAAAATATATACAACAGGGCTCAAAGTCAAGAGTAAGCCCTGAGTACAACTGGGTGTTACTTAAAACAAAAACAAACAAACAAACAAAACCTCCAAAACCAGAACAGTAAATAAATTTTCCTTTTTCCTTTTTTTTTTTTTTTTGGTGTGTGGGACTGAACCCAGAACCTCACATATATGACATAGAAGCTCTAGCATGGAGCCACATCCCTGGCTGCACTTTCTATTCCTTATGATTTTCTTAATAACAGTATTTTTCTGGTTTACTGTACTGTGAGAATATGATAATAATACACAGGACATATGAAATATGTGTAAGACAGTTTAAACTTATGGTAAGGCTTCCTTCTGGGTTGATAGCAATTAAGGCTGGGAGAATCAAAAGTTATACAGGGATTTTCCACTCCGATGATCTTAACCCAAGTTGTTTTTGAGGTCAATTTGTAATATTCAAGGGAGACTAATTTGAAAAGATTTTGACACCAAGTATTGCAAACAAAAAAAGTGTTAAGCCACAACTGAAGAATCCTGATCCCTCTCCCAGCATACACCCAAGCACCCCAACTAAAGCACCGTGGCAGTATGCCCTTCAATCAAGTGTAGGAGCACCCCAACCTCATGTGTGATCCCCTGCAAATCCCACAACCAAATGTGCATGACCCCTGGCCATCATATGTGGTGCTGGGGATTGAGCCAGGGTGTCCTCATGCAAGGCAAGTGCTCTACCCGTTTACTCTCTCTTTGACCTCTCTTCTGCGTCTCTTCAAAGGATAAAAGCAACTAACTGCTCACCCACAATGTGACCAAATATCAGCAGAATCTGCGATTACCCACAAGGTCACGACGTGTGAACAGAGTCAAACTGATGCTGGGAAAAAAAGAGAAAAGAGCATCCTTCACGCAAGCCCTAAGAAGTTTTTGTCCTACAGCCAAGGAGAGACCACAGAGGTTAAGGCACTTGCCTCGCATGTAGCTGCAGCCGTTCGAATCTTATCACCAATACGGTGCCCCGAGGGGCGGAGCGATAGCACAGTGGGGAGGGCGTTCACCTTGCATGCGGCCGACCGGGGGTTCGATCCCCGGCATCCCATATGGTCCCCCAAGCACCACCAGGAGTAATTCCTAAGTGCAAAGCCAGGAGTAACCACTGAGCATCGCTGGGTGTGACCCAAAAAGCAAAAAAAAAAAAAACAAAAAAAAACGGTGCCTTGAGCACCACCTGGCATGGCCCTTGAGTATAGGTGTGGCCCCTCAGCCAGGTGTGACCCCTCAGCATTTTGCAGCACCCCTCCACACCACGCATACCCCTTGTCCAGCCAATTAAGAAAGAAAAAAACTAACTACTAGGAGATCAAGAATGGCCTGGGAAAGCCAGGCAGGCCAGTACTCTTTCTTTTCTCTTGGTGATTTTGGGGGGCCACACCCAGAGCTCAGGGATCACTCATAGCTGGGGACTGAATCTGGGTGGCTGCTTCAAGGCCAGCACCCTCCCTGCCGTACTCTCCGGCCCAGTTTCTTAAAGGGTTAAAAATTTCATCAACAGGCAGGCAGCCATCTGGGGCTTGCTCACCACGCAGCGGTCCTTCCTTTCCAGCAAATTTTAAATGGGATAATTTAGGGCCAGTGAGATGACTCAGCGGGTCGAGTGCATTGCATGCAGGACACCACACTACATGGGCTTCTGGGCCAGGAGCGGCCCCTGAGACCACCTGGTCTGACCTCAAAATCACCAATTTGGGGCCGGAGCGATAGCACAGCGGGTAGGGCATTTGCCTTGCACGCGGCCAATCCAGGTTCGATCCCCGGCATCCCATATGGTCCCCCAAGCACTGCCAGGAGTAATTCCTGAGTGCAAAGCCAGGAGTAACTCCTGAGCATCGCTGGGTGTGATGCAAAAAAAAAAAAATCACCATTTTTTTTTCCTTTTAGGGTCACACTTGGCAATGCACAGGGGTTACTCCTGGCTCTGCAATCAGGAAATACTCCTGGCAGTGCTCGGGGATGCTGGGACTCGAACCCGGGTCGGCCACATGCAAGGCAAACGCCCTACCCACTGTGCTATCGCTCCAGCCCCAAAATCACCAATTTTTTTAACAGTGAAAACTTCCTCACACAACTTCCTAAGCACGTGAAGAGAAATAAGTAGCTGACAAAGGGGTTGGCCATTGCACAGGGGATTAGTGGCGTTGGTCCCACCAGCTGCCCCAAGAACCACCCCAGCCATGCAGTTGCGGTCACACGGTCTCAGGAATGAGGAGACCGCCACACCTGCCCGCCCTCTGAAGAGCGAAACGTGCATCACCTTTGGGTTCGGGTGCCGGCCGATGACCAGGCGGACAGGTCCCGGGGGGCATTTGCTCAGGATGGAATGGACCTTGCTCAGAGCGGCGTGGCGCACGTTGACCGAGTTCACTTCCAGGATCTGGTCTCCACGGCTGGGGACAGAGCAACACGGTCATTTCTGAACACACTCTCGGAGCACTTTCCAGACAAGAGGCTTTTCAGAAGACCTGGACATGCTGATGTCAGTGCGTACCACCAGAGGGTCACATTCAGATGCCCCCCCCCCCACATACACATACACACCGGGCAGTGCCTGACTCTGGCGGCTCATTCTTAGATGTCCCATGGACACTGTGTGGCTCATTGGTGGCTCACACTTGGATGCCACATCAGACTGCACCACCAAGTGTGTACAAGAGTTCATGACGTGGGTTTGGCAAATAGAAAAAAAAAAAAACGGTGGCCATGGAGTCCAATTAAATGTACTTATTATTGATGCTTTCATGAATTTCATTTCTACTCATTGAAAGAAAGGAGGATTTATTTAATAAAGTGGCCAGGTGCTGAAACACACTCATGGCATCGACATATTAAAGAAGCAAATGACGTTGGCTGCTCTGTGTGGAAAAGGCACCAGGTCCCTCTGAAGACGTTAGATTGTGCATCTCTCTGCATTTCCAGAAGGACACAAGGAGTAGAGTGGCTAACTAGAACAGCAGGAAGGGCACCCCGCTGACCTCGCCCAACTCTGGGTCATCAGATGATAGCTCGCCAGCCTCTGCCCATCTTGAAATGATTATTGTAATATACTTTAAGGAGGAAATGTCTGAAACTCAAAGGTTACCCAAAAATTTGTTAAAAAAAACAAAAAACAAAACAGTTCAGATTTGAACAAATGAGAAATTGGGGACAAGATGCCCATTCTGACTTGAAATTACAGAGAGGGAACACAGTACAAAGGAACAAAGAGTCTTTCTGTGAGGTTTAAAGAATGTTCATTTGGCAGGCTCCAGACATATGGAACCATTCAAGGAAGAAACATCATCTTGGGATGTCATTAAAGGATTTTTTCCTTGGGTTCTAAAAGTATATTTTCTTTAATGTACTTTGGATGATTTGTCAAAATTTTTTTCGTATGGAAATTCACTCTGATGATTAACTTAAAGCATAATTTAAACGATTAACAGGGCCCCAAAACGGCAACCTCTAGGAATGTCGTTTCGACAATTTCTCAGTTGCTCAAGAACTTAGGGAAGAGAAAGTTGATACTGTTTTCATAGCGTGCTTTGCGCAGTACCCGTAAATTTTTGTGAAATTTCAGTGGGCACAGACTTATTGCAAATACTATTTAATAGAATACCTAGACAGCTCTTGCATAAACAGAATACCCGGGCTAAAAACCCAACTAGCTGGATGGAGGAATTAGACATGCTGGCATTTCAGATGCTTGGGAAAAAAAAAATGAATGAGGCAGAAAAGGCTCAAAACATAACAGTAGTGAAGACCTTGTCAAGGGCCTGATTCCTGACTTGCGATTCGGAACCATTCTGAGAAGATCCCAGAATCTCACACGAATTTTATATAAATGAACCGTGGAAAAAATTCTTTGCTAAATCATTGCTATCTAAATAGCCTTGTCTGTCCACGTTTCTGAAACTGTTCTTCCACATCCAAACAGAACAAAATGGGTTCAGAAAGCCAAGCTCCTCGAGTCCCATTAAATTTCCCCGACAAAAGCTTTTCCTCTCTGCAACGCTATTCATTGCAGCCCTGGCTACAGTGCAACTAGCACGACGGTTTAAAATCCCACCGAGGGTCATCAGCGAGCAGGTAAGAATTCACACACTGGCCCCAGGGAGCCCGGCGGGTTACGAACCTGAGGTTGCTCTCCATCTTGGCCACGGATCCAGGCGCCAGGCTGTGGATGTAGATGCCCGGAGGGCTGTTCTCCAGAGCCAGGCAGCAGGCCCCGATGCCCAGTCCGACTCTCGGCTCTGGGAGCCAAGACAAAGTTAGAAAAAGAATCGAAGGGACTTGGAACTGCATTAATATAGATTCAGACAGATACTCATTAACTTTTGGACCAGACATAATGTAAATCTTGCTTTTCTCTGTCAACATTGCCATCACCCTCAGTCAATGGAATGAGAGCTAAGCTCAGGCTGTGAATTGTTCAATGGTCTACCCTTGGCCCCTGAAGCCTGATTTTGGAAATAGGCAGAATATAAGTAATTTATTTTTTTCATTCTGGACAAGAAACTTCAGGTTTCCTTTCATCTCTTTTCTTTAGGGATTAATATTTTGGGTTTTATTTTTTTAAAACTTCTTTCTGTTTTGGGGACACACCTGGCAGTGCTCAGGGCTTACTTCCAACTCTTGCTCAGGGATCATTTCTGTCTTGGATCAGGGGACCCTTTGTGGTGCTAGAATAGAACTGAGGGCAGGGGTCAGCCGCATTCAAGGAAAGTGACCTATGCACTGTAGATTTCTCCAGCCCCAATCTTTTATTTTTTTAAATTAATCATCTGTCTGCAGCACTGTCGTCCCGTTGTTCATTGATTTGCTTGAGCGGGCACCAGTCACGTCTCCATTGTGAGACTTGTTTCTGTTTTTGGCATATCGAATATGCCACGGGGAGCTTGCCAGGCTCTGCCATGCAGGCGGGATCATCTTTCATTTTTTTCTTGTTAATTGGGGGACCACACTCAGTGATGCTCAGGGATTCCTCCTGGCTCTGCACTCAGGAATTACTCCTGGTGGTGTATGGGAAGCTGGATATTGAACCCCGGTCGGCTGCACGCAAGGCAAGTGCCCTCCCCGCTGTGCTATCTCTCCAGCACCCTGCTCATCATGTTTCTATAGGAGGAGAGGAAAATAAACAGATGAAAAACATAAAGATCTTCAGTGATTTTTAGTTACCGATGTGAATTGTGTTATTAACTATAGCCTTTTGTTCTTTACATGTTTACATTAGTTCTTGATTTAAGCTAGTCAGTGAAAAAGAATTTGTGGTGGGGGGTTAGTGCCAGGGATCACCACAAACAAGACGTGTGCAATTCCACTCAGTTTCATCCAGAGATTTCTTTGAAAAAACAAAATGAAAGATGATTATTTGGGGGCTGGGGCAATAGCACAGCGGGTAGGGCATTTGCCTTGCACTCGGCTGACCTGTGTTTGAATCCCAGCATCCCATATGGTCCCCTGAGCACCGCCAGGAATCATTTCTGAGTGCAGAGCCAGGAGTAACCCCTGTGCATTGCCGGGTGTGACCCAAAAAGCAAAAAAAAAAAAAATCCACCAAAACAACAACAACAACAACAAAATGATTATTTGACATACACAGATTCATTTAGTGCTTAAAGCACTCAGTGCTTCTGGTAACTTTCCTTCTCTTTCATAAATGACTACATTCTCTATTTCCAAATCCATTAAGCAAATACCTTCCCGTGTTGTTGACAGAGGTTATTTCCAAGGAACACATTCTAGAAAAAAAACTGAACCTGCCCTAGCCCTAAGCAAGGAGCTGAGATGAGTCCTGAGCTCCATTGGGTATGGCTCAAAAGTTGAACAAATATTTAGCGTGGGGGCGGGGCTGGAGAGCTAGTACAGAGGGAGAAGCACTTGCCTTGCACATGGCCAACCCCCAACCTGGTTCAATCCCTGCCATCCCATATGGTCCCCTGAGCACTGCTTGGAGTCATATTCCTGAGCACAGAGCCGGGAGTGAGCCCTGAGCATCACTTGGGTCTGGTCCAAAGCCAAGACCAAACAAAGCCTAAGAACAGAATAGAAATCCCTGTTCTCGGCCTCGGAGAGCAAGCAAGGACGCTGAGGGTCACCTTTGTTGAGTGTGACTTCCATAACAATCCTGTCCTTGGGACCAGGCGTCTTCCGGCCCAGGGATGAAGAATTGCTCTCCTCAGGGCCCGTGGCTGCCGTGCCCCCACTGGCGTTGAAATTCGGGGAGCTGGATCTGCTCATGTGGGTGGGTGTCGAACACGGCGTCAGGCTGGGGCTCAGCAATTTTGTGCGGACTGTTAAGACAAACAACCCGCTCCGGATTTGCTGAAGAAACAACAAGACAGAGGAGGGTCAATGCTTCCAGGGCTAAATGTTAAAAATACACCAACAAACACAGCCAAAGAAGTCACCAGACATGACACCAGAAAGAAATAAGGAAGAGATGCAAAGAAATAGGAATGCAGGGGCTGGAGCAATAGCACAGCGGGTGGGGCATTTGCCTTGCACGCGGCTGACCCGGGTTCGATTCCCAGCATCCCATATGGTCCTCTGAAGCACCGCCAAGAGTCATTCCTGAGTGCAGAGCCAGGAGTAACACCTGTGCATAGCCAGGTGTGACCCCAAAAAGAAAAAAAAAAAAGGAATGCAGTTACCTTAAAGGTGTGAATGGCTTCTTGAAACGTCAGGCCCTTGATTGGGATTCCATTCACATCTAGGATTTCATCCCCTAGCGACCGAACGGGAGAATGACATTAACATTAGACAGGAATTCACTGGGACTGCCAGGACACGACTGGCCCCTGATTTACAACATAACAAACTGTTTTACTCAACCCACTTTCATTAGCTTAGCTCCCAGGAATGCCACACTTGGGATAATTAATGACAGTGTGTGCTCTTTTGCAATAATTCTGTACTTCCGCCTTTCGCTACAATGGGTCTGGGGGGGCCAGAGAGAGGTGTCAGTGGTCTGGAGTGCATGCTTGCTTCTCTGAGCACTGCCAGGGGTGACCCCTAAGCACTGCATCGGGAGTAGCCCTTGAACACCAACTGGAGGTGGCATCTCCCCACATACCACCCCTACTCCATCATAAAACAGCTATGGAAAACAACATCAAGATTTTATTTTTTAAATAGTAGAAGACTAATATGCAAGGCCAGGGGAAACAGGGCCTGGGAGGAGTGGTCAGTGGTTAGGATCTACCACAAGTGTGGGGGAGCAGAGGGTAGGTAAGACAGAGAAGGGACCAGTATGACAATGATAGTTGGACATGATCATGCTGAACAAGAAGTGAATGTTGAAAGTAGGTAAAGGGATAGTCCTGGTAACCTTTCAGTGTCTCTATTGCAAAACAATGTCCTAAAGTAAAGAGAGAGAGAGAGAGAGAGAGAGAGAGAGAGAGAGACAGACAGACAGACAGACAGACAGACAGACAGAGACAGAGACAGAGAGACAGAGCCAGAGAGACAAGAGACAGAGAGAAACAGAGAGAGACACAGAGAGAGTGAGACGGGGGGGGGGGAGGGGGAAGTGCCTGTCATAGAGGCAGGCAGGGGTGGGGGGCAGAGGGGGGTGATGGGAGGGAACCCGGGACACCGGTGCTGGGAAATGTACACTGGCGGAGGGATGGGTGTTGGAACACTGTCTAACTGAAACCCAATCATGAAGAGCTTTGTAAGGGTCTATCTCACAGGGAGTCAATAAAAAAAATCTTTAAAAGAAAGAAAGAAATATTAGAAAGAGAAAAAGAAAAAATTAGTAAAACGTGTCCAAGTCTTCTGCTTCACAAATAATGGAATAAAATTATTTATTTTAGTTACATGAAGAAAATATCTTATTTTTGAGTCAGTGCTGAGTCTGACAGACACCTTACATTTGCAGACCCCTCTGTTAGAATGAGTGCCAGGTCTTTCCTCAGCGTCTTTGCTTAGAAACTTCAAGGCAGTGGCAAGGAGCACGAGCCCCCTCAGTGTAGGAACAGCCACCCCTCTATTTGCAGAAAGACCGGTTCCTCGAGTCTAGAGAACCACCAGCGAGTGCGGAGAAAACGGTTTCCCTGATAGAGATGGAAAAAGCTTGCTCAGCTAGTATTTGGGAATGACAGTCTAGCCTCCCAAAACAGCTTAGATGCCTACCCTTACTGGTTCCCAGTCGTGAGGCTGACAAATTAGTTCCCAGGAATGAGAGTTGATTGTAGGTTGGTTGTTAAAATACACCCCCCTTTCCTCCCCATCACTAGCCTAGACTCATCTGCAACCCTCAGAAGGTAAAGTCAGGGGGCTGGAGCAATAGCACAGTGGGTAGGGCGTTTGCCTTGCAAGCGGGTTACCCGGGTTCGATTCCCAGCATACCATATGGTCCCCTGAGCACCGCCAGGGGTGATTCCTGAGTGCAGAGCCAGGAGTAACCCCTGTGCATTGCCAGGTGTGACCCAAAAAGAAAAAAAAAAAGGAGGTAAAGTCAGGCCGTTTCCCCACTGACAGGGTGTCTCTTGGGAACAGACAAGATCTTGGACATCCTGTTGACATGTTTCCATGTTTCTGCTTTGTAGTCATGTGACATGGTCTGGCAGTCTTGGGGGACTCTTCGCTGTTGTTTGGGGGCTTCTCTTGCGGTGTTTGGGGGTCTCTGGGTGACCCTGGGGAGCGTGGCAGACTGGTCTGCTAGCTTTTTGAGCTAGTTCCTGGGCCCATGCTCTGATTTGGGGAGTGACTGATGGTTCATCGACAGCACTGCAGAGATGTCCCAGATGTTGAATGGCCACGCAGTACAGAAGGGGGACCTGCCCCCTCTAGCAAAGCACAGAGCGGCAACAGAAACCGCACTCTCCCTTCCCCCAGGAGCCCCCCAGGGGCAAACTGCGTGTCCTGAACTAGGAATTCTGGCCACGGGCAGCATCCTGCCCAGTGCTCTTGCTTCAATGGGTAACGGAAGATGTAAGAGAAATAACGTGAAAAAGTTGCCCAGTACCACCAATGACTCAGCTGGGCAAAGGGGTGGGTTTTGGGTTTGTTTCCGCAGGAGGGAAAGAAAAACATTTAAAAACTATTGTGCATACTATTAAAAATCTGTATGCAAGATTTTTTAAAAGACATATCACCCAACAGGTTGAAAATCCATTCCAACGGTCCAATGGGTTATTTTTATTGAAATGAACACTCTCTCTCTCTCTCTTTCTCTCTCTCACACACACACACACACACACACACACATACACACAACAATGTTTTGGAGAATCAAGTGCTCTTAAGCTTTTCTAACTATTGATTTTCCCCTTCCATTGCACTCCGTTGTACCAGCAGGCAGGCAGCATTGCGAACAAGAGGACGTGTGGTACATCCATTATAAAAATACTCGGCCAGACTGTTCTGAAACTAGATGCAAACTCCACCTAGGAGTTCACCCTTCCTCTGAGACACAGAAGCTAATATTCTGCCATGAAAATATTAAGCCTGGACACATCTTAGCCTGAAAACGGGGAGAGTTTAGTTCATTCTGATTAGTTCTAAAACGTAAAAAAAGAAAAAGTGAGCTGGTTTATTCCAGCAGCATCGATGGTTTGGGCCAATGGAACTGAATGCTCACATGTTGGTGTTTGTAACTTGTTACAGTGCTGGGACCTCACACATGAAGCATGTGGTCTAATGCTGAGCTAACCTCTGGCCCAACCCTCGCACCTTCACCCCCTCCTCTTTAAAAATAAATCACTAGCAATACTGTGATTTATTTCCTGAATGTGGTTCCTTTACTTCCTGAATGTGATACATCCCCTGAAAGACAGGTACTGAGAAAAAGGAGAAATGAAACTCAAGACCTATGAAGATATTCTGATAGGGTGGGGCTCCACCCCACCAGAAAGAGAGAGAGAGAGAGAGAGAGAGAGAGAGAGAGAGAGAGAGAGAGAGAGAGAGAGAGAGAGAGGGAAGGAGAAAGAAAAAGAAAAAGAAGGAGAAGGAGAAGAAGAAGAAGAAGAAGGAGGAGGAGGAGGAGGAGGAGGAGGAGGAGGAGGAGGAGGAGGGAGGAAGAGGAGGGAGGAGGCGGAGGATGAGAAAGAGGAGGGGGAGGAAGAGGAGGGGGAGGAAGAGGGAGAAAAGGAAGGGGAGAAGGAGGGGAGGAGGAGGAGGGGGAGGAGGTTGGGGGTGAGGGGTGATAGGAGGGAACCTGGGGACACTGGTGCTGGGAAATGTACACTGGTGGAGGGCTGGGTGTTGGAACACTGTATGACTGAAATCCAATCATGAACAGCTTCGTAAGGGTCTATCTCAGAGTGATTCAATAAAAAAAAAATGGAAAAAAGTTCTGAGGGTGTGAGGTTCAGGTGACTATGGTTAATAACCCCGGGTGATAGACTTGCAAGCTGATGAGAGATCTGACAGGCTCTCACCTCTCTCTCTCTCTCTCTCTCTCTCTCTCTCTCTCTCTCTCAGTCAGCACGTGAGGGGGTGTGGGCTCACATGGCTGCCGCCCAGCTGTGGCAGTCACTCGGCAACACGTATGTGTGCATCAAATTACCGAGTGTTCCTTCAGTGTACACAACGTTTATGCCAGTTACATCTCAATAAAGCGGAGGTGGGGGCAAAAGCCTTTGGTCAAGAATGTTCCTGCAATGTGAGATGGGAGATGACCTTAGGTAGGAGAATATATATAAAAAAAAAGATGTTGGACATACTGCAGCCCTGAGACAAGAATGGAGTTCATGGCAGAGCTCTAGATTCTGGCATGCGAGGCCCCGAGTGCGATCCCTGGCACTGCACGCACCCTGAGCATTCCTAGGTGGGGCCCCTATCTATAAAAATACCGTAGTCGTGAAATTTGTTTAGACATGGATGGACATGCTGAGTGAAACTAGTCAGAGGGAGAGGGAGAGGGACAAATGGAATGCCTGCACTCAGTACTGCAAGTCCCTAAGAGGAAAAGAGGGAGGGAGGGAGGGAGGGAGGGAGAGAGAGAGAGAGAGAGAGAGAGAGAGAGAGAGAGAGAGAGAGAGACAGAGACAGAGACAGAGACAGAGACAGAGTCTGCCATAGATGCAGGCTGGGAGGGAACCTGGGGATACTGGTATTGGTAGTGGGAAATGTGCACTGATGAAGGGATGGGTGTTGGAACATTTTATGACTGAAACTCAACCATGAACAACTTTGTAACTGTGTATCTCGTTGTGATTGAATTAAAAATATATTAAAATAATTAAATGAACACCCCTCCTACACAAACTCTTAGGAATCATCAAGGCAACTCTTAATAATACTGTCAAATACTAAGGGAATGAGATAGACTTTTAAAAATTGTGATAAAATGGTTAAGCTAGGACTGGAGAGATGTCAACTGTTTGAGTGTTTGCTTTGCACCCGTGTGTGTGTGGAGGGGGAGCGGATCTGGTCCCCAGTAATGCCTGGTCTTCCCGGTACCAGCAGGAAAGACCCCTCTGTGAGCACAGACCTAGGAGTGGCTACTGAGTACTGCTGGGTGTGGCTCCCAAACAAAAACGAAGCAGAAAATTACGTAGCTGTTTTTCACATAGCATCTCATTTAATGTTTACAACAACTTGGTGGTAAGTATTAATATTTCAAGTTGACTACCAATGAATACAAACTGCCCATTGCATTTACCTGTCCAGAACCATGGTAAGTGTTGGGTTCAGGCCAGATCTACATAGTTCCCGCCCTGCCCCAGAACCCCAAGGAGACCCCTCCTACCTTCTTTCAGTCTTCCATCCTCCGCAGCTGATCCGTTGGGGAAGATGGTCTTGACAAAAATCCCCATCTGGCCTCGGATGCAGTCGCGACCTCCGGCAATGCTGAAGCCCAGGCCCTACACCCAGAGAGATGGGGTGCAGGTTGTCACCGCAGGGTTCCCCTGGGGCTGTCGAACCATGCCACCCTACCACTCAAGCACCCTGCCCCACCAAGAGCAGAGTCAGATGAACTAGCCGTGAATTCAAGCTCAGCCTTTGGTCCCTTCCCTCCTTGGATCTCTTCACATCGCACTCACTAGGTGTTCCATTGAGAGGAGAAACTTGTAGACCCTATCGGGGAACCAACGACATGGAGCTACCTTGGATGCCTCCCCAGGGCACCCTGTGCAGATCCACACAGCTCACGACGGTCAGCTCAGGCTCCACAAGTCCAGGTTTGGGCCGTCCTTCTGTATCTGCCTTATCTTCTTATCTTCTATCGATTTTTTTGGTTTTTTTTTGTTTTCTTTTGCTTTTTTTGGGTCACACCCGGCGATGCACAGGGGTCACTCCTGGCTCTGCACTCAGGAATTACTCCTGGCAGTGCTCAGGGGACCATATGGGATGCTGGGAATCGAACCTGGGTCAATTGTGTGCAAGGCAGATGTGCTACCCGCTGTGATATCGCTCACCCCCCTCCTATTGATTTATTTATTGGGTGTTGATTCCACCCTCACTGTGCCCGGGAGCCCCCAGGTGCCCATGAGGGCTTGTCCGTCTCCCTCCGGAGCCCACAGGAGATGGGTGCCTGAGCGGCTGCTGAGACCCCTGCACGGGGCCCCTAACCCTGCCCTTTTGGGCGAGCACGGTGCTCTGGTCAAGAGCCCCGCAAGCCCTGGGCCACGGCTCGACGCTCACCTTGCCTTTCTCTTTGTACAGCCCGATGATGGAGATGACCGAGGGCCGGATGAGCCTCCAGGGCGACTCCACCTGCGTGGTGCTCAGCGAGCGGGTGGACTTCTTCACGATCTGGTACTCCTGAAAGGCAGCGTGGTCAGTCAGAGACACAGGCTCGGCGGGTAGACATCGCAGCCCGCGGTGGTGCTCTGCGGCCGTGACCCTGGGTCTGTTGTCAGTATGAATGGGGGCCCAGGAGACAGTGCAGGGGTAGGGCACATGCCCTGCATATATGGGACTGCCGTACAGTTCCTTTTTTTTTTTTTTGTGGGGGAGAGGGTTTGGACCTCACCCAGGCGTGCTTAGGGTCACTCCAGGTGGTGCATAGGGGATCCTATGGGGTGCTAGAGATTGAACCCAGGTCAGCTGTGTGCAAGACAAGAGCCCTACCCACTGTGCTCTCTCTCTGGGCCCCTCCTGGCCGATTCCTGGCACTATACACCAAGTGGCACCACATCCTTGGGCCCAAACATTCAACTGGGTGACTTGCCAGGCTGAGTATTGCCAGAAGTGGCACCTGAGCCTCCTCAGCACCATTTGAAGGGGCCCCCAAGTATGGGAAAAATACTTCCTATAGCCCCCCTCCCCCACCTGCTGACCCCCAGGGATTGCTGCCGGGGGAATACTGAGCCCTGGCGTTGAGGTTACGTCCTCCTGGGCTACTTGTCTCCACAGAGCCTACCTCTTGTTTTCTAGAACTGAGTCAGGATCCAAAATCTGAGAGAGAGAGAGAGAGAGAGAGAGAGAGAGAGAGAGAGAGGCGGGCGGCTGGAGTGATAGTCTAGCGGGGAGGATGTTTGCCTTGCACACAGCCAACGCCAGTTCAATTCCCGACATGCCATATGGTCCCCCAAGCACCGCCAGGAGTAATTCCTGAGTGTATGAGCCAGGAGTAATCCCTGTGCATCGCCGGGTGTGACCCCCTCCCTACCCCCCAAAAAAAGCAGAACCTGAGAGAGACCCAGACATAGCCCGACTCTGCTGTGCCCTGCCTTGGAAATGCCCCCTTCGCCCCAGCCCAGATGGGGCGTCGGAGTTAGAAAGCAGCTCATCATGCCGAGTTCATCTGCTCACTCTAATTTTTGACAAACCCCAAAGCCCAAACCCAGACAACTGTTATTCCAGATAAAACATCCCGCTAAGAAACCGCGGCCACTTCGGTCTAAGCCCACACATTTGGAAAAGAAAGCGTGCTTTTTCTCCACCCCCCCATAAGCCACACTCTCCCTTCCCGGCGTGCTGCGGCTCAAATCTTGATCTCTTTTTCCTGCCCAGCACCCGCAGTGTAGACGTGTGGAGCGGGGCACACTATTTGTAATCTAAGCAAGAGGGAGTTCCTGCACCTCTTGTTGTTCTTAGAGTAATCGTCTCGGAAATGGCGGATGTTTCCACAGAAGCAAAATAAAGAAACCACCTCCTGTTTAATATGAGAGAGTAGACCACGGAAAATAGTTCTCAGCCTCGATTAGTCTACTTCTGCATTCAAAGGTAGAAATGAGAGGTCTGCTATTGCAGCGCTGGATTCCTGGAAGCTGGGGACAATGCTATTTTGCAGTTTCACAAAATAGAGGCCAGTAATGTGGGTCTTCCACACTGATTCATTAACAAAACGATGTTGGCTTGGCAAGTCTCTTCCTAAAACCACCAGGGAGCCCTCCAGCACATGGGTTTTCAAATTAGGGGTTCGTGTGTGAGTTAGTAAGGAAACTCTTTTCCAGCTCGCCAGTCTTGAAGGATTCCTCACTCCATCTCTTCTTGGGTGGGGGGGCAAGTGTGAGCCAAAGGTCTGCATGCTTCCCTGCTGTGTTAGGGCCACTTGTCTGACAGAGCTGTCAGATACAGTGGACGGGGTCGCTGTGATGTCAGGTGACCTTTGACCTTTGACCAATGTAGAGGCCGGAGCATTGACGCTGATGTGGTTGGAAATCTGTGATCATTTTGGACTCTCTCCATTTCTAATTCATCTTTGGACTTCACTCCAGGAGTCCTTTAGTATCTTCTGGGGACTGGACTTAGAAACTCCCTCTGGATACTGTATTCTGGGCCGTGCAAGTCACATGTAGCCAGTCTTCATATCTGCGGGCTCTGTATTTGTGGATTTAATCAAATGAACATAGGGGGTGGTGGAATCTATAAATCTATGTCTCACTGAACCTGGGAATGCAAACTCCTTGTTATTCAAGGGTGAACTGTGTTGTGATGAAGATGAATTAAAAGTGGACTCTTCACTCTCACTTTTCGTTGCTCAGTAAACACTCAGTAAAGTGGCTGGTCACATTGCATGGTTTAGACAGAAAACTTTGCATATTAGATTATTTTATATTATGTCATTGAAAAAGCTTTATTGAAGGGCTGGAGCTATATAGTACAGCAGGTAGGGCATTTGCCTTGCATTTGGCTGACCCGGGTTCTAACCCCAGCATCCCATGTGGTCCCCCAAGCACTGCCAGGAGTAATTCCTGAGTGCAGAGCCAGGAGTAACCCCTGAGCACTGCCTGGTGTGACCCCCCCTCCCTGCAAAAATACAGCATAAAAAGAAAAAGATTTATTGAACAGTTGTATTCTAGAATATATATATGAGTATCACTTGTATCACTTGTCATCCCATTGATCTTCGATTTGCTCGAGCGGGTGCTAGTAACGTCTCCATTCATTTCTGTCGCATGTTAGTGCAGCCTAATGATATCTGCTCGCTCCAGGAACACGAAGAGCCTCAAGCCATTCATTCAGGGTTTTGACGAAGAAGTCGGACCATCTCGTAGGTGGGTGGCCACACGCTCTTTTGATGTCCCATGGAATAGCTCTAGTCCAGTGGTCATCTCTAAGTAGCATTACATGTCTGACCCATCTGATTTTTGAGGCCTTGGCAAATGAGACAGCATCCCTGATTCTTGATCGGCGATGGAGATCGGAACTCCGGATTCCTTCTCTCACTTGAGTGAAACGTGATACTCCAAGCATGGCTCTTTCAATTCCTCTTTGGGATACCCAAATAGTGTTCTCATCCTGTTTTCGTTGGGCTCAGGTCTCTGAGGCATATGTTAGTGCAGGAAGAACAGTGGAGTCGAAAAGATGTGCCCAGAGCCAGAGGTTCTTTGTCCTCTTAACCACTTCTTCGATACTCTTGAAGGCATTCCACGTTGCTCTCTTCCTCCTGCGCGGTTCTGGTGCCAAGTCATTCCTCATGTTGAGTTCTCGACCCAGGTACACATAGCTGCTGCATTCGGAGATGTTCAATCCATTGAGAGCAAATGAAATGTCAGGGACTAGTTCATTTTTCATGAACATTGTTTTGGTGAGATTCAGCTCAGTTCGACCTTTCCACACTCACAGTTGAAGTTGGCCAGCATTTGTGACACTTGGCTAATGTTTGGTGTTACTAAAACAATGCAGTGAAGTGGAGGTGGTGTAGTTACCGAATGTTTATCTTCATTCCCATTCCTTCCCATTCCAGTCATCGCGTCACGTTCTCGAGGGTGGCACTAAAGAGTTTCAGGGAAATGGTATCACCCTGCTGAACCCCTCTCTTTACGTCAATGATCACTTCCTCATAGAATGGTGAGATCCTGGTGGTGACTCCGTAATACAGCTCGAGGAGGATCTTGATGTACTGAGTTTGAACGCCCTGTTTGGCTAGGGTTTCAATGACCGCTTCATTCTCAACAGAATCAAAGGCCTTCTTTAAATTGATGAATGTCAGAGTGGCATCTTGAACTCTCGTGAAACTTCAATGAGCTTGGTCACCATGTGGATATGGTCGATCGTGCTAAATCCTTTTCAGAACCTGGCTTGCTCGCATGGTTGTCCTTCGTCTAGTGTTCTGTCTATTCTATTCAGGATGACGCAAGTGAACAACTTGTAGACGACGGACAACAGGCAGATTGGGCGATAGTTGCCGATGTCGTGGATGTCTCCCTTCTTGAACAACAGAACGGTCCTGCTGGTTTTCCACTGGAACCTTGCATATAGACAGGTAACATGTGAAGAGCCAAGACAGTGTATTGATGAGTACTGGTGGCAGATTCTTCAGGTGTTTGGATCTTACCTTGTCTGGACACTGTACGCGTCTTTACCGATAAAATGGCGTGTTGGATTTCGGAAGGGAGGATGTTAGGAACGACATATCCATCCTGTGGAATTTGGTATGTGGGCAGTTGGACATGGCTGTCAAAGAGATTTCAGTAGAAGTCATGAATAATCCTCTCCATTGCCCTCCTGGAAGATGTGATAGATCCATCAGGACATCGGAGGGCAGTCATCTTGGTCTTGTAGTTGGCAAAGGACAGGAGAGCGTTGTGAATACTTTTCCGGATTCTTCTGCATCGGCCAACACTGCTGCTCTTCTCTCTTTGAGGTCTTCCTTTATTGTTTCTTTGCACACCTTTACAAGCTCGGATGTTAGCTTGTGATTGCCCGAGGCTCATGCCAAACCACGTTGGTGAATGAGCTCGAGAGTTTCCAAAGACAGGCATCTGTTTGTGGCTTTCCCACTCTCAACATTCCTCGTGTAGTTATGGAGGTGCAGAACCAGTTGATCGTATTCCTTGTTGATGTTGTCAAAGATGGCATTTTCCCACGTTGCTGCAATAATGCCAAAGAGCTCCCAGCTGGTGGTTATTCTGGGAGTTCTCTTGTTAAAATTAAACTTTGCGACCTTTATCCCCGCTCTGTGAAGTAGAATTCTGCATGAAGGAGATGATGGTCCGATCCCGTTTGGAATTTTGGGAGACAACAGCGACATCATTCAGGTAAAACCTTCGATTGAATATGATGTGGTCAATTTCATTGTGGAACTGTCCACTGGAAGACTCCCATGTGCAGTGTTTCAATTCGGCCTTCTGGAACTGTGAGTTGCCATGGATGGCCTTGGTCAACATGATGAACTCAGACAGTCTCTCACCTTTCTCGTTCCATTCTGGGCCATGGATTCCAATGTGGAGTTCTTCGGGCAACCTTCTCAGTCCTATCTTGGCATTAAAATCACCAATAATGATCTTGTAGAAGGTGTGGTCTTCCTTATAGAACTTCTCCAGCTCCATGTAGAACTTCTCAATTTCTTCTTCATCATAGGTGGATATTGGTGCGTAGATGATGAAGATAGAAACTGCCAGCAATGAGCCACATCTATTTAAGCGTAATCATCCAATATGGGTTGTTAGGCATTCGAATGAATCAATGCTTACGGCCAAGTTTGTGTTGACAAGGACACTGATGCCACCAACGCCTCTGTTTTCACATGTTCTGAGAAACAGTTCTTCTCCAGTGTCAAAAATGGCGTGATGTGATGCCTTCTCATTTCGGTCAGACCAATGATGTCGTACTTGATCTTCTGTGCTTGCACCATCATGTCCTCAATGAATGCTTCCAATGCCAGCGTATGTGCATTGAAAATACAGTCATTTTAGTCCTTCGTTTTGGCAGTCTAATTCATCGCTGAGATTTTATCAGCCTCTCCTTGCTCATCCTTCTTAATGCTGTCGTATTGGGGGCTCTTTCGGTGTCAGGCGAATGAGGCCCGTTGTTGTTACTGTCTTTGGCATATTGAATACACCATGGGGAGCTTGCCAGGATCTGCCATGCAGGTGCGATACTCTTGGTAGCTTGCCGGGCACTCCAAGAGGGATGGAGGCTTAAAAGGGCAATCAATCTTACAGGTGTTCCCTTGGTTCACACCATATTTGAAACCCATCAAATACGGTGCTGTAATTATGGAAAATGGGTTTAAGTGGTCTGGAAAGCGGCCTGGAGTGTGGCGGTGGCTGGGTAGTGGAGGTAGTGGAGGTCGGCTGATGAAGTATTTATCAGGCGTGGGTAGGGTGGGTCGTCTGGTATATATATATATATACGTATATATATGTATATATGCATAATATATATGAAATACATATATATACATATATTTGCAAAGGCTGAGTGAGGGGGGTGTGTGTCCACCAGCAATTCTCAGCCAACCAGGTTGCAGTTCAATGCTAGGGTCAGATGATGTGGTGCTGCACCAGTCCAGCACTGTGGGATTACCCAGGCCACCCCAGCAGTGCTCATATGGCACTGAATCAAACTTGGGTACTGTGCCCTGAGCACTGTACTATCTCCCAGGACCTTCTACACAGTACTTTCTAGTGAAGAGGGGAAAGATTAAGAAGGGGCTGAAGAGACAATACAGTGGTTATGGCACTTGCCTTGCATGTAGCCAACTCCAGTTTGATCCTGGTACCACCTGGTTTTGGTTTTCTGAGCTCCCCCAGGAGTTATCCCTGAGTATAGAGCCAGGACTAAGCCCTGAGCACTGGCAAGTATGGCCACCCACCTCATCCTCCGCCCAACTCAAAAGGAAAAAAGAAGACAAATCTTAGTGGGGAAGAGGTAAGAAGTGAGAGCTGGGAGAAAAAAAAAGCTGGGAAAAGAACCTTATGTCTTTTCTCTAAATTTTTCACGTCTATGCTTCCTGGAAGTCTAGTTAGGATGAGGGATTTCAGGGCTGTACAGATCCTAGGTAAGGGAATTCTTTTCTCTGCTCACCAGTCTTCTTCCTTCCTTCCTTCCTTCCTTCCTTCCTTCCTTCCTTCCTTCCTTCCTTCCTTCCTTCCTTCCTTCCTTCCTTCCTTTCTTTCTTTCTTTCTTTCTTTCTTTCTTTCTTTCTTTCTTTCTTTCTTTCTTTCTTATTTTGTTGCTTCTTTTTGGGTCATGCCTGACAATGCTCAAGGGTTACTTCTGGCTCTGCACTCAGGAATTACTCCTGGTGGTGCTTGGGGGACCATATGGGATGCCCGGGATTGAATCTGAGTCGGTCACATACAAGGAAAACCTTCTACCCACTGTACTATCACTCCAGCTCCTGTTCGCTATTCTTTAAGGACACCTCACTCCATCTCTGCTTGGGGGACAAGTGTGAGCCAAAGGTCTGCATGCTTCCCCACTGTCTCCGGGCCATTACTCTGACAGAGCTGTGACACACAGTGGACAGGGTCACCCCCTGAATGCTTGGTCTCCCTGGCCAGAAGGTAGTGCTCCTTCCCCTACAGCTGCTCACCTGCAGCCTCGGACGACCCCTTCCCCACCGCCTCCCCCCACCCCCAGTACTGGTCCAAGTGGCTCATTCTGACTCACACACTTGTCTCCAGTTACTACTCTGGAGATATTTTACCCAACGTCCATTTTTCTCCTTTCTCTTGGTCTTGGTATTGTCAACACACTTGGATCCAACACACATGAGCCGACTAGCCCCTACTCTGCAACGTGGCACTTTCCGTTTGGCTAGTCAGGTCAGAACTTCCTTCACAGTGAATCTATCACAATGAGAGAAACAACCCCGGAGATTCCCTTTTATCCTGTCTGTTACTCTCCAACATTTCTCTCTCCCTTTCTGTCTCTCTGACTCTCTCTCTCCCTCCGTCTCTCTCTCTCCCTCCCCTCTCCCCCCTCTGTGTTGCCCCTCCCTCTCCTCCATCTCTGCTCTGTCACAGGCCTGAGGTGAAGACGCCAGTGGTTCCTCAGGAGTCCTTCAGCTTACCATCCTACAAGTTCCCCGGAGACTGGGTCTGCCCCTCAGTTGGTTATGAGTTGGTTATGAACTCACCTCATAACGTGAGTTCACGATGGAGAGCCGCCCCCTGACAGACTATATGATTAACTCAGGCGTCCATTGCCGCCTCTCCTCAGCCCCTTTCCACCTCAGCTGTGGCCATCATGATTGAGTAAACAGGTAGGTTCCCAGGCACCGCAGAGGTGTCCACACACTCTCTCTCTCCCCCACATCCCCACGTCCACCCACACAGTTGTTCCACTGACATGGGACACGCCCCCCTAAGTGATGGTGGTTCACCACAGACCATGAGGCGCCATTGTCTCCTGGCAGTTGAGAGCAGCTCTTGGTTCCAAAACACACAGGGAGGGGAACCAAGCTGTTGAGATTCGACCCAGGATTGTTTTTCTCCTCTAGCATTTTCACATCCTGGGCTGACTCCCTTGCTGCTGCCCGGGATAGACCTGACTTGCTTCCCTCCATCTCCCAGCGCTCCCAGCCCACACAGAGGGCAGCTCCTCAGAACAGGGCAGCCCTGGTCGGTCTTTAGAGGGATCCGAGAAAAACCCAGGGCAGAGGCTCTCTCCCAACCAGCAGCGCCTGTAAGAGAGTCCAAGAGGGTTCCGTGGTCACGGACTTACCTGTGAGGTGCCGGTGGAGTCCAGCAGCTGGGGAAGAGAGTGCTTCCGGCCGTCTCGGGAAACCTCCAACATCCTGGCCCGGGGGTCCCCGTTCCGCAGCATTAACTCATTATATTCCTCAACAGACTCTAAACGGTGCACACCCCCTTGGGAAAGAAACAAAGAGGAAAACTATGACTTGATATGGGACAAAGAGAATCTCAAGGCAGTCCAGAGGCAGGAACCTGTTGCAATATGAGCATAGGCAGAGGTTCCAAAAGGATTCCCATGGTTCTGCTGTGCAGCTCTGCATCCACTCCCTGTGTGTGGAGCCACCGTGCCAGGTGATGAAGAAGGGGTCAGTGTTGGCAGGGATCAGACTGGACCAGGCGCAACAGGCACATTTGGCTCTGTAGGATGTAGTCATGGTTGATAGGATAATAAGCAAGAGCGAGAATGTTCTCAGAGATAGTTTCCAGGGCCGGAGGGCTGGGTATGACTTTGCGGTTGGTTAGATCCATCACTGTGGCAGGCACTTTTCTTGTACAGCAATGACCTTTTAAGCAAACCTTCTATTAAGATTTAACAACCTAGAGAAAGGCAGACAACCCTAAGTATGCAGTTCCGTGATTTTCACAAAAAATACACACCCCAAGGCATCTGGTGCCCTCATCCAAGTTAACGTTCTCCCAGCTTCTAATGTCATCAATGACTTCAGCCCATATTTAACTTTCCATAAATGAACATACAGAATGTGCATTTTATTTTTCAGTTCCCTGTCCTTAATATATGTTCGTGAACTTAAAACCACGCTAACAGTTTGCTCATGCGATTTCTGCATACCAATTCACTGTATAAACATATTGTCCTATTGTGTTGCTGCTGATGGACATTTGGTTTGCAGCCAGTTTAAGGTCTTAAATGAGGGTCAGCAAACTTTGGAAAGATCAGAATGTTTTAGGCTTTATAGGCTACAAATGGTAACTTGCATAGTTTTATGGGTCACTGTCATCCTATTGTTCATTGATTTGCTCGAGTGGGCACCAGTAACGTCTCCATTGTGAGACTTGTTACTGTTTTTGGCATATCAAATACACCACGGGTAGCTTGCCAGGCTCTACTGTGAGGGCGGGATACTCTTGGTAGCTTGCCAGGCATTCCTAAAGGGACGGAGGAATAGAACCCGGGTCGGCCGCGTGCAAGGTAAACGCCATACCTGCTGTGCTACTGCTTCAGTTTTATGGGTGTTTTAAAAAATATTATGGGCTGGGAGATAGTCCAGGGGTTAAGGCACTTGCCTTGCATGCAGTCAACCCTACTCAATCTACAACACTATATATGACTTGGACATTTCAAGACGTGATCTCTGAGCACAGAGTCAGGAGGATTGCTTGGTGTGGCCCTGGTGCCTAATTTTATACTTAATTTGCTTTCTTGAATACCATGATTGATAAGACTGTGGATATTAATGTTTCTGGAGCACAGTGCTCCTACTGCCTATACCAGAGTATCAGCATCCCTCCACCTCGTCTCTAAGCCGCCTTCCGCTTCTGCTCCACCAATCCCCCACTTCCATTTTTCTGGGCAGAATCTCAGCGTTGGCACTATTGGCCATTTTAAATTCCCTTAATATATATCTCTCTTCTTCTTCTTCTTCTTCTTTTTTTTTTTTGCTTTTTGGGTCACATCTGGCGATGCACAAAGGTTACTCCTGGCTCTGCACCACTCAGGATTCACTCCTGATGGTGCTCAGGGGACCATATGGGATGCTGGGAATCGAACCCGGGTTGGCTGCATGCAAGGCAAACGCCCTACACGCTATATTATTGCTCCAGCCCCCCCTTACTATATTTCTTTTATTTTTTTCTTTCTTGTAACAACACCCAGGTTCACTCAAAACCTTTAAAGAAATTCGTTTTAGTGACCCTGATTTACACTACTGTTGCTGACTGGATTCCAATAGCAGCCACGTCCCTCCACCACCACTGTCTCATGTCCTCCCTGCATTTACTCTAGAGGCCACAAGACTCTGGAAAGAAATCCTTCTATTTCTTTGTACTCCACATACAAGAGAAATCATTATTTTATTTTTCTCCCTTTGGCTCATTTCACTCAGCACAATACTCTCCGCTGAGGTCCACCTGCAGTGAATTGTTTACAAATGAGTTCCTGTTTTCTTACAGTTGAGTAGTATTCCATATTTTTGTCATTGTTTCTCTCATGGGGCAGAATATTTTTAGTTGAACACAGTTCCCATTTGTTTATTTTGACTTCTGTTTTCTTAGTCAAGGACTTCAGGTCACTGAAGATGCATCTGAGGTCAATAGCATGGAGGGTTTTGCCTGTATTTTCCTTGTCCTTAATATTTATTTGTGAACTTAAATATGAAACATTTAACCTCAACAGTCACTCAAATATTAAGTACTGACTTATATATTTAGTATTCAATCTCAATATTGACCTGATGAGTTCAATATTGTGGTTTTTAATCCATTTTGGGTTAACTTTTGCATACAGTGTGAGATCAAGGTTCAGATTCTTTTTTTTTTTTTTGACATGTGGTTGTCTAGTTTTCCCAGCACCATTTATTGAAGAGGCATTTCACGATCCACTGCATGTACCCAGTTACTTAGTCATAGATTAACTGTCCACATATCTGGAGTTTGATCTCTGAGCTCTCAATTCTATTCCATTGGTCCGAGTCTGTCTTTATGCTAGTGCCACATGGTTTTGATTCCTATAGTTTTATGGTACCATTTAAAGTCAGCGAGAATAGACCTCTTCATCTTCTTTTGTCCCAGGATTTCTTTGGCCATTCAAGGAGGTTTTTTTTTTTAAAATAAACTTTTTATACCTTTTAGCAAGATTTTTTCCTGCTATGTCCCTAAGACACTTGGCTATTCTTTTTTTTTTTAATTTATTTTTAAATTGAGTCACCGTGAGAACAGTTACAGGGCTTTTAGGATCGAGTCTCAGTCATACTATGCTCAAACACCCATCCCTTCACCAGTGCACATGTTCCACCACCAATAATCCCAGCATACCCCCCTCCAACTCCCCCTCTGCCTGTGTGGCAGATGATTTTCACTTTACTCTTTCCTTACTTTGATTACATTCAATTTTCGACAGGAAACTCACTATCATTATTTGGAGTTTTTTCCCCAACAGTCAGACCTGTTGGAATGGCATCATTAGATTGTATGTTTTCTATTGTTGGTAACAAAGAGCATATGATGTTGCATGGTCGCAAAAGTGGCCGCCCACTTGGCTATTAATAAATATTTCTACAACCTCCTGAGGCTTGTGGTTTGTAGACCATACAAACAGAGCTGCATGGGCTTGCAGGTGCCTACTCTAGATCATGCTCTTAAAAATAAAAACAACACGGGCTGGCGCAATAATACAGAAGGCAAGGCACTTGTCTTGCATGCCTCGGACCCTGGTTCCATCCTCTGACATCCCATATCATTCACTAAGCTTTCCAGAAGTGATCCCTGAGCCAGGGCTAAGATTAAGCCCTGAGTACCACTGGGTGTGGCCCCCAAACCAAAATAAACAGGTTAATTTAAGACAGAGCATTTAAGAGGAAGGGGGTGTCCCAGCCCACCCATTCACGATGAAACCTCTCTGGCCAAGAGCTTCCAGAAGCAAAGGCCACCTGGCAGCAGCTGAGAGGGGTCTTCCCTTCCCATCTCCCTGCCTGCTTGGGGTCCTGGCTGTCACGCCCATGATCTGCCTCCAGGTGCCAACTCAGCGCATCAATGGCCTTGATCCAGAAACTCCCAAGTGAATCTCAGAATGGATTAGCTCCCTACAGAGATGTCTCTGAACCCCCAACCATTTACAAGTTTAGAATTCCAGAAGTTTATGGCTGTGAAACCTCTCATGATATTCAGAATAAGCAATAGAAAATAAATTAACTAGCATCTGCCCCTGGCAGGCAGGCTTGAATGGTGGTGGGAAAATACAAAATAATTGTGGTGGTAAGGTGTAATTGTGATGGGATTGGTGTTGAAATATGGAACGTAATCAAATAATGTGAAAGACCTTATGAAAATATCACTTCACTTGTATCACTTGTCTTCCTGTTATCTTCGATTTGCTCGAGCGGGCGCCTCTATTGTCTCTATTTGTCCCTGTCACGTGCTACTGCAGCCAATGATATCTGCTCACTCCAGGAACAGGAAGATCCTCAAACCGTTCATTCAGGGTTTTGATGAAGAAGTCTGACCATCTCGTTGGTGGGCAGCCACTTGGTCTTTCGATGACGACCGGTGGAATCCAGTCAGTAACAGCTCTAGTCCAGCGGTCATCTCTGAATCGAGTTACATGTCCAGCCCATCTGATTTTTTTTTGTCACACTGGGCGATGCACAGGGGTTACTCCTGGCTCATACACTCAGGAGTTACTCCTGGCAGTGCTCGGGGGACCATATGGGATGCTGGGAATCAAACCTGGGTTGGCTGCGTGCAAGGCAAACACCCTACCCGCTGTGCTATCGCTCCAGCTCCCCCCATCTGACTTTTGATGTCTTGGCAAACGAGACAGTGTCTCTGATTCTTGACCATCAACGGAGATCGGAACTCCGAATTCCTTCTCTCAACTTGAGTGAAATGTGATACTCCTAGTATAGCTCTTTTGATGCCTCTTTGGGATTTCTGAATAGCATTCTCATCCTGTTTTCATAGGGCCCAGGTCTCTGAGGCGTACGTTAGTGCACGAAGAACGGTGGAATCGAAAAGATGTGCCTGGAGTCAGAGGTTCTTCATCCTCTTAACCACCTCTTCGACGCTCTTGAAGGTGTTCCACGCTGCTCTCTTCCTCCTGCGCAGTTCTGGTGCCAAGTCATTCCTCACGTTGAGTTCTCGACCCAGGTACACATAGCTGCTGCATTCGGAGATGTTCGTTCCTTTGAGAGCAAATGGAACGTCAGGGACTAGTTCATTTTTCATGAGCATCATCTTGTTGAGGCTCAGCTGCAGTCTGACCTTTCCACACTCACAGTCAAAGTATGAAAATTTTATGAAAATAAAAAAATTATGAAATTAAAATTTAAAAAAAGATGAAACAAGTGAAAAACCAAAAACCAACAAAATAATCTAAAAGAACATTTCAAATGGATTCCGCTTACTCTTTGGTGGTTGTTCGGGGTCGCGCACGCTGGCCGAGTGTGTGCACACGTGCTTGCTGGGGTCACCCTCTCTAGCTGTGGTGCTCCCGCTCACTTGGATCTCCGTGTTCTCAGGCTCACACACCTGTGCACAGTGCACTAATGGGGGTGTGGTTCAGGCTGTCGTGGTGTCAGGGTTCCCACATGGCGGCGGTGCTGGAACCACGCTAGGCCCACGTGGCCACTGAACCAGCGCCCTCATGCTTACAGGTGGGCGCTCCGGGTCCCGGGTCATTCCCACACACATGCTCCTTGGACAAGGCATTTGTGTCACCTTAGATCTCGGGGAGCAGGTGCTGGGCCCCAGGCTCTCATCCACATTCCCTCCTGGCATGTCTGTTTCCCCGTATCCACCACTCTGGGCAGTTCCCACCTTTTCCTTGGAGCCACTCTGGCCGATTCACCAATGTGTAGTGGTCTTCCCTCCTTCCATCCCTCCCTTCCTTTCTTGGTTTTTGAGTCCCTAGTGATGCTCAGGGTTTACTCTTGCCTCTGCACTCAGGAATCACTTTTTAAAACTTTTTTTTATTAGAGAATCACTGTGATGTACAGTTACAAACTTACGAACTTTTGTGTCTGCATTTTACTCACACAGTGATCATTTTCCCATCCCTCCACCAGTGCCCATTCACCTCCACCAATGTTCCCAGTATCCCTCTCACCACCCCCACCCCATCCCCCACCACCCCACCCTGCCTCTGTGGCAGGGCATTCCCCTTTGTCCTCTCTCTTTTTGGGTGTTGTAGTTTGCAATAGAGGTATTGAGTGGCCTTCATGTTCGGTCTATAGTCTACTTTCAGTTTGCATCTTCCAACCTGAATGGGTCCTCCCGACATCCTCTACTTGGTGTTCCCTTCTCTATCTGAGCTGCCTTTTCCCCTAGCCTGTGAGGCCAGTTTCCAAGCTGTGGGGCAGACCTCCTGGTCCTTATCTCTACAACTCTTGAGTGTTAGTCTCCCACTATGTTATTTTATATTCCACAGATGAGCGCAATCTTTCTATGTCAGTCTCTCTCTTTCTGACTCATTTCACTTAACATGATACTTTCCATGTAGATCCACTTATATACAAATTTCATGACCATCTTTTCTAACAGCTGCATAGTAAGGAATCACTTTTGATGGTAATCATGGGACCATGTGGGATCAAACCCTGATCAGACAATGCAAGGCAAGTGTCCTACCCACATACTATTGCTCTGACCCCTAATTTTTAACTTTTATTTCACTAATGATTAGTGAAACTGAGTTTCCTTATCTGCTAAAATTTATTGGATATTTTACTTTGTAGTTTACTATTTTTTTTATTAGTGAATCACCGTGAGGGTATAATTACAGATTTACACATTTTCATGCTTGTGTTTCTGTCATACAATGTTCGAGGACCCATCCCTCCACCAGCACCCATTCTCCACCACCAATGAACCCAGTATCCCTCCCACCCCCCAATCCCATCCCCCCCCCCCCCCCCGCCTCTGTGGCAGGACATTCCCTCTTGTTCTCTCTCTCCTTCTGGGTGTTGTGGTTTGCAATAGAGGTATTGGGTGGCCATCGTGTTCAATCTATAGTCTACTTTCAGCATGCATCTCCCTTCCTGAGTGGGTATTCCAACCACATTTTACTTTGTGTTCCCTTCTCTATCTGAGCTGCCTTTTTCCCCCAGCATGTGAGACTGGCTTCCAAGCCATGGAGCAAACCTCCTGGTACTTATTTCTACTATTTTTAGGTGTTAGTCTCCAATTCTGTTATTTTATATTCCACAGATGAGTGCAATCTTTCTATGTCTGTCTTTCTCTTTTGACTCATTTCACTTAGCATGATACTTTCCATGTTGATTCACTTATATGCAAGGATATTTTACTTTGTAAAGAGTATCATCAAGACTATTATTGAGTTTCTGTCTTTTTATTGTTGATTTATTATTTTGATTATTGATATTTTTGGAAACATGTTCTGGCCCTATGTCTGTCACTCCCCTTTCCTTTCCCTTCATGCTTTCTTTTTTTTCTTTTGGACCACACCTGGCAGTGCTGGAGGGCTGAAAATACATGTTTCTGGGGAATCAAACCAGATTAAACTGCATGCAAGGCAAGCACCCTAAAATCTGTATTATATCTTTGGCTACCTTCATGGATATCTTGGTTAAACAGACATTGACAATTTAAATTTTTCTTTTGATTAGTAGATATATGAATGATATATACATTCAGATTATCTAGAATATCAAGTTCTCTTAAACTATGTAACATTTAATTTGATGCACTTAAATTTCAATTGCCTTAAAATTCCTCAGTAAGGTAGGAGTTTGCAGTGATGGGACGGGATGCATGGGGAATTTTGCGATGGGGGAGGCAGAACCGGCCCTGCCTCCTGCCCAAATGAGACCCCGAGTGGTCGCCCATGGACAGCTCCTCTGCTCCTGAACAGCCATGATCTCAGTGCCACAGAAACCAATCGAGGAATGCAGTGCCTGCTGGCAGAAATACCTCTGGTCTTAATACCAGAATTCCAAAACTGGGCGGCCACTTTCTCGACTGTGCAACATCATATGCTCTTTGTTACCAACAATAGAAAACATACAATCTAATGATGCCATTCCGACAGGTCTGACTGTTGGGGGAAAAACTCCAAATAATGATAGTGAGTTTCTTGTCGAAAATTGAATGTAATCAAAGTAAGGAAAGAGTAAAGTGAAAATCATCTGCCACACAGGCAGAGGGGGAGTTGGAGGGGGGGTATGCTGGGGTTATTGGTGGTGGAACATGTGCACTGGTGAAGGGATGGGTATTTGAGCATAGTATGACTGAGACTCGATCCTAAAAGCCCTGTGACTGTTCTCACAGTGACTCAATCAAAAAAACAAATTTAAATAAATAAATAAATTTAAAAAAAATTTAAAATTAAAAAAGAGGTTTAATAATAAAAAATAAAAATAAATTCCTCAGTAAGCTTTTCATGGGATAAAACAAGATTATTTCTTATGTACAAAAAAAAAAATGGGAACCAGAGAGATCTTACAGTAGATAAAGCACTTATCTAGAACACAGCTGACCATAGTTCAATTTCCAGCACCTCATATGGTTCCCTGAGTCCCCATAGTAGTGATCCCAAGCATAGAGTCAGGAGGAAGCCCTGCACACAGTCAGGTCTGGCCCCCAAATTATACATCCATATGCATAGATATGTATGCATGTGTAGATGAGTCTTCAGTAGTGGTGAGAGGATTGGGTAGTGCAGACACAGTTATAGTATAATGATTATCGCTAAAGACTTTTGTTGCTATTGTTGCTTGTTTTTGCATCTTATGTTCTAGGGATCAAACTCAGGGCCTCACACATGCTCTACTGATCCATGCTCTACACATCCACTTCCTATTCAAGGTTTCCTTCCTTCCTTCCTTCCTTCCTTCCTTCCTTCCTTCCTTCCTTCCTTCCTTCCTTCCTTCCTTCCTTCCTTCCTTCCTTCCCTCCTTCTTCCTTCCTTCCTTCCTTCCTTCTTCTTCTTTCTTTCTTTCTTTCTTTCTTTCTTTCTTTCTTTCTTTCTTTCTTTCTTTCTTTCTTTCTTTCTTTCTTTCTTCCTTCCTTTCTTCCTTTCCCTCTTTCTTCTTCTTCCTCTTCTTCCTCTTCTTCTTCTTCTTCTTCTTCTTCTTCTTCCTCCTCCTCTTCTTCTTCTTCTTCTTCTTCTTCTTCTTCTTCTTCTTCTTCTTCTTCTTCTTCTTCTTCTTCTTCTTCTTCTTCTTCTTCTTCTTCCTCCTCCTCCTCCTCTTCTTCCTCCTCCTCTCCTTCCTCCTCCTCCTCCTCCTCCTCCTCTTCCTCCTCCTCCTCTCTCACCCAGAGATGCTCCAGCTCTGGTCCTGGCTCTGCCCTCAGGAACTATTCCTGGTGGGCTTGGGGACCCTAAGGGATGCTGGGATTGAACCTGGTTGGTTGGCTACATCCCAGGCAAGTGCCCTACCCACTGTACTCCAGTCCCCAAGGTTTTTTTACCCCCAAAGTTAATTATTAACTGTGAGACGCAGGCTTTCAAAGAGCTGAAATTTCTGTGCAGCAGTCAAAAGAAATTTTGACATTAACATGGATAAATAAAAATTAAAAAAATTAAAAAGAAGTTCTGTTGGCCAAAAATAAATGAATAAATAAAAAAAGAGGCATGAAATAAGGAAAACCTGGCTTAGGATACCAAGAAAAATGTTTATGACATGAAAGATCGCATTGCTTTAGTCATTTTGGAACCAGACTGGGCAAAATCTAGTGGAAAAGGCTGGAACCTCTCGACAGAACCTTCTGAAGAATTCAGGACTTAATAATTTATGACTGGATTCATCCATCTTGGCAGGCTTACTCATCTGAAAAAGATTTATTCGCAGAAAATTCCTTTCACTCTGACAGGGAGGCCCTTGCCGTCGGCAGCCTGGAAACAGCGTGCAGTGGTGTCTGCAGATAACACACTGGCATGTGGGTCCCGGCGGGCTCACCGGAGGAAAGTATGAACTAAATACCTGCGTTTACAGGACGAATCAGGAGCGATCAGAGGAAAGAACCCTCCCCCCCCCCCCCCCCCGAATTCCCTTGTCCTGAACAGGGACCTTGTTTCAGGGCACCAACTGGAGACCCGTCACGAGGGCATCTCGGCAAGGCATAACCCGGCTCAAGAAGGCATCTCCAGGTTGCTTTTCCAGCATTTCCACGAGAGCCACGGCTCCAGCTGCTGGCCCACGGGGCGAGAATCTGCCTTCGCCCGTGTCCTGACCAAGCGGGGAAGTGTGGCGGGACTGAGAGGCGCGGGCATGAGGCAGCTGCCCACCTTCAGTCCCTAGTGCAGTCCCCAGCACAGCGTCGGGGGTGCCAGGGGTGATCCCAGAGCACAGGGCCGGGAGGCAGCCCTGAGCACCACCCTATCGCGCCCTCCTGGTGGGGGGGGGAGCAGGGACCAGTCCCTTCCAGTGTTCCCCAACGTGGCAGGCCAGGGGGAGGAGATAGGGCCCCACTTCCCCTGACGACTGTGATGGATGGCAGAAGGGATTAATTACAGAGCGGCCCCCAGGGTTGGGATAACGCTGCGCATAGCGGAGCCCCGGTTCCTTCCCCGCCACCACGCGGTCCCTTAACTGCCACCGGGTGACACCCCGGAACCTGCAGTTGGGACTATCCCCTGAGTACTGCTGGGCATGGTCCCCAAGCAGACAACACACCAACACGGTCCTCACCTTGCCCGACCCCCTCCTGGGGCCTCTCAGAGCCCTGAGAGGCTGGCACAGACGTGACCTTTGTCCCTCCCCGTGACTGCCGCCCCCATAAAATGTGGAATGTCACCACACTGGTTTCAGTACATCTCCCAGCTCTGGGACTTCCTGACAGAACCACTGTGAGGAGGGGTGAGGGGTGAGGGGATTCCCCGCCCCCACCCCCTCCCCCACACTGTACCCTCTCAGAGTTACTGAGTGCTCCCCCCTTTGCTCATCACAGTGCTCCCTGAGGCCTTTTCCAGTGCTCCAGCCTGGTCTGTGTCATAGCTACAAAGCAGTGCGGTTCCTTGCGCTGAGAAAGAAATCGAAGATGCTTGTGGTACCGAGGCCGGGAAACATAGCAGACGGCAGGCCGGGGGTGCAGGAAAGAGGGCTGCAGGGAGGGGGTGGCAGACACAGACACCAGCCCTCCCTCCTGATCTGGGGGGCGGGGCAGGAGGAGATTTGGGAGGTGCTAATACCCATGCTCTGGCTGAGGTGCCTTTTCTGTGTGTTTCAAGTGCTCCCTTCCTCCTTCCTCATTCTCTTGCCTTCCTACCTCCCGCCTTCCCTCCCGCCCTCCCTCCCTCCCTCCTTTCTTTTCCCATGCCTGGCAGTGCTCAGGGCTCACTCCTGGCTCTGAGCTCAGGGGCCAGCTCAGATCTGGTCATCTGAGCATTCCAAGCCATGCTCAGATGACCACACGGGGTGCTGGGGATGGAACCGGGGTCAGTCCTACGCCTTAACCCTGGTCCTATCTTTCGGCGGTTTTTGTTTGTTCCTTTTAAAAATCTGTCCCACCTTTCACTGGCTCCCTCTTCAGGTGAGAGCCTGGACGTCGAGGCGCCATAAGCCACCTGCCTCAGTGCGCCAGGGCCCACGCGCCCCGCCAGGCTCTGGCCTGTTTCCCACGTGGGAATCCTGGGGCGGCAGGGGCCCTAGAAAGGCCCGCTCCTTCGTTTCTGTTCAAGGCTCGAGAAGAGCCGTGGCTGGCCGGAGGCAGAGCCTGGCTTAGGGCTTGCGTGGCAGCCACAGAGAATTTGTGGTTATTTCCTTCCCTCTGGGGGAGGGGGAATAGCCCATGGGGGTGGCAGTGGCAAAGGTCCCACTAAAGTCATGCAGGGTGACTCATCTGTGGAATATAAAACAACAGAGTAGGAGACTAATACCAAGAATAGTAGTATATGATACCAGGAGGTTGGCTCCATAGCTTGGAGGCTGGCCTCACACGCTGGGGGAGAGTCATCCCAGATAGAGAGGGGAACACCAAGTAATATGTGATCGGAGATCCTGCGCGGGAAGGGAGATGCGTGCTGAACGTAGACTAGAGACTGAACAGGATGACCACTCAATACCCCTATTGCAAACCACAACACCCAAAAGGAAAGAGAGAGAGATCAAATTGGAATGCCCTGCCACAGAGGCGAGGTGGGGTGGGGGGATGGGATTGGGGGGGTGGGAGGGATACTGGGTTCATGGGTGGTGGAGAATGGACACTGGTGGAGGGATGGGCTCTCGAACATTGCATGAGGGAAACATAAGCACGAAAATGTGTGAATCTGTAACTGTACCCTCACGGTGACTCACTAATTAAAAAATAAATACATTTAAATAATTTAAAAAAAAAGTCATGGGGTCTGGAGCAATAGCACAGCGGGGAGGGCGTTTGCCTTGCATGCGGCCGACTCGGGTTCGATTCCCAGCATCCCATATGGTCCTCTGAGCACCGCAAGGAGTGATTTCTGAGTGCAGAGCCAGGAGTAACCCCTGTACATTGCCAGATGTGATCCAAAAAGCCAAAAAAAAAAAAAGTCATGCAAGGTGCCCCCGCACCCGCCGCCTTGACTTACAATACTGCTTTCCTTTCTGGGGGCCGAGGGTGGCGGCTGTCTGGATGCCAATGGGATACGTGGCACCTTCCTGTCCCCGGGGCACTCTGGTGCAGTGACCGTAGCCCCACAGCTGCCCCCCCCTCCCCAGGCCTGCTCTGCGGAGATTTGGATGCGATCTCTCTGCAGCTCTTGGTGCCACACTTTGGTGGCACCCCCCCACCTCGGGCACAGGCCAACAGGCCAGAGGGGATGTGGCTGAGGAAGCGGCCGACAACGATGCCCGTGTGGGGGAGGAGGAGGAGGACACGTGGGCACTTCAGGGTTCAGCAGAGACATGCAGATGCCGATATTCACTCGGGACACGTAGCGAAGCCTCCACGTGGGCTGCCCTGGGGGGTGGGTGGGGAGAGACCTGCCTGGGGCCCGCACCCACGGATGGGGGCACCAGTTTCCAGATTTGTGGGGGGGTCTCAGCCTGTCCGCCTCGTCCCTCCTCTCCCCTGGTCCGCAGGCCGCGGTCCCCGCAGGCCACTCACCCGACAGGCGACTCCTGAGCTTCATTTTGTTGCTGCCCTGCTTGGGGCTGTCCAGGTTCCCCTTGAGGTCCTCCTGCGACTCGTCTGACCCCAGCATCTGGAACAGAGAGAGCGCAGCGCTGATGTGCAGTTCCCCAGGGCTCCGGGAGCCGCGGGCCGGGTCACATGAGAAGAGGGGTTCACGGGGCAAAGGCCGGAGCCCCGCTGGAAGGGGCCTCTCAGCAGGCGTGTCTTTCTCTTTCTGTGGAGGGGAGCTCCCCAGGCTTGCTGGGGGCCACCCGGGCCCTCCCCTGCCGTGCCCGGGACGGAGTCTCTGGGCGCGTTCCAGAGCTCGCTTGGCGCGTGGGCTCGGGCCCCGTTATGTGCCTTGAGGATTCGAGTCGGTCAGGAGCACACACGCGGCCATGAAGGCCAAGCTGGGCTTCCCCAGGGCAGCTGGTGCTCCTGACCCCGGGAGCGTCAGCCAAGAGGAAGGCGGAGGTGGAAATCAAGCCTCGGGTTCTTGCTGTTGTGGTTCTCGGGGACCCCAAACGCACCCATCAGTGCTCAGGGTCCACTCCTGCCTCTGTGCTCAGGGATCACTCCTGGCAGTACTTAGGGGGCCATATATGGTGCTGAGGGCCTGAGTGATGGCATAGTGGGTAGCGCGCTTGCCTTGCACACGGCCAACCCACGCTCGACTCTTGGCACCCTTAAGCCCACCGGGGGAGATTCCTGAGCACTGCCAGGTATGGCCCCTAAACAAACAAAATTTGGACTAGTCCATATATGGTGCTGACACGAACCAGGGGTGGCCGTGAGCAGGGCAAGTGCCTCACGCACGGAGCTACTTACTCTGGCTTCGCCAAGCCTAAGATTCTTTTCAAAAAAAATTTATTTATTTATTAATTCATTTATTTATGCTTTTTTGGGTCACCTCCAGTGATGCACAGGGGTTACTCCTGGCCCTGCACTCAGGAATTAATCCTGGAGGTGCTCGGAGGACCATATTGGATGCTGGGAGTCAAACCCGGGTTGGCCTCGTGCGAAGCAAACTCCCTACCTGCTGTGCTATCGCTCCAGACCCCCAAAATTAATTATTATCTTGAGGCGGTTATAATGATATTAAAGTTGATAGTTTTGAGACACATAATGCCTGCACACCCCCACCAGCAGAGTGCCCGTGACCCCCCACCAACTCTCCCTTCTTCTCTCCTCGTCTGGGCTTCCCCCTCCTTCTCACATGGTTCGGTACGGGTACTAAGGGACACGTTACTCAATACTGTGGAGCCCCATGATGTGTCTCTCTGTTCCAAAAGCAAGTGGGATAGACCAGTACCGGTACTACTTCTCCTACTGACTTACTTCGCTAACCACAGTGCTCCCACCCCCCACCCCATCCGTGTTACAGCAACCCCCCCACTGATTCTACGTACCGCAACTCTCACAGCAACTCTTCCTCTTGCCATCCACTGCCCCCACCCCCACAACACAGAAACACTCACTGGAAAGGACACATGCACGCTTATGCTCACCGGAGGACTGTGGACAAGAGCTGGGCTCGGGAACAACCCAAATATTCAAGTTTGGGTGAATAAGTCAAGTCAAAGCTTAAAACGCAGAAAAGCAATTTGGTGGCAGCCCAAACACTACAGGCCTGGGTCCATTGGATCGTACAGGAGCTATTCCCCACCCGCATCCCCCAAGTCATGATGAGGCTATTTTGTCCACGGTACCAGATCCCAAGGGGCAATGATGTGGAAACACTGGATCCAGACCTGGCTGGGCCCACCTCTCCTTTACGTCAAATATGCCTCAAAAAACCCTTTTCTGTTTGTGTGTGCGTGTGCACGTATGTGTGTGTGTGTGTGTGTGTGTGTGTGAGTGTATGTGTGTATTTATCTGGAAAAGGGACAACTGAGTCACACCTGGTGGCACTCTAGGACTATTCCTGGTTCTGTGCTGGGCGGAGGCAGCGGGGGGGGGGGGGCATTCATTGCTGACAGTGCTCAGGGATTGAACCAGGGTTGACCACCTGCAAGGTAAGCTCCTGAACCCCTGTACTATCTCACAAGCTCAAACCTACGTCATTCGAGAAGAATAGGTAGTTCTATGTTATGGAGAGCTTACTAAAAATTGGGCAGGGGGGAAGAACACTGGGATATGCATAAAACTTATGATATACATCAAACAAGAGAGTGTTCTCATTTGAAATCTTATTTCCCTTTGAAGTTCTGCAGGGGAAAAAAAAGTTATAATAATTAGAGTAGGTAAGATTCACACCAAGGAAGTTATGTACTTTTATAAGATATAGAAGGTATCTTTCAACACCTAGAAGTCATTGGAGTCATGTAATTAGGATGTTAAAAAAACAACTGTCTTGAATTCTGAAAAGGTAATAAGCATTATCTATTAGACTCCGTGTACTGAAATGTACAGGTAAATGGTGAAAGTCATCTCCCAAGTAACTTCCCCTTTAAGCAGAATTGTTTAGGGCCAGGAGATAGCACAGTAGTTAGGGCGCAAGGCTAGCATATGCATGACCTGGGTTTGATTCCTGGCGGTCCCCAGAGCATCACTGGGTGCAGGTCTGGAGAACCATGACCATAGTTAGGTATGACCCCAGAGTGTCACAGGGTCCTGGGTATCCTTCCGGCCTAAGAAGCATTGTGACCTTAGGCCATGGTGCCCTGCTGGCCCCAAGTATCTGGTGGCATATGCAACCTCCTGAGCATCTTGGAATCCTCTCCGAGAAAGGAGGCTCTCGTTTGATAGGAATATTCGCTGCATCACTGCATCACTGTCATCCCATTGCTCATCAATTTGCTTATGCGGGCACCAGTAACGTCTCCACTGTGAGACTTGTTGCTACTGTTTTTGGCTTATTGATTATATTCCCTCTCGAGGATCTTTCTGAATGAGGGAGGTGGAGGAAATTCCCAGGATTTGAGGAGACAGAGGCAAACAGCAGAAGGGGAATTAGGAAAGCAAACTAGACTGGTAGATAAATCTGCCGGGAACTCTCTGTCTTGGGCAGGGTGGCAGTTCTCCAGGCTCAAAGGACGAAGCCAAGACTCAGATCCCGACGATGGTTTTAGAGATGGGGGTGGAGGAGGGGCACGATGTTTTCCCACCCCCAAGTCCTGACATGAATCCAAGGAGTGAATCCACACCCGTGCCGTGCCGTGGCCTGCTGGAGGCCAGCAAGCAGAAATAATCCCAGCCATGCCCGGGGGCGTCACACTGTTTGGTTTAAACTTCGCTTTGTGGGAAGAACCTGTCTGCAGACAGTAAACAGCAATTACCTGAGAGGACTCAAGTTCCCGGTTCTTTCCGGTGAGGCTGCCCAGCTGCCTTCCACCCCAAGACTGGAGGGGCCGGCCCCGGCCCCTTTGGTGCCCACAGAGTGGGCGGCTCATCCCAGCCGCCAAGGTCTGAGGCCCGGGGGAGCCTGTCTGCTCCGCTGCTCCCAATGGGGAGGACGATCCTCGCCCCTGGGCATCACCCGCCCTCCCCCGGCTTCCGGCACATGTTTACAGCACAGCTCCCCGCCTCCGTGCCTTCTATGCTAGCCCAGACATAGGTTTTGCTTGGTTGGGTTTGGGAGCCGCATCCGGCAGTGCTCAGGACCTACTTCAGGCTCCGCACTGAGGGATCACTCCTGGCGGTGCTCGGGAGACGGTCAGGGATGCCGGGGATCAAGCCCCGGTTGTGCCTTGTGCAAGGCAAGAGCCCTACCCGCTGCCCCCCGTCAGAAACACTTGGAAGGCGACAGAAACAGTTTTGTGAGCAGAAAGACCGTGTCCCATCCCAGGTCCCAGACTACACCTTCAAGGCGACCCCAACTCTCAGCCCCACCCGCCTGCTCCACCAAAGATGCTTCAGAATGAAAACGATTCGGAGGACCCAGTGCTTCCACTTCTCGCCATGGACTCTGATGACCCAAAAACACTATTTCACGAAGACGTCTGTGAGTCTACGATCATCGCAGCACTCTTCACAAGGGCCGGGATCTGGACACCACCTGACTGACCCGGAACAGATGAGCAGATGGGAAAACTGGTTTGGGCCAGAGTGACAGTACAGTGGGTGGGGCTTTTGCCTTGCACCTGGCCGACCCGGGTTTGATCCCCGGCGTCCCATATGGTCCCCTGAGTACCGCCAGGAGTAATTCTGAGTGCAGAGCCAGGAGTGACCCCTGAGCATTGCCGGGCACACCCAAAAAGCTAAAGGAAAAAGAAAACCTGTGGTTTCTGTACACAATGGAACATTACTAGGTTAATGAAAAGGTGAAACCCCGTGGGGTGTCTCAATGTGGGGGGACCAGAGGGCATCATCTGAGGGAGGCAGCCAGAAGGGCAGGACGCAAGCAGAGTGTCCGCCCTCATCTGTGGGATAGAAAGAAAAGCAGTGAGGGTGGAGCCGGAGACATAGTACAGCAGACAGGGCGTTTGCCTTGCACGGGGCCACCAAGTTCAGCTCAATCCTTGGCTTCCCATATGGCCCTCTGGGCACTGCCAGGAGGATTACTGACTCTGCCAGGAGTAACCCCTGAGCATTGCTGGGTGTGGCCCAAGAACCAAAAGCAAACAAAAACCCAACAAAACCCAAACCCAAACAAATAAAAAAACCAAAATCACAAAAAAGAAAAACACTAAGGGAGTAACAAACGGCCAAAGGCAGCGGAACTAGAGGGCTGGGGATTGTGGATGGCAGGTCCGTGGACACAGGTGGCTGGAAGTTGGCATCCCCATGATGGTAAGGCGTGGGAAGCCCCATCAGAGCTGCATTGTAAAATGTGGTGCTTCAAAAAATACAAACATTAAATAGCACTGTAGCGCTGTCGTCCCTTTGTTCATCAATTTGCTCCAGTGGGCACCAGTTAATGTCTCCATTGTGAGACTTGTTGTTACTGTTTTTGGCATATCGAATACGCCCACAGGTAGCTTGCCAGGCTCTGCCGTGCGGGCGGATACTCTCAGTAGCTTGCCAGGCTCTCTGAGAGGGATGAAGGAATCGAACCCAGGTCGGCTGTGTGAAAGGCAAATGCCCTATCGGTTGTGCTATGGCTCCAGTCCAAATACTAAATATATTAGAAATATTTTTAACTATTATAAATTAAGTATTATAAATAATATAGATATTAAATAAAATATAAATATTGTAAATAATAGAAAGATTAAAAATATCAAAAAGAAAACGGGCTGAAGTGACTGTGTAGTGGGTAAGGCGCTTTCCTTGCACACAGCCAACCAAGGTGCGTTGATCCCGAACATTGCTTACAGCAACACTCCCTGCACCCTCCAGGAGTGATTCTTGAGTGTAGAGCCAGGGGAACCCCTGAATATTGCTGGGTGTGGCCCCCAAACCAATACATTACTGTCACTGTCATCCAGTTGCTCATCGATTTGTTCGAGCAGGCACCAGTAACGTCTCTCATTGTGAGACTTACTGTTACTGTCTTTGGCATATCCAATTCGCCATGGGTAGCTTGCCAGGCTCTGCTGTGCGGGCTAGATACTCTCGGTAGCTTGCCAGGCTCTCCGAGAGAGGCAGAGGAATCGAACCGGGGTTGGCTGCATGAAAGGCGAACGCCCTACCACTGTGCTATCGGTCCAGCACAACCAATACATAAATCAAATTTTTTTTATAACTATTTTTGGTGGGGAGACAGGAGGTACACCCGACATCTCAGGGTCTGCCCCTGGCCCTCTGCGTTGTATACCACGCTGGGGGGATTCAGGGGAACTTGTGACTCCAGGGATCAAACTCGGCTTCCCACATGCAAAACATGTACTTCAGTTCATTCAGGTCTCTCTGGGAAACAAATACTCAGATGATTAAAACTGTATTGTATTGGATAGTTCCTTAAGCTCATCCTTCCCCCACTGCCCAACCCATCTCTCTCCCTCCCTCCTTCTTCCCCCCCCCTCTCTTACACACACACACATGCACACACACATACACACACACTTAATTTTCACAGTATGACTCAAAATGGAAAACATAATCTCCCTTTAACCAGTAAGGGAGTAAAACACATCTTAAGTAACTCTTTTGTATATAACCATTATATCCAAATCTCCTTATCCGAGATCTAGGGTATGTAATATATAAAAGAACGTTTCTTGAATCTGTACAACCGAGGACTCCACATCTGGGATCTAGAGAGAAAGCTGGGGAGGTAAGTGTGAGTGCGGAAGCAGGAGAGGAGAGATGAACATGGGGAGTTCTTAGGATGCAAGTACCAACACCTAAAGCTATTTTCAGAATCTGCGGGATATGGTTTAGGAGGGAATTACAATGGCTTTTGTTTCCTCAAATCCTCAAATGCACTGAAGAATGAAATGAGATTTTTGGGGCTGTTGCTGGGGGGAGCACCCAATCAGTGGAGATTTTGTTTCTTTGCTCTATAAAATACCAGAAAGATTTCTTGCACCAAAAAAAAATCTTATGCTATAGATGGTCTGTTACGTGGAAGTAAGAAAGGACGGGGAGATGTCTGAGCAGCAGCTAGAGTGGACCGCTGAACTGGAGGCAGGGCTGAAATCTTATCTCAGAAGCGCCTGAAAGTGTTAGCATGGACTTCCGTAGTTAAATCAAACTGTTTCCTCTTGTAACAGAAAATGGGTCTATCGTGATTTTAGGGCGTTTGTAACTCAATGAACAGGAAGGAGGTTGCTCAGCTACTTTAGTTCCAGATTATTTCAGGAAGCAGCAATATACAAAGTGCAATTTTGATCACAATGAGCCTTGTTTAGGTCCTGTGCCTATTGTCTAAAAAAAAGTCCCCATTCCCCAAACTCTCAACAATCCCTCTGCTGCATTTCCTTTGTCCCTAATGTACAGAACAAACCCAACTGCTCTGGAAATGATGTCATGCGGTCATTCTAAAGAGAAACGTGTGTCGATTTGTCTGTTGGCACCCAACAAGGTCCCCTAAGCCCCTCCAGGAGTGATTCCCGAGCTTAGAGCCAGAAGCAAGGCCCGAGCATAGCTGGGCATGTTCTTCTTCTCCATAATCCCCATTTTTAGAATAACTAGAAAGAATATCCCAGGCTGGAGCGATAGCACAGCGGGTAGGGCGTTTGCCTTGCACATGGCTGACCCGGGGTTTGATTCCCAGCATCCCATATGGTCCCCTGAGCAACGCTAGGGGTAATTACTGAGTGCAGAGCCAGGAGTAACCCCTGTGCATCACCAGGTATGACCCAAAAAGCAAAAAAATAAGTAAATAAAATTAATAAAAAAATAGAAAGAATATCCCTTTCCCCTCTTGTCTTTGTTATCGATGTGACCCCCTCACTGTTGCTATGGTTTAGTCTCACTTCTGAATGGTAGGGTAATTAAGGAGTCTACCGAACCTTTCCTTCACTCTGTGGGGTCCTGGCCATAATTCTACCTCTCCTCAAGATTAAAATGTATGGACCTTTGGTACATTTGCTGTTCGAGACCTTTCAATTTCATGGGTATGTTCTGGTCAATTAAAGATCTAGAAGCATGACACAGACAAAATAATAATAATAATAATAATAATAATAATAATAATAAAAAGAAATGTGCGAAACTTACTCCTGCAGGACTAAGTTGCAGAGAAATAGCTGGTATCATCTACGAGTTGACAGATCTATAAACTAATGTTTTGTTCAAATGTTGTCACCTGATAAACTGCTGAGTTAAGGTCAGTAGCCAGTGGGGGGCGCTATCTGTAGGGTCTGTGAGCTGTCCCCATGCTGTTGTCTCCTCTCACATCCCATATTGGGGTGCGTTTGAAGGGACCCTTGTCCAGGGTTGGTTCCCACCTTCCAGAGTGGCTAGAAGAGGCTCCAGCTACCCAAAGGCTTAGTACTGCTAGTATCTGGGCTCATTATCTAGAAGTTTGTGTCGTTTTGTGGCCAGAAACATGCCATAAGAACTTAAATTTTGGGGGTGGGTACACCTGATGGTGCTCAGGGCTACTCCTGGTTTGGTGCTTGGGAATGACTCTTGGGGTTACTCAGGGAACTGTGAGGCACTGGGGATCAAAACCAGTCCTCCAGAATGCAAAGCGCAGTGGACTATCTCTCTGCCCCCGTCAGAGGACCTGAACTTTTGCTTCCGTCCCGTCCGTCAGCGTGTGACCAAACTGGATGCATTATATGTTGGTTCACTTAAAGGAGTGGTTTCCAAGAGTGATGAGCGATACTCGGTGAGGACTCACCATGTGATCTGTCAGCATTTCTGATTAACAGGTTATGCAACGCTGCCATTAAGTAGTCATGAAATTTAATCAAGGCG
The DNA here is from genome assembly GCF_027595985.1 of Sorex araneus. Classification (NCBI taxonomy): domain Eukaryota; kingdom Metazoa; phylum Chordata; class Mammalia; order Eulipotyphla; family Soricidae; genus Sorex; species Sorex araneus. The sequence goes on along the minus strand of NC_073302.1, from coordinate 120,036,928 downwards.
TTCTTGCTGTCTCTAAGAAGAACATCCTATTTGATAGGATTTGGTGGTTGTTTGGAGTGTCTGGGAACGCTACTACCATAAATGGCTTAAATTTCTTCTTGTTTTTGATCGGCATCTGGCACTGTCCAGGGCCTAATCCATGCTGGGGGCCTGGGAACCAAAGTAGCCTTTATTTATTTATTTATTTATTTATTTATTTATTTACTTTTTGGGTCACACCTGGCGAAGCACAGGGGTTACTCCTGGATCATGCACTCAGGAATTAGTCCTGGTGGTGCTCGGGGGACCGTATGGGATGCTGGGAATCGAATCTGGGTCAGCCACATGCAAGGCAAACTCCCTACCCACTGTGCTATCACTCCAGCCCCTCAAAGTAACCTTTAAATTAGCCCCCTGGCTCTACTTATTTTTCCCCCCTACCCCGAGGTTCCATGGATCAAACTCAGTCACCCACATGCCAACATCTGTAATCATTAATTTATATGGGAACCCCCTCCTGCCCTCAAGCATTTCTAGATTTTCCACTTTCCCCAAATCCAGTCAAACAGAAATGTTCTACTTTCAGGTAGCAGGGAAACCTGCCGAGTCGAGCCATTTCCAAGTGACAGTCCCGGGGCATCACTTGCCACACCTCGGTCACATCCCGCTGAAGACGCTTTAGCATCTGCTCTAATAGCAAGGTGGCAGGGAGCGTGGCTAAGAATGCAGCCGCCCAGGCATAATTCTGGGATGCCCCAGTTACTGGCGGTTGAAGCATCTCAGGCAGCCTCTGTGAGCTTCAGTCTCCTCAGCCGCAAAATGGGGCGAGTCAGGATCCTGATGCTGAGGCAGCTCTCCCTCCCGAAAGGTCAGGGAAGAGGCTGAGAGCAAAAGCCACGCTCCCAGCGGGTGAGCAAACCTGTGGCCATGGTTCCTCCTCCTCCTCCTCCTCCTCCTCCTCCTACGGAGGAAGAACTTGTAACTAGGAGGGAGAACGCCCCTCGAGCACAGAAGTCCCCAGAGTTCCAGAAAAGGGGTCCTGGCAGTTGGAATGATGTAGAGGCCGAAACAGTTGGCACGCACAAGGCACAAGGCTGAGAGCTGCGGACGGCGAGTAGAGAGAGACTGGATTTCATTCATTGGCTTGTTTCTTTGTCCCGGCTCTGCTCAGGGCTTGCTCCTTGTTCTGTGCTCTGGGGTCACTCCTGGCGGAGTTTAGGGGGACCCTACCTGTGTCGGCTGTGTGCAAGGCAAGCACCCTCCCCAGTGTACAATCTCTCAGGCCCTGTGATTTTTGGGGGAGATTCCCGGGGCTGGAGCAGCTGAGCGCAGAGGCTGGGGCCTGGGGTTTGAAAACTGCTGACCTGGACAAAACTTCTGTTTCCTTTCCGATCCCCTGGCAGGCTGGGGCGCACGCTCAAAGTACTCCGTGCAGGTTCAATCCCTGGCACCACATGGTCCCCAAGCATGGCCGGGCACAACCCCCTCACTCCGCTAGTACCAAGGGAGTATCCAAAACAAACAACAACAACAAAAAGAGCTTAGAGGCCCAGGCCGATGAATCAGACAGGGCGGGGCCCCGCCATTCCTTTCCCCAGCACCCATGTCCAAACAGAAGCAGCCTCACAGAGGCCAACCCTAATTTCCCGGGGTCCTCCCCACCCCCCATTCCCAAGAGCCCTCCTGGGGGGGTTACCCTCCAGCCCGACACAGTAGCCCATCAGCCCAGGAAGGAGGGCAACTCGTGATCACCATGTCCTTCTCCAGGCCTTTGTTCTTAAACTGTGACCCCATCTGGCAACACGAAAAGGTTTCTGAACAGGCAGCGACCAAGAAAAGATTTCAAATTAGCCACACAGGGGCCAGAGCGATAGGACAACAGCTAAGGTGTTTGCCTTGCACGCGGCCAACCCGGGTTTGATCCCTGGCATCCCATATGGTCCCCCGAGAACCGCCAGGAGTAATTTCTGAGTGCAGAGCCAGGAGTAACCCCTGTGCATCGCCAGGTGTGACCCAAAAAGAAGTAGAAGAAAATATTCAACCACACAATGAATCCAAGGTATTTCTGGCAGTGCTCGCCCATTATCTTGGGTGAGAGAGTGGAGTGGGTGAGAGAGAGGAGAGAGCTGCAGAAGCCCTGCTCGGCTCAGAGTACAGAGCACTGTAGCACTGTCATCCCGTTGTTCATCGATTTGCTCGAGTGGGCACCAGTAACATCTCCATTGTGAGATTTGTTGTTACTGTTTTGGCATATTAATTACGCCACGGGTAGCTTGCCAGGCTCTGCTGTGTGGGCGGGATACTCTGTAGCTTGCCAGGCTCTCTGAGAGGGACGGAGGAATCGAACCCAGATTGGCTTCGTGCAAGGCAAATGCCCTACACGCTGTGCTATCCTGCCAGTCCCGTGCAATCGCTTCTTAATTATGCAAAAAGGACACCGATACTTGTTTTAAAAGGTTCAACATTACTTTGCCATCGTAGGGTTATTTTTATTGTTGTTGTTTTGGATCACACCTGGGGTGCTCAGGGGTTACTCCTGGCAGTGCTCAGGAACCAGAGGATGCCAGGAATAGAACTCAGTTCAGCTGCACCCAAGGCAAAAGCCCTACATACTCTATTCCCACTCCAGTCCCGCAATCCTACGGTTATTGTGAGGTTCGAGTAAGGATATATGTGAGGGGCTGGATTGTACAGCAGGTAGGTCACTTGCCTTGCAGGCGGCCAACCTGGGTTTGATGACCCCTATGGTCTCCCGAGGCCTGCCAGGAGTGATCCCCCAGCCAAGTGCCAATAGTAAGCTCTGATTGGGGGCCAGAACGATAGTACAGCGGGTAGGGCGTTTGCCTTACATGCGGCTGACCTGGGTTCAATCCCCGGCATCCCATATGGTCCCTCAAGCACCGTCAGGAGTAATTCCTGAGCATTGCTGGGTGTGACCCAAAAGGCAAAAAAAAAAAAAAAAAAAAAAAAGGAAGCCCTGATCACCACTGTGTGTAGTTCGAACCCGCCCCCAGCTGACAACAGCAGCACCTGAGAGTACTAGCATGATATTGGATGTGTGTCAAAGGGGTAGAGAGAAGATTGCTTTGAAATGAAAAAGCTGGAGCTTATGCCGCATCGGGTCCCAGGGGGCCGCAACGCTGGTAATTACAGACTTTCTAGATGGGAGAGACGGATCCTCCACAGCCCAGAGTGGGCAGCTTTAATCGATGCATCAAGCAAAAGGAACGGGCGGCCAAAGAGAATTAGCCCTATTCCGGGGTCCAGGAGGGAAGAAACACCCCCATAAAATGACGATGGGGGGGTCAGAGAGCTAGAGTGGGCAGGGAGCTTTGCCTCGCTCGGGGCGGACCCAGATTTGAACACTGCCAGCAGAGAGCTCTGAGCACAGAGCCAGAGCTCTGAGCACTGCCGGGACTGTGGCCCCCAAATAAAAATGAAGAGCGAGGGAAAAAAGCAGCAACTGCTGCCAGAGAGCTAGTACAGTAGGCAAGGCGCTTGTCTTACACGCAGCCAAACCGGGTTCGATCGCCCTCAGCACCACATATGGTGCCCCGAGCACTGCCAGGAGTAAGTCACGAGCATCAGCAAGTGTGGCTAAAAAAAAAATACTACAAACTGCAGTTTCTGAGAAGGCAACTTTATTTTATTACATATGTATGTATGCTTTTATGTGTATTTATGGGGCCATCCCCAGGGGACCTCAGGGCCTGGTGTCCACTCCTGGGCTGGCAGTGAGACGGTGCTTGGGGCCCAGCTGTGCTGGGGGGGCTACAGGGCAGCTCTGGAGGCCCCAGGGAGTAAAGGCTACTCTACAGGCCCAGAGCCCTGCGTTTTCCAAAAGCAAGTTTGCACAGGATTTTTTTTTTGGGGGGGTGGTCACACCCAGTGATGCACAGGGGTTACTCCTTGCTCGTGCACTCAGGAATTACTCCTGGCGGTGCTCGAGGGACCATATGGGATGCTGGGAATCAAACCTGGATCGGCCGCGTGCAAAGCAAATGGCCTACCCGCTGTGCTATTGCTCCAGCCCCTGCACAGGACACTTTGAGACATCGAGAACCAGTTCTGAGCTTTCGAACAGTGCACCAGTGGATGAGAGAAAACCAAGAGCAATCAGCCCGCAGGAGAAAGCCGCGTCCCTCCGGGTAAAACTGAGGACTCAGAGGGCAGACTGGCGAGAAACGGAGATGTGAGGGCCTGGCCCCTGACCACCCACAGCGGGCAGCCCCTAGGTGGGGAGATGCTCTCGTCTGCCTAATCAGAGGCGGCCCCGGGGAACAGAGGCACAATCCGTCCAAGGAAGAAAGGAAGGCACAGAGCTGGACAGGGACTCCCCCGGGGATGTCCTGCTTTTACTAAACAGAGGACTGATGGTGGGTGTAAACAACACAGCATGAGGGGGTGGGAAATGAGGGGAGCTGGGGTACCACGGCGGCAGGTACAGAGCCGGGGTGCAGGTCTGCACTGAGCCCTAAGCACTGAGCCCGAAAGCCCATGAGCACTGCTGGAAGTGGCCCTTTGGATGAAAATATCAACCAAAACCAAGACCAAAATGAAACTGCAGACAGAGCGTTTGGAGTGAGGGGACGGGGAAAGCCGACCCGAGAGAGGCTGGGACACATAGGTTTAAAGGGACAGTTTGCAAAAAATCCCTGGGTCTATTTCATTTTTCTTTGGGGCCACATCTGGGGGTGCTTCAGGCAGCTCCTAGCTCTGTGTTCAGGGCTCACTTCTGGCACTGCCAGTGCTCTGAACGGGGTGACCACACGCAGAGCAAGTGCCTTTCTTATACTCTAGCCGCAAAAGCCCCCAGAAATAAAATTCCCCCCCCTTTTCAATTTTTGTTTGTGAGGGGGGGCACAGCAGTGCTCAGGGATACTCTTGGCTCAGTGCTCAGGCATCAGTGCTTGAAGGACCATGTGTGATGCCAAGGATCAAACTATCTTGGCTTCATGCAAGGCAAGTGGCTTCACCTTTATACTATCTTCCTGGGCCTCAGGTATTTTTTAAGGGACAACACTTTTTTTCCCTTTTTTGGGTCACACCCAGCAATGCACAGGGATCACTCCTGGCTTATGCACCAGGCGGTGCTCAGGGGACTATACGGGATGCTGGGAATGGAACCCCGGTTGGCTGCGTGCAAGGCAAATGCCCTACCCACTGTGCTATTGCTCAGGCCCAAAGGGACAACATTGGTTTTTTTTGCCCTGATGGAAATGGCCCGAGACACAGACATCGGAAGCAAACAGGAGTCATCCTGAATGAGGGCCATGCAGGGCAAATGGTGGCTGGACCTGCATGCTGGTCCGCTGAGGAAATATTTCCTGGCTGGAACCAGGCAGCCCTGAGAAGGCAGAGAATAGGCAGAGGCTGTTAGTAAACAGAGGAATTGATTCCATCAAGATCCTAATGACAGTTTCTCCCTGCCCCTCCGCCCCCGCCCTCGACTCTTAGCACAGAATCCAGGAGAAAACTGTAGGAAAAAGAAATCTGGCACAGAAAGCAAAGGAGCAGGGGAACTTTGATGTTTTTATTTTATTGGTGTTTGGGCTACACCAGTGATGCTCAGGGGTTCCTCCTGGCTCTGTAGTCAGTGAATCACTCCTAGCAGTGCTCTCCAGGGATTGAACCCGGGTCTGCCACATGAAAGGCAAGTGCCTTCCCCACTGGACTATGGCTCCGCCCCCCCCCCCCCCCGCCTTGCTCTTGTTCAAAATCATGTTCTCCCTTGAACACGCATCTCACTTGCATATTTTTTGTGTCTGGGCACACCCAGTGATGCTCAGGAGTTACTCTTTCTCTGCTTGCCTGTTTCCACTCTGGAGAAGCCTGTGTTCTCTTCTGATCACACTTTCTCCCTTCCTCTCCCCTCACATCATTCTGAACACGTTTCAGTAACTGCCCTTGCTTCCCTAATTCTTTTCTGTGAGCCAAAGGCCATGGACGCATATTGCCTGTGCCAAGGCTGCGACTCCAGGCCACGCGTGTCCCCACGGGCTGAGCGGAGAGGTGGCGACACTCTTCTCTTGAGCACTCCTTCGCTCCCACGTCACCAAGCCACCAGCCACACCTGCATAAATGAGGCCTGAACCTGGGGTTGGCTGGCACAGACTTTGGAGATGATTGCTGACTTAGCACATGCTAAATTAAACTTGGCACGTGGGGGCTGGAGAAACAGTACAGTAGGTAGAGTGCTTGCCTGGCACACAGCTGACCTGGGTTCCAACCTTGGCAGCCCACAGGGTCCCCTGCAGCACCTCCCGAAGTGATTCCTGAGTGGAGAGTCAGGAGTAAGCCCTGAGCATTGTCGAGTGTAACCCCCAAACACTGTCACTGTCACTGTCATCCCGTTGCTCATCGATTTGTTCGAGCGGGCACCAGTAACGTCTCTCATTATGAGACTTATTGTTACTGTGTTTGGCATATTGAATACGCCATGGGTAGCTTGCCAGGCTCTGCCGTGTGGGTGGGATACTCTCGGTAGCTTGCCGGGCTCTCCGAGAGGAGTGGAGGAATCAAACATGGGTCGGCCGCATGAAAGGCGAATGCCCTACTGCTGTGCTTTCACTCCAGCCCACCCCCAAAAAAACAAACAAAAAAATAAAAATAGAAAAAAAAAAGGGCACTGAGATTCCTCAGGCAGGCTTGGGAAGGAGAAAGATGCCCACTAAGGCGCCACTTTCAACAGAGAGTGGAGGGATTCATCCCCACAGGATTCAAGCGAACGCCAGGGGCATAGCGACGGGCGGCTCAGGAATACGTAGCAGCAAATACTGGAGGAAGAGTAATCTCAGGTGCAGACAGTGAGGAATTAGCCCTTACTAGTTCCTTATTCAACGACAGCGGCTGTGGCTCAAGAATCGCAGAGGAAAAGGATCACGAGAGAAGTGCAGCTTCTTCTTGAAGCACTGCCACGCTAAGAGGTGGTGGCAGAGGGACAAGGGTCCAGGAGGGAAATGAGGACAGAGTCCAGGACTTAGTGTAGTACACCAGGAGATCTATACTTCTGGGGCTGAGGGACTAAGCCCTGAGCACTGCTGGCTCTGACCCCTCCTCCAACGGAATTCCATCTTACTCTACTGGAACAAGTCTCACAGTGGAGACGTTACTGGTGCCTGCTTGAGCAAATCGATGATCAATGGGACGGCAGTGCTCCAGTGCAGTGCTACTCTGCAGGAAAGCCCTCGAGACTGGCCGCTCATCATATATGCCCCTTTCTGAGGGCGCAGGATGCCGTGTTTGTTCCCATGGAGAACAGGCCACCCTGCAGATGGACGCCTGATCCGAGCACCCACAGCGAGAATGGCATTTGCTCCAAGGGAGCATAAGAAGGCATAGGACAGGGGGTCGTGGAGCAGCGTGTTTGTTATGCCAATACTATAAGCTTTGACACTGTTAGAGCCATAGTACCCAAACCATGATAAGAAAAGGAAATAGGAAAGAGTGAAAGACGCCTTGAAGTGCTCTGGTTTCTAATGCAGCGGGAAATTTAAATCTGACAGCGGATTTCTTTAGATTTCCCATATGGAGATACAACTTGCAAGGGGATTTTGAATTAGCCGCACAATGATTAGCTGAATAAATATCATTGCCACGTTGACTTTGTGTGTGTGTGTGTGTGTGTGTGTTTGTGTGTGTGTGTGTGTGTGTGTGTGTGTGTTGGGGCTATACCCAGCAGTGTTTGGGGGTTGCTCCTGGCAATGTTCAGGGGATCATGGTGTGTGTGTGTGTGTGTGTGTGTGTGTGTGTGTGTGTGTGTGTGTGTGTGTTTAAATTTTATTGAATCACCGTGAGATAGTTACAAGCTTTTATGTTTGGGTTACAATCTCACAATGATCAAACACCCATCCCTCCACCAGTGCACATTCCTCACCACCAATATCCCAGGTATACCCCCCCTTTCCCATCCTCCCCCTGCCTCCATGGCAGACAATATTCCCCATACTCTCTCTCTCCTTTTGGGCAGTATAGCTTGCAACACAGACACTGAGAGGTCATCATGTTTGGTCCATTATCTACTTTCGGCATGCATCTCCCAACCCAACTGGTTCCTCCAGCCATCATTTTCTTACTGATCCCTTCTCTGTTCCATTTGCCTTCTCCCCTCCGCTCATGAAGCAGTCTTCCAGCTATGGGGCAATCCCCCTGGCCCTTGTATCTACTGTCCTTGGGTGTCAGCCTCATGTGATGTTATTCTATACTCCACAAATGAGTGCAGTCCTTCTATGTCTGTCCTTCTCTTTCTGACTCATTTCACTTAGCATGATACTCTCGATCATGGTGTGTTTGGGACTAAGCCTGGGGTCTTCCACGGGCCAAGCATGTGCTCCAGCCTTTGTTCTATCTTCCTCACCCCTCTGGTGTGCTTCTTTTTCTTTTCTTTCTTTCTTTAAAGAAAAAATTTAAAAAATCTCTTGGCAGAACTTCTGAGGAGGAGTGGCACAGGACAGAGTGACTAGACATGGCATCAGAAACAGCAGATGCAGTGATTTCAGCTCTGGCCGATTTCAGACATGGGAGGGAGCAAGCAAACCACTGTTAGCCCTGAGACAGACTTTGGGGTGCATGCTGCAAGCCGGGAGGTTAGCAAAGGCGTATAACAATGGTGGCTTGGGAGGCTGGAGCGATAGCACCCCGGGTTGGGCGTTTGCCTTGCACGCGGCGGAGCCAGGTTCGATTCTCAGCATCCCATATGGTCCCCTGAGCACCACCAGGGGTAGTGGTGCTCAGGGGACCATATGGGATGGCAATACCTGAGTGCATAGCCAGGAGTGATCCCTGTGCATAGCCAGGTGTGACCAAAAAAAAAAAAAAAAAACAATGGTAGCCTGCCTTTCCACACCGAGAGACAAAACCGCATGGACTCCTGAGTCTTTCTCTGGGATTGGGAGAAGCCTTCCAATGGACCAGGCAAAGTTTGGCTTTTATCTCGGACCCTTCCCCTTGGCGAGCTGTGCCTGTGTGGAACGCCGCTGGAGGCTGACCCCGGTTCCTACTGTGTTTGCCTGGTTGCCAGTGCTTGGTTAAAAAAAAAAATTCTGCAGGTGTGACATAAACCCTGAAAGCTCGAGGTCCCTGGGCAGCTGTGGCCTGGTCAGGGTCCTCACATCCAGGCTGAGGGAGACGGGCGGTTCCCCTCCAGGCTCCAGACTCTCTGGTGTGCTGTTTGGGCTCCCTGAGGAAGCTTGCGCTCCAGACTTCTGGGGCAGAACCAGATGGTCGGCCGAGAGGCCAAGGTGGGGGAATGAAGAGTCAGTCAGAAAGGGGGCTCAGCACAGTCGGATCAGCCCCACTGCAGGAAGCCGGCGGGGGGACAGGAACGCAGAGACCCCCACTCCGGGCGCTGGCCTTGGCAGGCGAGAGAGCCAGTCGGAACAACAGAGGAAACAGGAGGGTAGAGAAGGGGAAACGCGCCGACCCCCAGCAAGGGCCCTGGCACCCGATGATCCAAGCATGTCGCACGCAGCTGGGGTTCCGAGGATAACATGATACTCCCTGTCCCCTCGGACCCCGTTTCTAGTTTCCCCCCTTTTACCAGCCATGCACAACAGGAATGGGCTGCTGGCCTGGCCATTAAATAGATCTCCTGGTCACTATAGTTTTTTTTTTTCTCCTTTTTGGGTCATACCCGGCGATGCATGGGGATTACTCCTGGCTCTGCACTCAGGAACCACCCCTGGTGGGAATCGAATCCGGGTCGGCTGCGTGCAAGGCAAAAATGCCCTACCCACTGTGCTATCGCTCCAGCCCCTCTCTTGGTTGACATGTTGAGGCAAAATGTCCCCCCGAGGGCTGGAGCGACAGTACAGCAGGTAGGGTGTTTGCCTTGTACGCGGCAGACCCGGGTTCGATCCCCAGCATTCCATATGTCCCCCCCATCCCCCTGAGTACTGCCAAGAGTGATTCCTGAGTGCAGAGCCAGGAGTGACCCCTGAGCATCACCAGGTGTGACTCAGAAAGAAAAACCAGTCCCCTTAAGTGGGTCGGACAAACATCAGGCTGTGAGTTGGTACGTCCCGTTTCCCCGAGGAGGACAGGGTCCTCGTGTCCTCAAGTGACTTGGAGGTGGAGACGGCGAGGCCGTTCCCTGCACTGGTTTTCTCACACGGGGGCAGGCAAGCCCAGCACAGACTCTCTCGGCTGGAATTCCTCCCTCGCGCCATGTCCTCATGACCGGGCGGGAGCTGTTGGGGGGCCTGGAGCAATATGGGTTTGCGGGTTGGCTCCCGGCGGCGCGCCCTGGGTCATTTCTCAGCAGGGCTTGGCTGCTGGCCTGCAGGGCACTGGGCTCTGACAGCAGCATGACGACGCATCTGGGCCGAGACTCTGGAAGGATAAACGTTTGCATGTGGGACCACCTCCGATAGACGAGAGCCGGCGTGGGGCCAGGTAAACGGGACGGGGGTAAGGTGTTGGCCTTGCGTGTATGTGGCTGGCCCTGGTTTGATGCCCAGAATGGCATATGGTGCCCTGAGCACTGCCAGGAGGCACTCCTACGCACAGAGCCTGAAACAGCCCTTGAGCACCACTGGGGGTGGCTCCCAGTCCCCCAACCCTTCATAAAAAGTAGAGGTGGGAGGGTTCCCCCCAAAGAGAGACACATCAAAGAGGGCCTGGGAAGGCAGTGTAGAGGGCTGCTGCATGCGCTGGCAAGAAGAAGGCCTGAATCCTTCTGGGAGGCTGCCGGGAGCAACCTCTGAGCACTGAGCCAGGAGCAGCCCCGGAAACAGCTGGGTATGACGCCCAAACAGACAAGCGAGAGAGCTGCTGGGGTCAGGGAGACAGTACAGAGATCTGCCCGCACTGGTTTGGATCCTGGCACTGCGTAGGGTCCCCTGAGCAGCACCGGGGATGGTCCCAAAATGAAGGGGGGGGGGGGAGAGAGAGAGAGAGAGAGAGAGAGAGAGAGAGAGAGAGAGAGAGAGAGAGAGAGAGAAACAGAGAGAGAAACAGAGAGAAACAGAGAGAGACAGACAGATAGACAAAGAGACAGAGAAAGAAAGAGAGAGAGAGATTGAGAATGATAGACAAAGAGAGAAAGGGAGAGAGAAAGAGAGATTGAGAGAGAGGAAGAGAGACAGAGAGATTGAGAGAAAGAGAGACAGAGAGAGAGTTCTAAGAATAGGGGCAGAGACAAAGCACACGGGGAATGCATTTGAACCCTGACATCATATGCCCCCCAAGCCCCCGGACCGCCGTGTGTGTGGCCCTGGAGACCCTGAGTGGTGATCTGGTGACCCCAGCACCACAGGGCCACAGTCTGGGCCCGAGCCTTGAACCCTCTGGCCGGGCCGGTCAGCCGTATGGCTGGGACTGAGCCCTGGGCACGGCGTGGGGGTGGGGGGGCATCTCCAGCAACAGAGACCCCAGGAACCAACAGGGGGCCTGGCAGGACGGAAAGGAAGAGCCCAGGGACCGGACGTGTCGCACACAGCGGAGCAGCCCCCCAGCCGAGACGCGTGGGACGCGCCGGAACCTTCCCCGGGCTACAGCGGTGGCGGCTCAGCGGGGCCCCGCCGGATCCAGTCTGGGGGGTTTCGCTTCAGCCTGGCCCCCAGTGCCCCCTGCGGCCTGTCCCTGGATCTCCTCTCCCGGGCGGGGGCGGGGCGGGCGGTGGGCGGGGCCCACGCGGGCAGCTGTGGGGAGAGGCCCGCCCACCGGACGGCCGCCTGGGGGCCACGTGTACGCCCGCACCTGCTGGTGTCACGTTTTATTGGACCACGGGCACGCCCGGGAGCTCACCAGTGGCCTGTGGCGGCAGAGGTGAGCCGGGACAACGGGAATTCCCGGCCGGCAGAGTCTGGAACGCGAGCGGGCGGCCTCTCCCCCGTGGCCTCCGTCTACGGGGACAGGACAAGCCCACCGACGCGTGGCTGCAGCCCTCCGGCACCTGGTGCCCGACTGTCTGTCTTAGTGCCGGGATTTCCCCAGGGGCCCACAGGGGACAGTGGAGTCCATGGAGGGGCAGCAAGGGATGGGACTAGGGGGGCAAGGGGGCAGGGGGGCAGGATGGGGAGGGGGCACGCCAATGAAACCAAGTGGGAAGGCTGAGAAAGACGGACCAGCTCCTCCCTGCACGGGCAAAGGGGACTTTATCATCCTGAAAAAAAGACAATAAAAAAGCAACACGATAGGGCTAGAGCGATAGCACAGCGGGTAGGGCGTTTGCCTTGCACGCAGCCGACCCGCGTTCAAATCCCAGCATCCCATATGGTTCCCCGAGCACCGCCGGGGTAATTCCTGAGTGCAGAGCCAGGAGTAACCCCTGAGCAATGCCGGGTGTGACCCAAAAAGCAAAACAAAAACAAAAACAAAAAAAACCCCACACAATAACTGGGTTCAAAACAGAGGGCGGGGGTCACCCTGGGTCTTGGGGAGTCGAACCCTGTGTGTTATGGTCTCGGAGGGCACATCCATTGCACGGCTTCCTGTCACCTTGCCGGCTCTGGGAAGTTCACGGCTCCCTAAGAGAGCTGCGAGGCCCGTGGTGGTTGGGCCACCGGCACCCCTGCTTTTCTTCCCGGGAGGGTTTTGCCATCAGTTTGTGACTGAAGCAAGGTCTATTTTGGGTTTCCTTCTGAGCGGCCTCCTTTCCGGCCAGTCTAAACACAGCCCACTTTACATTTCAGTGAGCAGACCGCAGGTTTCGAGCCCCAAAGGACATGGAAAACTCACTGATTTTATTTTAAATTTACTTTTCTTTTTGGGTCACACCCGGCGATGCACAGGGGTTACTCCTGCCTCATACACTCAGGAATTACTCCTGGCAGTGCTGGGGGGACCATATGGGATACTGGGAATCGAACCTGGGTCGGCTGCATGCTAAGCAAAGCAAATGCCTACCCGCTGTGCTATCGCTCCAGCCTCCTCACTGATATTCTTAAGAGGCAAAATCCGAAGAGGGAGCAGGGCTGAGAGAGGTCTCAGAAGACGGCCCCAGACGGGGCAGGAAGCAGCTTCCAGGCGCTGTCAAAGGGCTGCCTGCTGCCGCTGGCACTACCATTCCCACCCGCTCAAGTAATTGGAGGGCAAGGGAGCCTTCTCGCCTGCTCGCGTCATCCCTCTCTGACTTCCACTGGAATCCGAACGAATTTTTTAAGTCCCAAAGCCGAAGATCAAGTTGCCCGGGTGGGGGCTGGGGGCAGGGATGTGTCTTTAGCTGCCTCTCATCAGTTCCACGTTGTGATGTTGTTGACTTACATGCACTCAGCAGCCGCCGGGCACTCCCAGTGCCTGCAAGAAGCTCACCCCGAGACCGTGGCCGTCACGATGTGTGCCCCACACTACCAGAAACCAGAGCAAACCTCTGCAGGTTAAGACTCCTCCCAGACACCGCAAGGTGCTCGGGGTTCCCTGCTGTTACCCTCGCCTGTCCCTCCAGCCTCCCCCCCCCCACACACACATATTTCCTCTTATTGGATACCACTGAGCCACAAGCGACACACAATACACTTTTTTGGTGTTTGTTTGTTTTGAGAACTTTTTTTTTTTTGGGTCACACCTGGCGATGCACAGGGGTCATTCCTGGCTCATGCACTCAGGAATTACCCCTGGTGGTGCTCAGGGGACCATATGGGATGCTGGGATTTGAACCCGGGTCAGCCGTGTGCAAGGCAAACGCCCTACCCGCTGCGCTATCGCTCCAGCCCTTGAGAACGTTTTTAAAGAGCGTTTTTGTTGATTTATTTGTCTTGGGACCATACCTGGCAATGCTTAGGGGTTACTCCTGGCTCCACACTCAGGAATTATTCCTGATGGTGCTCAGGAGACCATCTGAGATTCGGGGGATCGAACCCAGGTTGGCCGCACGCAAGGCGAGTGCCCTACCCACTCTGCTCTTCCCCACCTTTTTTTTTTTTTTTAAGATTTTAAGCCCTAGCAGTGCTCAGGGCTTACTCCTGACTCTGTGCTCAGGAATCGCTCCTGGAAGTGCGTGGGAAACTGAACCTAGGGTAGGTCCCCTGGCAATGCCAGGGATCCAGTGCTCAGTAAGGCAAGCACCTACCCACCAAACAATCTCTCTGGCCCCCCCAGAAGACACTTGTGTTTTTGTTTATTTATTTGTTTTGGGGACTACTCCTGACTCTGTGCTCGAGGGAACGCGAGGGAATCAAAACTGGGTCAACCACGTACAAAGGGAACACCTCCCCTGCTGTACGATCTCTCCAGCCCCACCCTGCTCGCTCCCCTCTGCTGATGCTACAAGTTGTTGACTTCCCGAGAATTAAACCATTTGGCTGAGAACGTAGCCAGAGAACGAGCTGGGACAGGCTCCGGAACATTCACCTAATTCAGCCTTCTCGGGTTTTCCCGGCAATCCAGTCAGATCAGGATTGTGCTTATCTTCCCCGCCCCCTGCCCGTGGAAATCATCACTGCATCTCTCCGCGTCTGAAACCGAGACCCCCTCCCCCTCCCGTTTCAGGAGGACTCTCCACGGGGTCCCGCTCAGTCTCATCTCACTCGGGTGCGGCTTGAGTCCCGTACGGGGGTTCTGTGCCCACCTCATGTGTGCTCTGGGAGCCTTAGTCTGGACAGTCCCGGTGGAAGGGGCAGGGCCGTCACGCACAGCTGCAGCCGGCCGGAGAGAAGGACCGGCACGGGGGATGGGGTGGTGCTGCCGCCCGCTTGCCGCCGATGCCTTGATTTCTTCGGGCCGTGGCGCCTGTCCGTGCACGGCGCATCTGTGCTCGTAAACTCAGCAGCTCGTAAACTCAGCCGCGTCCAAGTTTCCAAACATCTGGGCCCGCATGCAGCTCCCCCCCGCTGCCAACTCCAGAAAGGAGGCCGTCAGTGTAAATTTTACTTAGAAAAAGAGGGGAAGGGCCAGAGCAATAGCATAGCGGGTAGGGCATTTGCCTTGCACGCGGCCAACCCGGGTTCGATCCCTGGCATCTCATATGGTTCCCCCAAGCACCGCCAGGAGTCATCCCTGAGTACAGAGCCAGGAGAGTAACCCCTGAGCATTGTTGGGCGTGACCCAAAAAGTAGGGGGGAAAGAAAGCTTTTTTTTCTTGTTGTTTGTTTGTTTGTTTTGTGCTTTTTGGGTCACACCCAGTGATGAGAGGGAGCCACCACCCACCCGTCTGCTCCCCCGTCCAACCATCTGTCCATGCCAGAGCACCAGCTGAGAGCTCACAGGGAATGTCTGGACACAGGACTGAGCTAGCCTGTCCTGGGCCCTGCCCACCGCTCCTTCTACCAATCGGGACCATGACATTAAGCCAAGCATCATGTGAATAAAAGTG
Organism: Sorex araneus; assembly: GCF_027595985.1. Classification (NCBI taxonomy): domain Eukaryota; kingdom Metazoa; phylum Chordata; class Mammalia; order Eulipotyphla; family Soricidae; genus Sorex; species Sorex araneus. The sequence goes on along the minus strand of NC_073302.1, from coordinate 120,021,699 downwards.
TCACAACCTGTGCTAAGGGCTATGGAGGGAAATATAGAGGTACTACAGGCTGGGGGCTCAGACATGAAGGATGTGTGTATCCAGGAAGGCTTCCTGGAAGAAGTGAGTCCTGAAGTCTCGTAAATAGGCAGTGGAAGCCCAGGGAAGCACAAGACCATTCCTGACCCATGGGAAGACTGAGGATGCCCCTGAGAAGTACCGGCTGTTGTCCCATGCTGGGGTAAGGGAGGAAGCCCGAGGCTTAGTGGCATACAGCCCATAGGAACAGATGGGCTGAGCACTCTTCCTGGAGTCTTGAGCGACAGACATTTTGCTTCCTTAGGAAAAGCTTTGGGTTTGGAGAATAGCACAATGGTTCGACGTGTCTGCCTCGCAAGTTTTCTTTTTGATATTTTTGTATTTGGGGGCCATGCCTGACAATGCTCAGGGGTGACTCTTGGCTCTATGCTCAGGGATCATTCCTGGCAGGACTCGAGGGATCGAACCCGGGTTAGCCGCATGCAAGGCAAATGTGCTATCTCTCCCACCCCTGGCCATGGGTTCAGATGCCAAGTGTCCCACAGGCACCGGGCGTGACCCAGGCAGATCTGCAATTTCAGCCTGGCATGTGGGAGTACTGGGCAAAGGGGCGAAGACTCCCAGGGCGCCCCAGGCCCAGGAGGTGTGACTCCCGGAAAGCGTGTGTGTGTGTGTGTGTGTGTGTTTGTGTGTGTGTGTGAGCACCGCAGAGCACCCGGCCAGCCACACAACCAGAATCACGTGCAACCAGAACTGCGGAACGAGCCCCTGGTGAGGTCTGCAAGCCGCGCCGCTATCACGGGGTACAGCTCGCTGAGCACTGAGACCTCGGGGCCACCACGCCTGGCAATGCCCAGGGAGCTCCCTCCACAGTGCTCATCCCGCTGCCTGTGCTCGCTGCTCTTCGTGCTCGGCTCAGACTTCAGTTCCCCCAGACAATCTGGGTCTGGCCCCTTTATACAGAGAGGCCGCTTCCTGTCCCCCCCCGGGCTCCTCTTTGACAAAAAAGGCTCCACACGCCCTTTGGCACAAACCCTCAACACCAGACACACCTGCCAACGTGCGGAACCCTTTCTTTCTCCGTGCATGCAGCCGGCAGTGTGACCGCAGGCACGTGTGTGTGTGCAACCCCCAGCGTCAAGGACACAAGGGGGAGGGAAGCGAAAAAGACACCACTGCGTCCCAGGGAAGCCCAACTCCTTGGTTTCTGAGAACTGTTCATATTGTTTACTAAAAAGCCCGCGCGCGGCAGAGCCTGGCGAGCTCCCCGAGGCGTATTCGATATGCCAAAAGCAGTAACAAGTCTCACAGTGGAGACGTTACTGGTGCATGCTTGAGCAAATCGATGCGCAATGGGATGACAGTGCTACAGTGACAGTGACCAAAAAGCCTGGCTCAGTGCCATAATAATAATAATAATAATAATAAACCCAATCAAATCAATCAAATAATAATGAAAAGAAAACAAGCCCCAAGCTTGGGAAGCTGTGCTGGCGCCTGGCTCTGAAAGCAGCTTCACACTCCAGAGGGAGTTTCGCGTAGACACTGAGCCCTCCCTGTCTCTTACTACGCACAAGTTTGCATTATACTCTTTTTTTTTGGCAGTGGCAGGAATCCCTCCCGATGGGACTCGGGAGACCATATGTGGTGTCTGATTGGCTGCACGTCAGGCAAGCGTGTCATCCGCTGCACTGTCTCTCAGCCCTGCGAGCGCACGCAGTCTGTGCTCGGTTCCCCGGAACAATCTAGATCTGCCCCCCAATCAGAGACCCGTTCCTCTCCGACGACAGCTGGGCTCAGCCAGAACAGACCCAGCAGACGACTTGGCGCGAATCCTCGACACCACACACGTTTGCAAACGTGCAACAGTGACACGGTCAGCTGGCAAAGCCAAGTTAAAGGCAGCGCCCCCTCCCCTTCTGCCCACCTGCAGATGAGGATGTGGCTTCTCCGGCAGACAGTGGTCCAGGCTAACACCAACGGGCAGAAACTCACCGACATCAGACTCAGAAAAATGCAGACGCAGACAGCCCAGCTTGTCTTCCCTTTAGAGATGAGATTCTTGATTCCTTCTCTCTCTCTCTCTCTCTCTCTCTCTCTCTCTCTCTCTTTTTCTCTCTCTCTCTCCTGTGTGTGTGTGTGTGTGTGTGTGTGTGTGTGTTGGGGGCTGATGGTGGAGGGGGTGCACACCCAGTGGTGCTCAGGGCTCACTCTTGGCTCTGTGCTCAGGGCTCACTCCCGGAGCTAGAGGGAGATGGAGAGACACCATATGCGGTGCCCTAACTACCAAGATGTTCTCTAAGGTTCCCCCCAGCTGGTGTTTCCAAGAAGCATTAGGACAGATTCCCGTGATGCCAAAGGAAGCTGGATACAGGCCTCCTGATGGATGAGCTACACTGACTCTTCCTAGCTGCGCTCTGACAATTGCAGGTTTGGCAAAGACAATCAGTCTTCCTTTGTGTGTGTGTGTGTGTGTGTGTGTGTGTGTGTGTGTGTGTGTGTGTGTGTGTGAAAGATATAAAGAAATAAGCTCCCAACCACTTAAGATGTATCACCCACTTGGCACCCTGGTACATTCAAACTTCTTCTCTCATTTTTATTTATTTATTTATTTATTTTTGCTTTTTTTTTTTGTGTGTGTCACACCCGGCAATGCTCAGGGGTTACTCCTGGCTCTGCACTCAGGAATTACTCCTGACAGTGCTCAGGGGGCCATACAGGATGCCAGGAATTGAACCCGGGTCGGCTGTGTGCAAGGCAAATGCCCTACCCACTGTGCTATTGTTCTAGTCCCGGTGACCTGACTTCTTTGGCTCGCCTAGGACTGCATAGGGGACCCATGAGGAACACTGGCAGGGCGCTCGAGGCTGCTCCTAGGTGTATGGCTGGTATCCTCACCCCCTCCCCCCTGGCTCCCAGGGGCAGCAAGAATCCAGGGCTGAGCAAGCTTCCGTGGCAGGGAGAACCACCAGCACCTGGGAAAATGAAGGCTCTGTCACTGCATCTACTAAAGCAGCCAGGGGCCCAGTAGTGCCTGAGAATGGTAAACGCAGAGCCCGGGGTGGTCAGCATGGGCATTTCCCGCCGCTCTGCCGTTTGCCAAAGGCCAGCTGCGTGCTCCTCAGGCAAAGCAGAGGGGCTCGCGTGCTCTCAGCTGAGCTGGAGCTCAGAGAACAGCAGGGAGGGTTGCAGTGGGAAGTTGGGGGAGAGGTGCTGGCGTGCTTTCTGGGGAAAGTGGGGAGGGGCCTGTCAAAGCAGGACCCCTAGAGGTCTTGGGGAATGGGAGTGGGCCTGAGACCGGGGCGAGAGGGGCCGAGGCAGCACGGGGCATACTCCCCGAAATACAAGCGTCGGGCACGTGGAGCACAGAGCCCGTGCCCAGAGTCATTTCTTCCCTTTAAAAGCGGCCCCATCACATAAGATGGGCCCTACAGAGATGGGACACAGGGGCCGAGCAGATGCTGTGTGTGCGTGAGGCTCTGGGTCCAATCCCAACACCCCCCCACATCTCAAAAACTCAAGTATGTTACGATAGAACGTGCCGGAATTCCACAGGAAAAGTGACAATAAAAATGACTGAGTGGAAAGTAGTTTTCTAGAGGGGGGCAGGGCTCCTCAGCAGGGCTCTAGAGGGGGGCAGTGACACTGGGCAGGTGGGTCGACGCAGTGGACCACCTGGGCACCGCCATGACCTGGGTCATCCTTGGGGCCTCTGGGGCTGCACCCTGTGATGTGTGACACGCAGGATCCACACAGAGTCAGGGATGTTAAATGCCAGGCACGTGCCCTAGTCACTGTGCTCTCTCCCCAGCACCTGGTGGACTCTTTTGGTTGTTCATTTGTTTGGGGCCACACCCGGTGGTGCTCAGGGCTTATTCTTGGTTCTAAGCTCTGACGTCATTCTTGGCAGAGCTTGAGGGACCAAACGGGTGTTGGGATCAGTGGGGTTGGCGCCTTGACCTCTGTACTTTCTCACCCCTGGTGACCTTTTTTTTTTTTTAATCAAATTTATATTACTGGGACTTGAAGAGATAATCCAGCGGGGAGGGTGCTCGCCTTGCATTCGGCCCACCTGGTTTCGAACCCTGGCATCCCACATAGGTCCCCTGAGCACCACCAGGAGTGATTCCTGAGTGCAGAGCCGGGAGTGACCCTAGCATCGCTGGTGTTCTTCCCTCCACCCCTACCCCAAATAACCCCCCCCCCCCGCCCAAACAAAGAGTTTATGTTATTGGTGAAGATGTGATTTTATGCTATTTATAGTACTGGCTGGTAAGAGAAAGACAGACCGGCCTAGCCTCTCAGGAGAAACCCCTGGCTAAGCTTATATGGCATTTGAGGAACTTGGGGAAAAATGCACTGAGATATATGGACAAAAATGTCTATATGGAATTCTTCACAGTCTTGGTGGAAAATGAACATATATCTGATTGATGTAAATGGAACTGGTGGAAGACAAACGGGGAAATAAATGATGGCATTTCTATATTACGGAATCTCAGCCACTATAAATCATGTTCCCAAAGACACAGGGAAAGGTGCACCATTGTATCACCGAAGTCACAGCCCACTTCCGAAGTAAATGTGAGGTTAATTAAAAAAATACATCTGAGCTTAAGAAAAAGATCAAGTAGGAACCAACTGAAAATGTTAAGGAAGGGCATCTTAAATAGCGTGAGAATGCATATATGGCTGATTGTCTTTTGCGGGGGCCTGGGGTAGAGAATAAAAAAAAATGTTTATATAGTGAAAACATTACTTTTGCAATCAGAAAAACTCATTAAATTATATGTACCTTTTATCTGCAATTTTGCATTTGGCAAGTTTCAATTACCTGCGTGCCCACTGCAGTATGAAAAATGATCGTGTATGTGTGTGTGTGTGTGTGTGAGAGAGAGAGAGAGAGGGAAAGAGAGAGAGAGAGAGAGAGAGAGAGAGAGAGAGAGAGAGAGAGAGGAGGATACACCCAAATAACTGCAGTATGCCCTTAAAATTGCTCTGTTTTATTACACATTACTGTCGCTAATCTCTTATGGTGCCTACTACATCATAGGCATGTATGAATAGAAAAGCCATAGTCAATTTAGATATTGGTGCTATCTGTGGTTCCGTGCATCTTAAACACATCCCTGAGAATAAGGGGATGTGTGTAATGATTTAAATTCATAAAAATTACAACATAACGCCCCCACAATAACATGGAACATATAAATGCCTAACACATAGACTTGAGATGTATGAGATGTGTGTGTGTATATTATATACACACATATTTATTTATATTCCTGGGGTGTTATTTGGGGTCACACTAGCAGTGCTCAGGAGCTATCCCTGGTTCTGTGGTCAGGAGTGATTCTGGCAGTGCTCAGGGGACCATATAGGATGCTGAGGATCAAACAAGGGCCAACAAGATGCAAGGGAAACAGTTTAACCCCCATGCACTCTCTCCGGTGCTCGGTGTAAAATCTCCCTAGACAGATCATCCCAGGAATTTGTTGCAGGAGAATGTGAGCGATGCCATTTTCACAAATCCATGTGACGATAACCTGTCTGCAGAGGCTGCTCCAGCCTCTCCTCGGACTCTTTCTGCAGGGACCAGCTCTCCAGGCCGCAGGCATGTGGGGGAGGAGCTGGCAGGGAGCACCGCTCGGCTGGAAGAGGCGAGAGTCAGGGCCGTGGGTACACCCAGAGGCTCGAGAGCTGCAACCTCACTTTTGCCCATCCCCTGCATGTGCTGCAGAAGGCAAGGAGTTGGGGGGGGGTCGGGGGGGGGGGCCACGCAGAGCAGAGCACAGTCAATGCAGAAGCTCCACTTGGAGTCTGGGGGGCTCACGGAAGAATGAGGAGGTGGAAGGAGGAGGGACAGAGACAGGAGGGTTGGGCCTATTCTTGGTGTCATCAGAGAGTGTCCCCGCGGCAGGTCCTGGGGCTGGGAGCAGGACATCACCCCAAAGGCCACTCGAGGCTGCCAGAGTCATTGCCAGGGCTTTTTACTTAGAGCTTATTCTCATTTTGTCCTTAGTGTCTGACGAGTCCTTACTCTGCTCTGTTTGGAAGTTTATTTTGTTATGTATGTATGTATGTATGTATGTATTTATAGCACAGCGGGTAGTGTGTTTGCCTTCCACACGGCCAACCCGGGTTCAATTCCGCTGTCCCTCTTGGAGAGCCTGGCAAGCTACCGAGAGTATCCCCCCAACACAGCAGAGCCTGGCAAGCTCCCCGTGGTGTATTCGATATGCCAAAAACAGTAGCAACAAGGCTCACAATGGAGATGTTACTGGTGCCCGCTCGAGCAAATCGATGTGCAGTGCAGTGCAGTGCTATTTACTATTTTTGCTTTTTGGGTCATACCCGGTGATGCACAGGGGTGACTCCTGGCTCTGCACTCAGGAATCACCCCTGGCGGTGCTCGGGGAACCATATGGGATGCTGGGACTTGAACCCGGGTTGGCTGTGTGCAAGGCAAATGCCCTGCTCGCTGTGCTATTGCTCCAGCCCGAGAAACAGACTTTAATCAGAGCATCACAAGTCTGAGTGTGACCAGCAGCTCACAAGAGTGCCACACGGTCAGGCTGCAGAGCGTGATGGGGACACTTTTTCGAGCCCAGAGTCTTTTAGCTATTCAGAACCTGATGTGCAGGTTCTACAGTACAGGCAGGTGGGCTGCGGACAGCCCGAGTCACGGACGGGAGGCAGCCTGATGGATGCCCTCGGCCAGAGGCGGGTATCCCCCACCGCTGAGAAACAGTGAAGGGGTTTCTGGGCCGGAGCGACTGTACAGGGGTTACGGCACTTGCCTTGCCCATAGCTGACCTGGGTTCAACCTCCGCCATCCCCATAGACCCCAGCACACAATCAGGAGCGGCCCCTGAACAGGGAGCTAGGAGTAGCCCCTGAGTGCTGTGGGGTGTGGTCCCAGCCCTCCCGCCTCACTCCCCACCCCGCTAAAATAAGATGGGGCTGGAGAGAGAGTAAAGCAGGCGGGGTGCTTATCTTACACGCGGCCAACCTGGGTTCAATCCCCAGCACGCCCTACGGTCCTGCAAGTCTGTCATGAGCCATCCCTGCGGGTGTAGACCCCAAACCAAGGCCAAGCAAACAAAAAGCAAGGAGCGGAGGGATCTCACAGATGTGGTGAATACGCAGGTAACGTTGTTCAGGAACCTCCAACAGAACTCAGAAATAATGCCAAGGGCTCCAAAGCGAAGCCAGAGCCCATCTGGAGTGAGGGCGGCAGAGCATTTGGCCAAGGTCCTGGGGCACAAAGCCAGGTGCCATCTGAGGGGCCACTACACGGACACAGACGAGATCCTGAAAGATCGTATCATCACTGAGTGAAAACAAGGGCAGTGTGGCCTGCAGTTGCCAGCAGAGGTAAGAAGAGAAGAGACCCCGGGTGGCAGTGGGCAAGGCTGGGTGTGCTAGGGTGACACACCACTTGAATCCCAAGTGAAGGGCTAGAGTCAACGTGCTCAGTGATTCACCTCCACACCCTTCAGGTCTGCCCCCCTGGGCTCTGCTTGCAGGCCAGTCTCCCAACAGAGTCTCCTCAGAAGGAGAGGCAGAGGGAGAAAAATCTAGAACCCACCATAGACTGTATAGTGCCTCTCAGCAAACTGCAAAAAGTTTGTAGCTCTCCAAGGTGGATTCCAAGGGCCAGAAAGGTTGCTCAATGGGTAGCGCTCATGCTTTGCGTGCAGGAAGCCTGGCTGGTTATGTTGCTGTTGTGGTCCCCCTGATTACTTCCAGGAGCAAGCCCTGAGCAATGCCCCCAGAGTGGCCCCTGAGCACTACTGGGTGTGGCCCCCAAACCAAACAAACAAAACTCACAAGGCCAGAGTCTCTCCTTTGTCAGAAAGTTCACCTCAGATTCTGATTCTGACGCAGTCAAGCTCCTTTTACTCCAATCTTCCTGCAAGCAAAACCTATAAGTCTAGGTGGGGATCCACAACCTGCACAACCAAACTCAGGCTCTGACTCTCCAGAGATCCAAAAGTAAGGGGGAAAAACTTCTCCCCTCCCCTCTAAAATTAGAATAGCATACTGTGGGTGCTGGAGTGATCGTGTCGTGGGGAGGGTGCTTGCCTTGCACTTGTAGAGCTGCCAACGTTCTGCACAGTGGGTTTGATCCCCTGTACTCCATAGGGTCCCCTAAGCCCCACCAGGAGTGATCCCTGAGTGGAGTCCATGAGCCCTGAGCATCACTTGCTGTGGCAAAAGAAGAAAAAAATAGCATATTGTGTAAATATCATAAAAAATGCTTTAGGGGCTGGAGCGATAGCACATCGGGTAGGGCGTTTGCCTTGCACGCAGCCGACTCAGGTTCGATTCCCAGCATCCCATATGGTCCCCCGAGCACCATCGGGAGTAATTCCTGAGTGCATGAGGCAGGAGTAACCCCTGTGCATTGAGGGGTGTGACCCAAAAAGCAACAAACAAACAAAAATGCTTTAAATGGTTTTTTTTTTTGGGGGGGGGGAGGTGGCTTTCTTGGCCTAATTATAATCCAAGACATTTCCAGAGCTTGCTCATGCTGCTTTGCCTCTTTATCAGGCTGGCGTGTGGAGGTGAGGAGACCCCGGTGGGAGAGAGAGGAGCCCTCTCTCTTCATGACAACACGAGCAACAAGAATCACAAGGATTCACTCTACAAATGCCATCCTCTAGGTCCAGGACACCCAGAGGAGACGGGGACCCAGAGCCCCCCGATGGTGTGAACCCCGAGATCTGGAGGCAGCCCAGGCTGGGTGAGCACCGGCGAGGACCGGGGGGAAGAGCTGGCCTCAGTGCGGTCTCAGTTGTTTCTTTTCCTTTGTGGTTTTTGGGCCGCACCTGGCGATGCTCAGGGGTTACTGCTGACTCTGCACTCAGGAAGCACTCCTGGCGGTGCTCAGGGGGCCCTATGGGATGTGGGGACCCAAGCCGGGATGGTTGCATGCGGGGCAAGCGCCCCCCCTCACCCCCCTCCCTGCTGGACTATCTCTCCGGCTCCGGGCCTAAATGTTTCTGTGTGATTTTAACATCGGCTTTGAACAAGAAATTCCTGTTTAGAGTTTCCAAGGGCTGCACCAGCAAGTAGCAGCGACAGCCTTGTCCTGAATGAGCTCCCCCGGCCTCGGAGGTGCTGAACTCGATACCCGACTGGCTCCCACTCTGCTGTCAGCTCCAGGGCTTCTTTCTCACTGAAAGGCATCACCCTCAGATTTTTCTGGAAGCCTCTGATGACAAAGTCAAAAGAGCACAACTGATGTCCTCCTCCATGGACACTGAGGTCCCCTCCCCATATTACACTCTGGTCCCCTCCCCATGGCACACCGAGGTCCCCTCCCCACAGCACACTGAGGTCCTCCCCATGGCACATTGAGGTCCTCCCCATGGCACACTGAGGTCCTCCCCATGGCACACTGAGTCCTCCCCGTGGCACACTGAGGTCCTCCCCGTGGCACATTGAGGTCCTCCCCATGGCACACTGAGTCCTCCCCACGGCACACTGAGATCCTCCCCACGACACACTGAGGTACTCCCCACGGCACGCTGAGTCCTCCCCGTGGCACGCTGAGTCCTCCCCATGGCGCGCTGAGTCCTCCCCATGGCGCGCTGAGTCCTCCCCGTGGCACGTTGAGTCCTCCCCGTGGCGCGCTGAGGTCCTCCCCGTGGCGCGCTGAGTCCTCCCTGTGGTACGCTGAGTCCTCCCCATGGCGCGCTGAGGTCCTCCCCATGGCACACTGAGTCCTCCCCGTGGCACACTGAGGTCCTCCCCGTGGCACATTGAGGTCCTCCCCATGGCACACTGAGTCCTCCCCGTGGCACACTGAGGTCCTCCCCATGGCACACTGAGTCCTCCCCACGACACACTGAGGTCCTCCCCGTGGCACACCGAGTCCTCCCTGTGGCGCACTGAGGTCCTCTGTCGTGCCAGCTCTGCTCTGTCACTGGAGCGTTTGCTCTCTGGTGCTGGTGCCTGCCCAGGCTCACGCAGACGAGGACACGTGTGCTTACTCTGGGCCCTCCCGCAGCCCCGCACCACGCGCAGGGCAACAGCACGCAGCAGGCCACTTACCGTCCCCCGGCTGGAAGAGGCGCTGGCTCCGACGTCCTCATCCGCATCCGGCTCCTGGTCTTCCTTGTCAGTCCAGGAGGACACGTCCTCCGCCGAGCTGGCCAGGTCGGGCAGACTCTTGGCTGTCAGGCGGAGGAGCTCCTCGGCAGAGTTCTCCTGCGACACAGAAGTCCACGCGTTACCCCGGGCACCTTGCAGTTAGACCTAACAAGACTGTGTGTGTGTCTGTGTGTGTCTGTGTGTCTTTGTGTCTGCATGTGTGTCTGTCTGTGTGTGTGCATGTATGTGTTTGTGTGTGTGTCTGTGTGCATGCGTATGTGCCTCTGTGTGTGCGTGTGTCTGCATGTATGTATGTATGCGTTTCTGCACGTGCGTGTGTGTACACGTGTGTGCATGTATGTGCCTGTGTGTATGTCTATGCATGTGAATGTCTGTGCATGCATGTGTGTCTGTCTGTGTGTGCATGTGTGTATGTCTATATGTGTGTCTGCGTGTGTGTCTGTCTGTGTGTGCATGTGTGTATGTCTATATGTGTGTCTGCGTGTGTGTCTGTCTGTGTGTGCGTGTGTGTCTGTGTGTGTGAATGTGTCTGTATGTGTGTGTGTCTGTGTGTTTGTGTGTTGTGTCTGTGTGTGCACATGTGTGTGTGTTTGTGCACACACATAAGTGTGTGTGTGCGCACGCATGTGAATGGAAGAGAGAGCGCAGAGGTCATATTGGGCGCGGAGGCAGCGAGGGAGGAAGAGACACGCGTCCCAGCTCCTGCCCTGCCAGCTCTGCCCGCCTAGGCGGAGCCCGGCGTCCCGAGCAAGGGGCTTGGGGCCAAAGGCATACAAGGAGCAAATCAGAAAATGCAAAATTTTCTTGCAACCTATTCATGAAACCCTCTGAAAACAGGCCCTTAAACTCTAATGGGCCTGGAGCAATAGCCCAGCGGGTAGGGCGTTTGCCCTACACGCGGCTGACCCGGGTTCGATTCCCAGCATCCCATATGGTCCCCTGAGCACCCCCAGGGGTAATTCCTGAGTGCAGAGCCAGGAGTAACCCCTGTGCATCGCTGGGTGTACCCAAAAAGCAAAAAAAAAAAAAAATCTGATGGGGGAAATAGACGACAGAGCCGAGGAATCTGGAGCTGGTTCCAAAGGCCCGAGACCAAACACCTGGGTTGGACCCCAGCCCCGGGAGAGACCCTGCTCGCAGAGCCAGGAGAGAACCCCGAGCTCCCGGAAAACAAACTAGCAGCCGAGTGGAGGCTCACGCGTCCTCTCGGGCACGAGGGGCCGGCGGGCGCGGGGAGAAGTGGGGTGGCCGCAGGCTGACTCTTCCTTGAGAGGGAGCTGGGGTGAGCTGGAAGGCGAAACAGGCTCTGCCTCGGGGGCCCCTCAGTCCCAGGGTTCCTGGGGCATCCTGGCGGCAGCAGCAGCAGCAGTGAGGTGACCAGACGGCCCCGCCCCTCCTGTCCATGGATGACCCTGAGGCCAGCAGCCCTGGTGCCTGCTCCCTCTCCCAGGGCGGGAAGAGACTGGGAAAAGGGGCCCGGGGCCACGGCCTGAGGGGTCCCTCCTGGAGGAGGGGCAGCGGGCAGAGGGGGCCGTAGGAGCCTGACTGGGCTGCCGGGCCTCCCGGCCCAGGGTCAAACAAGGTGCAGGAGAAGGAGTGGGTGGCTGGACGAACAGGCCCCACGGGCTCTCCTGGGGCACCGACCCTGCGGGGCGTGAGTCAGAAGCCGCCCTCCAGGATCTCCCAGGGGCAGAACCTCAGCACGGCCCCGAGGTCTGCGCTGCCTCTGGGCTGGCCGCTCCTCTCCCCGCCTGTGCTTCCCCACCCGGCCATGCTGGCCTTCTCCTCGGGCCGGACACAGGGGCAGGGGGTGGGGAGGGGTGGGGGTGGCGGAAGGGACACTGGGAACATCGGTGCTGTGGAATGGCACTGGTGGAGGGATGGGAACTTGAACATTGTTTGGTTGAAACGTCACTGTCACTGTCATCCCGTTGCTCATCGATTTGTTCGAGCGGGCACCAGTAACGTCTCTCATTGAGAGATTTATTGTTACTGTTTTTGGCATATCCAATACGCATGGGTAGCTTGCCAGGCTCTGCCGTGCGGGCGAGATACTCTCGGTAGTTTGCCGGGCTCTCCGAGAGGGGTAGAGGAATCGAACTCGGGTCGGCCGTGTGAAAGGCGAACGCCCAACCGCTGTGCTATTGTTTCAGCCCTTGGTTGAAACGTAAATCACAAAAATGTTTAAGTCTGTAATTGTAGCTCACAATGATTCACTAAAATACAAAAAAAGAAAAAATATAAAAAAAACATAACTGTATATATGAAAAAAAGTGGGGCTGGATTTGTACAGCATACAAGGTGTTCGCCATGCACCTGGCATGCAACAGACCCAGTTCCAATTTCTGGCACAGTCAGAGGGTCCCCCGAGTCTCACCAGAAGTGATCCCTGAGCACAGAGCTAGGAGTAAGCCTTGAGCACGGCTGGTGGTACCTCCCCCTCCAAAAAAAATTGTTCAAAAGGCACTTAGAAGAAAGAATTATGAATTGGACACTTTGGTGGTGGTGAAGATGCAGTAACTTTGTACATCAAGACCAAAAACACTGACACTATTATAATCAGGTGAAATGGGTCTGGAGGGATAATACAGCACATAGGGCATTTGCCATGCAGGCTGCTGGCCCAGGTTTAATCATCTGCACCCCAGATGGTCCCCTGAGCACTGCCAGGAGTAATTTCTGAGTGCAGCGCCAGGAGTAACCCCTGAGCATTGCCGGGTATGACCCAAAAAGCCAAAAGAAAAAAAAAAAAGAAGAAACCAGTGAGATGAAATTTTTTTAGAGAAAGAAAAATTAGACGTATGTGGGGTTCAGGACTCTTGTGTGCATTTGCAGCTCAGAATCACGGCTGTTTAAACGATCCAGGATAGGTCTGTGTGCACACAAGCATGCAGGTGCATGTGTGGGTGTGTGGGGGTGTGGGTGTGGGTGTGGTACAGGGAGGACTCAAATGCAAATCCATCACCATCACTAAAAAAAAAAACCAAAATTTGGAAACCAGGTCAGAGAGAGTTCAAAGGGCTGAGTGCATGTTTTCATGGGGAGGTCTGGGTCTGATGCCCTGCTCTGCGGGGTCCCCAGAGCACTGTACAGGGGGTAGCTAGGTGTGGCCTGCAAAGCAAACCACAACAGGGGCCAGGGATGTGTTTCATGGGTTTGACACCCCACATACACGCACATCACTGTATCACTGTCATCACTATCATCCCGTTGCTCATCAATTTGCTCGAGCGGGCACCAGTAACGTCTCCATTGTGAGACTTATTGTTAATGTTTTTGGCATATCAAATACGCCATGGGTAGCTTGCCAGGCTCTGCCGTGAGGGCGAGATACTCTCGGTAGCTTGCCGGGCTCTCCGAGAGGGACGAAGGAATTGAACCTGGGTCAGCCTCGTGCAAGGCCAACGCCCTACCCACTGTGTTATCACTCCAGCCCGTATATGCTCATACACGCATCGAAGTCCAGAAACACAGATACATACTTAAAAACAAGCTTGGGGGCCAGCGAGCCAGTACAGACAGTAAGGAGCCTGTCTTACATGTGGCCACCTTGGCCAGGAGTCTGGTTCGAATCCCCAGCACCACCTGTGGTCCTCTGAGCACTGCCCGGAGTCACCCTGAGCATTTCCAGGTGTGGCCCCGCAACCAGACAGAGTCAAACCAAACAAACTCGGGTGGTGCTGGGGACAGCTCCTTGCACCTGCCTTGCTCTGTGAGTTGCTGCTCGTACCCTGGGCACCGCCCACATCCCATGAGACACAACCGCATTCATGGGCTCTTCCACCCAGTGTGAGGGCACCCCCCACACACAAGGGTGTGACCACAGCGTCCCACGGCCACAGGGAAGCAAAGGAGGAGCAGGACTGAGTCCCAGCACAGACCCAAAGGACCTACCTTGCTGGCGACCACCAGCTGGACCACTCCACTGGCCGAGCGGAGGATGGCCACAGCTTCCTCGTGCGAGAGTCCCACCAGCAAGTGCCCGTTGATCACCAGCAGCTCATCGCCCAGGGCCAGTCTGCCATCCCTGGGGAGACAGAGAGGAGGCGGAAACCCGGGTCAAGACTCTGCGGGAGTGGGGGCAGCGGGGGGCGGGGGGCGGGGGGATGCGGGAAGAAGTTTGTGCGGGGCACTTCTCGAGCCTGGCTGGCTTTGGAGGTCCTCTCCGGAGGGACAGGCGCCGTGATTTCAGATGGTGGCTTAGCAATTGTCATCATGTTCTTTTTTTTTTTTCTTTTTGGGTGAGCTACTGAGAGTATCCCGCCCTCACGGCACAGCCTGGCAAGCTACCTGTGGCGTATTCATATGCCAAAAACAGTAACAAGTCTCAAAATGAAGATGTGACTGGTGCCTGCTCGAGCAAATCCATGAACAACCGCAACTGCTCGACAGTGCTACAGTGTTTCTTTTTGGCTCACACCCAGCAGAGGCGCAGGGCTTACTCCTCGCTTTGCCCTTAGGAATTACTACTGGCGGTGTTCAGGGAACCATATGGGATGCTGGGAATCAACCCTGGGTCAGCCGTGTGCCAGGCAAATGCCCTCCCCGATATACTATCGCTCCAGCCCCGCAATTATCCTGTTCTTAAGTTAGCAGCATTTCTGGCATCGGAGTCAAGGAAATAAATCCCAGCCGGGTGGGAATCACGTTAGGGAAACCGGGATGGTAGATGTGAGAGTACTCGGTCCTGCTGGGTCCTACCTGCTACCCAGCCTCATGATGGGTCGTGCCATGGGGCTAGGTGCTGAGCTGAGTTCCCCCAAGTTCACTCGGATCTGGTGTGATTGCGAGATCCAAGCCTTCTACCAGGCCCTCACAAGCTTGACAGCAGCGGGTGGGGGACCATGCACATTTTAAATTTATTTGGTTTTGAGTCATACCTGATTGTGGTTAGGGCTTGCTCCTGGCTCTCTGCTCAGGGATCACTACTGGCAGGCTCGGGGGGACCCCATGGGGTGCCAGCGATCAAATCAGATGCATAAAAGGCAAGTGCCCTCCCTGCTGTACTATTTCTTTGGCCCCATCTGTGTACACATTCGGTGCTCTCAAAATCATCTGCTTCTCTCCAACCTGTAAAATCTGCATTTCCCCCCCTTGTTTTCCTTCAACAACTTTCTTGGCTTTGATCTTTCCATCCTTCCCTCCATTCGCAGTTTCCCTTCCTCCTTTCCTCCCTGTCTGCATCTTTATACCATCATCAGCATCACCCTTCCTATGAATGGAAGCTGTAAAACCTTTCCACAGCCTCTGTGTTGGGTCTTCAAAAGTCCCTAACGCAGAGGGAGAGGAATGACCCATCCCATTGACTGCGAAGAATGGAAAGGAGGAGACTAGAAGGAAAATGCGAGGCAGAGAGCTGGGCCCTCGGGGGTGCCACTGTGGACCACAGGGAATAGGCTGAAAGTCAGAACCGCTCTTGGCCGGCTCCTGGGAAGACCACCCTTGTCCTCACTTTCTGATTTCCTGCTTCTCTCCATCCTTCTTACATCCCCTGTTTTGAGCTAGGATGTCCCACATGTCAATTACACTGCCAGGGGTGGTGGGTGGCGGTGGGGCAGGGCTGAGTATGTCAGCTACACTCTAGAAAACAGGTCAGTTACACCTGTAACACACACACAAATACACACACACACACACACACACGCACACGCACACAGCTCCCAGCCAAGGGTGAGAAGAGCAGGTGGGGTGGGAGCTCCCGGAAACAGCTGGCACAGCAGACAGACTAAAGCCGGGCCTGCGTCAGCTCGCGGGCACAGCACTGTCCTAACTGCCAACTTGCCAGTCACTGCGGCGTGCAGGACGGGGGCCAGGATATCTGATGGGACTCCGTCCTGCAAGCACGCATCATTTGGGAAGTGTCCCGATGCTCTTCTGGATAAAAGCGATCCTGGCTCTTCCTCCTCCCGTAATCGCGGCCACCCAGCTGACAGCCAGCCGTGCGGAGGAGCTTATCTCCCTTTCGGCTATTAGTGGCACGTTCTCTAAGAAGGGGGACACGCCCATTACTTTTGTGCTCTGTTCTTTTTCCGAGTTGCACGTTCTTGAACACCTGCGACCTATGTCAAGTCCAGCGCACCCAGATGTTCTAGCACCTTCTCCGTTTCAAAGGGCCAATCCACAGCTCTGGTTTGCCACCTCTTCTTCAGTATCAGAGGACCTGGACTAACCTTTAGGTTCGAGGCTGAGCCCCCACCCCCATCAGTAAAAACCCCACCTCTGTACAGCCCCTGCTCACCCATGGGAGTCAGCTCAGGCCAGGCCAGCAGCAGCTGTAGTGTGGGTATTCTCTTAATCCATTTGGGGGGGGGAGGTGGGTGGGCCTACCCAGCCATACTCAGGGATCACTGCTGACTCTGCACTTAGAAATCACTCCTGGGGGAGCTGGAGCGATAGTATAGCTGGTGTTTGCCTTGCACGCGGCCGACCTGGGTTCGATTCCCAGCATCCCATATGGTCCCCTGAGACCACCAGGAGTAATTCCTGAGTGCAGAACCAGGAGTAACCCCTGTGCATCACCGGGTGTGACCAAAATAATAATAATAATAATAATAATAATAATAAAAAAGAAATCACTCCTGGGGCCAGAGCGACAGTATGGCAGGGAGGGCGTTTGCCTTACATGCGGTGGACCCAGGTTCGATCCCTGGCATCCCATATGATCCCTCAAGCAATGCCAGGAGTAATTCCTGAGTGCAGAATCAGGAGTAACCCCTGAGCATCACTGGGTGTGACCCAAAAAGAAAAAGAAAGAAAGAAAGAAAGAAAGAAAGAAAGAAAGAAAGAAAGAAAGAAAGAAAGAAAGAAAGAAAGAAAGAAAGAAAGAAAGAAAGGAAGGAAGAAAGAAAGGAAGAAAGAAAGAAAGAAAGAAAAAGAAAGAAAGAAAGAAAGAAAGAAAGAAAGAAAGAAAGAAAGAAAGAAAGAAAGAAAGAAAGAAAGAAAGAAAGAAAGAAAGAAAGAAAGAAAGAAGGAACTCATGAGGCTGCTCAGGGGACCAAATGGGTTCCAGGATTGAACCTAGGTTGGCGGCGTGCCAGGAAATCACTCACTGTGCCATCACTCTGGCCCTCTTTGTTAAAAATCTTAATCTTCGTTCTCCCACACGACTGCAAAATGTATGCCAGCAAACACACAAAGCTGATCTGGCTCCATCTTAGGCGGCACCAGACTACACAGTTCCACACAATAAAACAAGATTTGAAATTTCAGCCAGAGATGTGTGCTCTCCATGGCTGCTTTGGGGACGCCCCCTTGAAGGCGCCCTCCCCGGGGGGAATAGGCTATAAGGAGCACAGAGAATTACAGCTGCACGAAACCCTGCTTGCGAGTAGGAGACGCCCGGGGCCCAAGAGAGCCATCCTCTGGCACAGCGGTGCGCGCCTTGGGAGCTGGGACAACCACAGTGGTGCAGACGATGGAGCCTGTGCCGGGAACAGTGTCCCCAAGTGTGCAAACCTCGTGGAGTGTGACCACACAAACCCAGAGGGCGCTATACCGCCCTTCCATGGAACAGCTCATCGGGACCAGTGCTGTCCAGCACGTGGCCACGGAGCCACACGCATGAGCGGGCTTCTCTGTCACTCCACTCTTCTCTCTGCACTGTGCCCAAGCACTGTCCCTCACTACTCCGGAGACTTGTCCGGATTGGAAAATCGTTTGCACGACACAGGGATTGTTCTTTGACACGTTTCCCAGTGACTTCTCTCATCCCGCGTGGACCTGCACGGCAAGGACATGTGTCTCGCCCGATGCCTTGCAGTCTCCTGTTGACGGATCCATGCGTCACTGTCACGCTGAACCCGACCGCCTCCCCCTCGGCAGCCCCCGGCCTGGCTGAGTCATTCACCAGCACCCCCAGCAGTTCAGGTGTCGGGCACGAGGGCCCCCGCTGCACGCTATCAGCACCCCCCAACCTCAGGTTCATTTGTCTGAAACCTAAAGGGCACCCCGAGGAATCCACTCTCTCTTTCATGGTTGGGAGGAGCCTGCCTCCCGCCAGCAATTAGTCACTTCCTGTGCTCCGAGGGTGTTTAATTAGACCAGCTCAGGCCTGAGCTCCTTCCGGCCCCAGCCCAAGCCTGTGAACTTTAATTACCAGTGTGTTGACCCAAATGAAAGAGATCCAGTCCCCGGGGCTGGGGGGCGGGGGGAGGTGGACGGGAAGGAGGAGGAGGAGGAGAGGATTTGGGCAGGGGAGGGGAGGGGGCAAGCAGAGAAAGGGGGAGATTATCTAGTCACCTGTGAGCGGCACCTCCTTCCTTCACTTGAGTGACCACGATAGCGTGAGGCGAGCGCTTGGATCCTCGGCCGCCACTAACCTGAATGCCCAGCCCGTCCGACTCTTTCAGCAGCTCCATCTTCCATATCCGGCCGACTTCCTCCTGGAGAGACAAAGAAAGTGCTATTGAGCATAAGTATGTGCACTTGCATGTGCTTGCGTGCACACACACACACAGGTCGCTACACACACACAGGTCGCTACACACACACAGGTCACTACACACACAGGTTGCTACACACAGGTCACTACACACACACAGGTCGCTACACACACACAGGTCGCTACACACACAGGTTGCTACACACAGGTCGCTACACACACACAGGTCGCTACACACAGGTTACCACACACACAGGTTGCTACACACAGGTTGCTACACACACACACAGGTCGCTACACACACACACAGGTTGCTACACACACACACAGGTCGCTACACACACACAGAGGTTGCTACACACACAGGTCGCTACACACACAGGTTACTACAGACACACAGGTTGCTACACACACAGGTCGCTACACACACACAGGTCGCTACACACAGGTTGCTACACACACAGGTTGCTACACACACACAAGTCGCTACACACACACACACACACACACACAGAACTTGCCTTGCATGTGGTCAACTAGGGTTTGATCCCCAGTACCACATACGATGCCCCAAGCACCACCAGGCGTGATTCCTGAGTGCAGAGCCAGGTGGAAGCCTGAGCATCGTCTGTATGTGGCCCCAAACCAATACACAGACACACACACACACACACAACTCACACGGCTGGAGCTGGGAGAGAGGAGGGGTGGACGAGGCCACATACTGGCACAGGGGATTGGGCACGGGGATCGGGCACGGGGAAACAGGCAGTGCCTTGGCGCCCTTCTCAGTCGGCAGAGCTGTCCGGCACAACTGCCCACCAGCATGGAAGTGTCTGTCTTGGTGCCGACACAGACCGTGAGCCAGGGCGTGGACACTGGGGCTCCTGACCCCTGAGACGCTGGATTCTCCTGTTCTACTTTGACTCGTTGGTGAGTGGTGTGGCCGGGGGCCCGTGGGGTGAAGCTTAGGTCCCCGGGGTCTGGAGGGCCTGGCTGCCTCTGGGTTCCTTTCATCTGTGCATAGTTCCTCGTTAATAAAGAGCGAGATGAAAAGAAGACTGGTCTTGTGGCCAGGTGACTAGTTTGAGCCTCACTTGGCCACAGAAGTCACCTGTTATCCCCAAACCCTGGTTTCTTTGCTTCTACAGTGGGGCCAAGTATTAAGACCTCCATTTCTTTCTTTCTTTCTTTTTGCTTTTTGGGTCACACCCAGCGATGCACAGGGGCTACTCCTGGCTCTTCACTCAGGAATTACTCCTGGCCGTGCTCAGGGGACCATATGGGATGCTGGGATTTGAATCCGGGTCAGCCGCGTGCAAGGCAAACGCCCTACCCACTGTGCTATCGCTCCAGTCCCCCATTTCTTTTTTTTAATTATTATTATTTTTATTAATGAATCACCGTGAGATAAAGTTACAGACTTACAAATTTTTATGCTTGCATTTCAGTCAATGATCGAGTACCCATCCCTCCACCAGTGCCCATTTTCCACCACCAATGGTCCCAGCATCCCTCCCACCACCCCACCCTGTCCCCTTCACCCCACCCACTCTGTGGCAGGGCACTCCTTTTTGCTCTCTCTTTTTGGGTGTTGTGGTTTGCTACAGAGGTATTAAGCAGGCATCATGTTCGGTCTATAGTCTATTTTCAGCCCGTATCTTCCATCCCTAGTGAGCCCGCCTAGCACCCTTTGCTTGATGATCCCTTCTCTATCAGAGCTGCTTCTTCACCTAGCGTGTGAGGTCAGCTTCCAAGCTGTGGAGTAATCCTCCTGGTATACTTACCTCTACTATTCTTGGGTGTTAGTCTCCCATTCTGTTACTTCATATTCCACAAATGAGTGCAGTCATTCTATAAGACCTCCTTTCTGTTGTTAGGATTCAATAAAATATTCACGAAAGCAAGCAGCAGCATTCTGAGATGCAGCAGAGACCAGATAAATGTTGTTTAGTGCCTGCCCATCCTCTATCTATATTGAGTTCTGGTTCGGGGGCTAGGATCTCTGTGATCAGGGCTCACTCCTAAAGGGGCTCGGGGACCCAACGGGGTGCTGGGGATGGAACCAGGGTCTGTCTAACCTGCCTGTCTAACCAAGGTCTGTGCAAGATAAGCTCCTTAACCCTGGCACACTCTAACTCTTGCATTTTTGCTTGTTTATTGTGGGGCCACACCACAGCTTCTGCTTGGAGCTTTGGAGTTCCTACTTGCTTTGGTGCTTTGGGGAACATACAGAGCTGAAATTGAATCTGGGCTCCTGCATGCAAAGCGAGCACCCCACTGACCCATCTCCCTGGTCCCTAGTCAGCCATGTATTACTTATGTAGGCAAAAAATGAGTCATATTTGTGTGTGTGTGTGTATGTTCTTTTTGGGTCACATCTGGCGATGCACAGGGGTTACTCCTGGCTCATGCACTCAGGAATCACTCCTGGCGGGGCTCAGGGGACCATATGGGATGCTGGGAATCGAACCCAGGTTGGCGGTGTGCAAGGCAAATGCCTTGGGTCATATTTAATTGATTCTTAAACTTATTT
The DNA here is from genome assembly GCF_027595985.1 of Sorex araneus. Lineage (NCBI taxonomy): Eukaryota > Metazoa > Chordata > Mammalia > Eulipotyphla > Soricidae > Sorex > Sorex araneus. The sequence goes on along the minus strand of NC_073302.1, from coordinate 120,000,643 downwards.
AAAACATATAAGTGAAATCTCCAGCAGTATAAAACTAAAATCGGGAATTCGTTGATGAGAGCCGTTATCCACTTCTACAAACATTGGTCTGTACACTCTTGCAATATATCAAATAGTGCTTCAGGGACTAGAGAGAGATAGATACAGTGGGCGAGGCACTTGCCTTGCAGGTGGCCAACTGAGGTTTAATCCCTAACACCACAAATGGTCCCTGAGCCCCGCCAGGAGTGATCCCTTAGCATAGAGCCAAATCTGTGCATACCACTAGGTGTGGCCCCCCAAAAAAACAAACAAACAAAAAGTGCTTCAGGCCTTATGAAAAATAAACACCCCCCCCCCCCAAACGAATATGACCAGAGATGGTCCAGGGGTAAGGCACTGTCTGTGCGTCATGCCAGTCCTTGTTTGAATCCCTGGTGCTGCATGAATACCACCAGGAGTTACTCCTGAGCACAGAGACAGGAGCAGCCCCTGAGGACCACCTCGTGTGGCCCAAAATCAAAAAGAAAAAAGTAAAATCCCTGTCTCTAGGCCTTCAGCACTGCTGGCGGCTGTTCAGCTCGGGCTTTCTCCCCTGGGTTTCCTGTCAGCAGAAATACCAACACACCAACCAACACCGACGCTGTGTGTTGTGTGTCCCTCTGATAGTTCAGTTTGGATGTGGACGTGAAACCTTCCAAAGGGGCCGATTTGGGGGGCTTTAGGTGAACCCCACTAGTTCTTCTGGGATCTTTTCGTCACTTTTGGCTCTAAGGGTAGAGCCCACACTGCATTCTTCACTACCTTAAACCATCTCTTCTCTTCCTCCACCCGAAAGGTCCAGTGGAACCGCGAAGGCCCAGCATGGACAGCGCCGTCCCCGAGAGGTGGGCGAGCTGCCCGGTCACGCTGCGGGCACGGGAGAGGAATGCGAGGCATCCGGGGAATCCAAAACGCGCACGGCCCAAACTAAGATGGGCCTCCACGCGAGTGGAAGCGCCAGACGTCCAGCAGTGCACAGACAGGCCCTGCCATCTCCAGCACGCCCCCCGCCCCCCCCCCGACAGCGCTGCATAGTGGGGCTCCCTGCCCCCAGCCACATGCAGGGGGCCACCAACTGTCTCCCTCGTGACAGATGAGGCCCCTGTGGCCATTTGTCACTTCAGAAACTGCTGGCTGACCACAGCAGGGTGTGAGCTTGTCAGTGTTCACACCAGCTCATGCAGGAGCCCTGTTTGGGTCGGGTACCTCTGACCTCTGGAGCTCCCTCCTTCCCTCCCTCCCTCCCTCCCTCCCTCCCTCCCTCCCTCCCTCCCTCCCTTCCTTCCTTCCCTCCCTTCCTTCCTTCCTTCCTTCCTTCCTTCCTTCCTTCCTTCCTTCCTTCCTTCCTTCCTTCCTTCCTTCCTTCCTTTTTCTCCTTCCTTCCTCCCTCCCTCCCTCCCTCCCTCCCTCCCTCCCTCCCTCCCTCCTTCCTTCCTTCCTTCCTTCCTTCCTTCCTTCCTTCCTTCCTTCCCTTTTTCCCTCCCTCCTTCCCTCCTTCCTTCCTTCCTTCCTTCCTTCCTTCCTTCCTTCCTTCCTTTTTTTCCTTCCTTCCTTCCTCCCTCCCTCCCTCCCTCCCTCCCTTCCTTCCTCCGTTCCCACCCTCCCTCCCTTCCTGCCTTTCAAGCATCTTATGTCTTCACCAATTCCAAGAAGCCATCCTTGAGAATCAGTGCTACTATGGAGAGAGCAACTCGGAGCCCTTCTGGACTGTGCAGAGCCCCCAGGGAAACAGTCTGGGAACTGCCACACTGTCCTGGCTTGGGACACATCCCCCACTAGCACTTGGACCCACCCAGTGGCTGCCTCTGGGCCTCATGGGGCAGCTGAAACCAGAGCAGAAAAGTGGTGTGACTTATTTCTTTCTGTGGACGATGCGCCAAAGGTCCCTAAGGTGCAGTGGCGCGAGCAATACCCAGTCTATTCTTCTCCCGGTACTGAGAAGCCAGGGCCTCTTTCCAAGAGCCGCAGAGACCACTACTGGGGTCTGGGGATAAGCGGACTCTCTGAGAAACCAACAGGCCCGCTTCCACATCTCAGACCTCTGCTCCCTTCTCACCCCTGGCTAGTTATCTCAGGTCTTTTCTTTACATGAATCCTAATATGTTTTATTTCTTTTCTTTTTGGGTCACACCGGGCGATGCTCAAGGGTTACTCCTGGCTCTGCACTCGGGAATTACTCCTGGCAGTACTTGGGGGACCATATGGAATGCTGGGGATTGAACTCAGGATGGCTTCGTGCAAGGTAAGCACCTTCCCTGCTGGACCATTGCTCCGGCACCCCTCCTAATAGTTTTTATGGAATGAAACTTAACTCAGAAATATGTGAGAGGAGGGAAAAAGAGGAAGTACATGTCCCAGAGAGCAAACGGGCTTCTCTGGAGAGGAAAAGCTAGCAGAGACAGAGAGACAAGCAAGCGAGACACTCTTCATGTGGAGTTGAAGAGCAAGCCCAGGACCCGTATGGAGCCGGAGCAGGTTCTCCTCCCGTGCAGCTGGGTCCACACATCCTGTCTATTATCAGCAGGCCCACGTCTCCCGAACACCACAGCCACACGGTAGCTCTCCGCTCAGCACAACTCACGCTGCACACACTCACACCTCCTGTCACGGGGTGAAGACAGGCAGTGAAGGAAAAGAGCAACACCAGGTCTTTTCTCTCAGAGGCTCCCAGAGTGGGTAGCTACAAAAATTCAGAGAACAATGGGGTGAGTTCAAGAGGAATGATACAAGATCCATCGGAACAAAGCAGGAAGACAAATTCAATGAAGAACCAGTAGTTGAAGAAATCATAGATAAGAATTTCCCCAAGTTAAGATGCAGATCAAAACAATTAGATATGACCTCACACCACAGAGACTGGCCCACATCCAAAAGAACAAAAATAACTGGTGTTGGCGTGGATGTGGGGAGAAAGGGACTCTCCTTCACTGCTGGTGGGAATGCCCACTGGTCCAGCCCTTTTGGAAAACAATATGGACGATTCTCAAAAGATTAGATATTGAGCTCCCATTTAACCCAGCAATACCACTTCTGGGAATATATCCCAGAGATGCAAAAAAGTATAGTAGAAATGACATCCGCACTTGTATGTTCATTGCAGCACTGTTTACAATAGCCAGAATCTGGAAAAATCCCGAGTGCCCGAGAACAGATGACTGGTTAAAGAAACTTCGGTACATCTATACAATGGAATACTATGCAGCTGTTAGAAAAGATGAAGTCATGAAATTCGCATATAGATGGATCAACATGGAAAGTATCATGTTAAGCTAAATGAATCAGAAGGAGAGGGACCGATATAGAAAAATTGCACTCATTTGTGGAATAAAAAAGTAACAGAATGGGAGACTAACACCCAAGATTATTAAGGATAAGTACTTGGAGGATTACTCCACACTTAGAAGCTGGCCTCACATACTGGGGGAAAAGGCAGTTCAGTTAGAGAAGGTATCGCCAAGTAAATGGTGCTAGGAGGATCCGCTCAGGATGGAAGATGTACCCTGAAAGCAAACTATAGACCAAACATGATGGCCACTTAATACCTTTATTGCAAACCACAACACCCAGAAGGAGAGAGAGAGAGCAAAAGGGAATGCCTTGCCACAAAGGTAGGGTGTGGGGAGGGGGAACGGGGTGGGGATGGTGGGAGGGATGCTGGGACCATTGGTGGTGGAAAATGGGCACTGGTGGAGGGATGGATACTTGACCATTGTATGACTGAAATGTAAGCATGGAAATTTGTAAGTCTGTAATGGTACCTCACGGTGATTCACTAATATAAATAAATAAGTAAATAAACAAATAAATAAAAAAGAATTTCCCCAAGTTGAGGACTGCAGGCACCTTGATCCAAAAAGTCTAAATGGTACCAGCAAAAAACAGACTCACAGGGAAAACTTCCAAGACACCTTATACTTAGAATGATGAAAGTCAAAGACAGAGACAGAATATTGAAAGCAGATGATCAAAGAAGGAACTTAAGACATAAAGAAAAGCATTTAAGATTCACATATATAGCAAATGAGACTCTACAGGCCAGAAGAGAATTCTCAGTACTTTGCCATTGAGTAATTATGGTTAAGAAAGATCTGTTTACTGAGGTATTTTATATTTTTTTAATCATGAATTAACACCATTTATATTGAATGTTCTGTGTCTGTTCAGGTAGGTTTTACATCCGTTGAGATGTTCATTACAACCTTTCACTTACTAATAACAGATACATAATATCTCATGTAAATTTTAAAACATACTATTAGTTTTTAAAATGTGTATACCTAAAAAAGTTTTTGAAAAAATATGTTTTTACCCATTTATCATTGATGTGCAACCTTGTGGAACTTTATGAGTTCAGCTTTATTCATCGATACGTGTGTAGGTGTTACCACCTTCACAATAAATCAAAAAAGAAATCTCTCTCATATGTTGGCTATAAAGAAACATAGTAAGAGAACAACTTACTATGTCAAAAAAATGGTCAAAGTCATTGGAACTGGAAATTTAATCTACAGAACTGAGCTTACAAGGGTGGGGGGGGGGGAAGGCAAGTGTGGCTAGGAGGGGTCTTACCACACCGGTGGAGGAAAGTGAGTCCTCTGGTGATGGATGTGGTACTGAGATGACGTATGCAGGAGAGGACTAACAGTATTGTAAACTCCAGTGGCTCAATAAAAAAACGGTCAAAACAAAACAAAAACAAACAGAACAATTTGGTTTGATCTCAAATTAGTAAAAACCTGTCTGCCTCCATTATTAGTTACATTACTATCCCTTGCCCCCTCCCTGGGACACTCTCCCTTTGTTACACTGAACATGTAGCATGATGCTCAGAGGTGTGGCAATAATACAGAGTGCTTTCCCCTTCCCAAATGCATTTAGAAATACATCTTGCAACAAGAAACACTTAGCGCTATGGTCACAGGCAAAGAAGAAAGTCCTACAGTGAACTCTGAAAAACTGAAAGACCATCATGAGAACCCGCATGGGGGCCAGAGAGATGGCTCAATGGTCTGAGAATCTGCTTCTCATGCAGAAGCCTATGACCATAGTTTCCCCTGAACATTAAGCTGGAACTAACCCTCGAGTTCTGCCAGGTGTAACTGCAGCCAGAATAGGGCATCCACATGCCTTCTCCACACTCTTGTTTCTATTTCAACACTTATAATATACACACCTCACTGGTGAAAAGCAGAGAAAAACACTTAATAGAAATCACTTCAGCAGGAAGACATGCCCAATCTACAATAGAGACCCCCATCACAGGAGTCAGAAAACAGATCTTTTTTCACGCTTATCCCCGAAACGATCTCCTCTCCACCCCGCCCATGAAAGCAGGCACTGTAAGGGAAGTCTTCACAGAGATTGGTGGAAATTCCTTGCCCTGAAATTTTTGATCATCTAATGGAGGAGTCCGGAGGAACACAAAGGTACAAACAGGAAGAGGAAGATGCTATCAGTCATAATTGTACATTTCACTTGTACTGTCTTATTGTCAGTATTAAATCTAGCCACCTACAGTTGAAATTAGTGACTATCTAAAAAACAAAGTCCAGGTCTCAAGCAGGCAAAACCTGGCAACCGGTCAAAAGCCAACAGGCCAAATTAAACATAATGATAGTGGGTTCTTATGGTCTAGCCCACTGATGTGCCTAAAGCAGCACACATGTGTTTGGCTTTAACATACTTGCTTATATTCTCTGATACACATTCTCTGTCCCTCTTGGAGAACCCGGCAAGCTGCTGAGAGTATCCCGCCCACATGGAAGAGCCTGGCAAGCTCCCTGTGGCGTATTCAATATGCCAAGCACAAGTAACAATCACAGGTTTCATTCCCCTGACCCCGAAAGAGCCTCCAATCGTTGGGAAAGACGAGTAAGGAGAGGCTGCTAAACTCTCAGGGCTGGGACGAATGGAGACATTACTTGTCTCGATGAACAACGGGATGACGGTGACACAGTGATACAGTGATACTGGGTTTGAGAGCACTCAAAGGCTGAGCACGTGCATTTGATCGCCAGGACTCCTGGTTCCTTGCTCCCCCTTGCCTTCCCTCCAGCCCCCAAAACACCTCTGGAAGTTGGGAATGTGTCAACACGGCCAGATGCGGCAACCAAACCAAGTAAGCACGACAGGGGCCCCAAAGATGGCTCCCTGGACTGGAGCCCAGGCTCTGCCTACAGAAAGCCAGGGGTTGGCCCAGCATTGCTTGGGTCCCCAAGAGCCACTGGGGGGTGATAGAGCTGGGAACAGACCCTGAACTCTACTTGGTGTGCTCCCCCAACAACAAAAATATTAAACATATTCCCAGAAGAACCCCTCGCATCCTTCGTGGGTTTCCCATCACCTGGACACTCCCTTCAGCCTCTGGCTTTCCCACTGCAAGCTAGAGAGGACACGCAGACCCCAGGGCCTTTGCCTTATCTTTCATTCTGCCTCTGCTTCTTAAACTAAACAAACCATGAGTACCCTCGGTAGGGCAGGTCCAAATAGCCTCATTTTCCTCTTTCTTTTCCTCCCTACCCCTGTCACAGCCATCAACATCTTCCTCTTTCTTGGTTTGTTTTTGTTAGGGGCCATACCTGGTGATGCTCAGGGCTCACTTTTGGCTCTTTGCTGAGGTCATTCCTGGCCGCACTCAGGGGACCCAATGTGGGGTGTCAGGGATAGAACCAGGGTCAGCTCTATGCAAGTCAGCACCTGCTGGCTGTACCATCTCTCTGGTCCTCAGCACTTTTATCTACTGGGTCGTTATAACATCCTCCCTTTCTCATTCCTTTAGTTCTGTATTTTTCATTATACATCCAGGGTGAACTAACATAAATCATGGCATGGCCAGCTTAAACTTCCCAACAGCTCTGCCCTGGGCTGAGAATGAGACTCAAACGGTTGGAAACACTTTGCTTTGTTCCGTGTCAGAGTCTGCTTCGTGATTTGCATTCCCACGCATTCCTGAGATACACGTCTATCTGAACAGACTCGCCCACCTTTTCACCTGGGCCAGGGAATGAGGACCTCTGCCAGCGTGGGAATAGAGAACTTGGCTCCATTCTTCAACGTGCTTGTTTCCACCCTGGAACGGTCTGATTTACACAATGTGCTCAACTTCCGCATTTTTAAAACTTAGTCTGGTGGCATATCTTTATGTGTGGATATCTTACAGAAATATACTGTCTTTTTTGGGGGGAAGGGATACACTCCGCAGTGCTCAGCGCTCACTCCTGGCTCTTCGTGCTCAGGAGTCATTCCCAGTGGGGCTCAGGCTCATGGGAGGTGTCAGGGATTGAACCAGGGTCAGTCGCATGCAAGGCAAATGTGTTATCCACTGTGCTATTTTTCCAGCCCCTGGAAACAGCATTCATTCTTTTTAAAAAGGAGATATTTGTTTGCAGGAAGCAGGTTTCCTCTAGCTCTGTTAAAGCAGAACAGAATAGAAAAGCAAAGACTGAGGATTTATTTTCCTGAAACAAGTAACAGTCTAATGAGAGTATCATGCCCACACAGCAGAGCCTGGCAAGCTACCCGTGGCATATTTGATATACCAAAAACAGTAACTATAAGTCTCACAATGAGAGAGGTTACTGGTGCCTGCTCGAACAAATCGATGAGCAATGGGATGACAGTGAAGTAACAGTCTATGAAAAAGAAGTACCTGACAAATAAAAATGGCCTCAACAATCATTCTAAGCCATTTCTATAATTTGTTAAGTCTTTGTAGATACATTAATCATTAATAAAGTGGAATGGAGAAACACAGACTTGTTTCACTATAGCATTGTATCACTGTCATCCTGTTGCTCATCGATTTGCTCGAGCGGGCACTAGTGACATCTCCATTGTGAGACTTGTTGTTACTGTTTTTGGAATATTGAATATACCATGGGTAGCTTGCCAGGCTTGCCGTGTGGGTGGGATACTCTCGGTAGCTTGCCGGGCTCTCCGAGAGGGGAGAAGGAATCAAACCCAGGCCGGCCGTGTGCAAGGCAAACATCTTACCCACTGTGCTATTGTTCCAGTCCACTGACTTGTTTAATCTCACACTATTCAAATGGAATGGAATATGCTACACACATGCACGTGCTCACACACGCACACACACATACACAAACACACACACAGGACTTAAGAGCGAAATTTTGCTCTGCAAATTCCATTTTAGCGTGATCTCAGGCTCATTCTGGAGTGACATAAAATGTCACTCAACCCAAGAAGCTAAGCAACCATCAGTGAAGGTCCACTGGTTCTAATTGGGGTGCCACCAAGATTGTGGGATGGCGTGAAGATTCACTTCCTGACAAGCCCAAGCCATCCTGGGAGAATACAGCTAACGAGGATGCTTCTGGGGCTAAAAAGGGGGGTACAAACAGTCATGTCTGAGAAAGAATATGACCTACTCTGAATTTCTTGTCTTTCAAGACCCCAAGCATACCCTGGGACCAGTGATCAGCTAATTGATGATGAGAATTTATGAAGAAAGTGACTTTTAGACAGTCAGCCAGCCCTTTCCACCAGCAAGGACTTCAAAAACAGATGCCCCGGAGGCAAGAGATCCAAGCCTCTCTGTCTCTGTCTCTCTCTGTCTCTCTCTATCTATCTCTATCTCTGTCTCTCTCTCTGTCTCTCTCTCTGGAGGCGGGGCACACCCAGCAGAGCTTAGGGCTCAATCCTGGCCTCTTTGTATTCAGGAATCACTGATGGGCTTGGGGAATCAAACCTGGGTCAGCTACATGCCAGGGAAATGCAATATCCATTATACTATCACTCCAGCCCAAGGGATCCAGGTCTCTTTCCCCCACTATTTCATCTCTATCTTCTCATATAGGTGAACATGCCACCAGACAAGGGTATCCTGAGATGCGACATCTTCAGATAGCTGAATCCAGAAATCCAGGTTGGAGATATGAGATATAGTACAGCAAGTAAGGCACTTGCCTTGCACATAGCCTACGTGGATTTGATCCCAGGCAACACATATGATTCTCCAAGTACTACCACGAGTGATTCCTGAGTATAGAGCCAGGAGTAATTTCTATGCACAATCAACATTAAGCAAACAAACAAACAAAAAAACAAACAAAACATCCAAAACAATACCCCCACCAATAAAAACAAATAAACAAAAACCAGAAAAGCAATTTTATCCTCTGCTTTAGGTGAGCGAGGATAATCATCTCTTTTTGATGGGTTTGAAAAAAAAATAATTTTTCCAAATTATTTCCCTGCATTGTGACCAAGTGAAAACCTGTTCTTTGAATTGCCTGTGAAATTCAATCTCCTTGATTATCTTGAGACCTTCAAAATGATTAATGTAGCCAACACTCCCTAACTTATTCTTTTTAACCTTAGACTTTTTGAGTACTTCCACTTTCTGGAAGAAAATCCCATCAATGTAGAGTTTGAACCAGTAAGGAGCTCATGTGTTGTATTTTCAGTTCTGAATTGTGGGGTGGGTCCACCTTCTGGTTCCAAACGGCCCTTAATCCTGAATACTTCAAGTGAGTGGGAAATCAGTGACTGCGATATTAACCTTTCCCTTCTCGCTTATTTCCATGTTCCATCTTGAAAGAGGGCTTCCTCTGTGGAAGGCTTTTTGAGGATCACTCAGCTCCTCAAAGAGAAACATGGGCCCTTGTGAGGGAGAGTTATGTGGCTTATGTTCAGGCCATTCTACACACTGGTTATAACGGCAGAGATAAGCACAGCAGTGCCTCAGAGATCACAGCCACGCTCAGCCACCACTCCCCAGCTTGTGAAACTAAGCCCTTCTCTGTATCCATCTGCCCCCTTCCCCATATTCTTTCACTCCTAGAGGGGGTCAGAGAAGAAACCCGTCAGGAAGGAGCCTCTTAGGACGTTTCTGCTTCCTTTGGAATTCAGAGGCCTCTGCCAAGAGAACTCACGGAAATGATCCTGCTCACCAGAAGGAAAATGAAGCTGGGTGAGACCCTCCGAAGCTAGAGACAGTGTTGGATGAGACCCTCCAAAGCTAGAGACAGCGTATCTGCTGTTGCCTTGGGGAATTCTGACTCTGCCCATCGCCTGGGTCTCTCTGGGTCAGAGATGCTGACCTGGAGAAGCATCTGAACGTCACCAGAATTCAGCAGCATAAGATCAGGAGCCTCTGAACATGTGACTGCTTTGAAATTGTTAAAAATAAAAGCAGATGCTTGCCTGCACATTGGGCCTCCTTCCTGTGGATGCTGAAGCTATCAGCTGCCACCAGGAATTCTTGGCCTGGAAGAGCAATTCCACCGGTGACAGCCGTGATAAATAATGATGCAGTCCGAGTCCTTTCCCCGGGCCTCATATGACTCAAATTATATCACCGAAGACTCAAATTTTCCACTTAGGAAAACTCCACTATCTCTTTACTCAAGTAGGATAAAACGACTTGTGATTTTTCGGGTTGTTATAATGATGTCCTCTGATCATTTATCTTAATAAATGTGTTCGTTTCTACAAAATAAAAAGTCATCTTTCTTTTCAAATTGAGGTACACTTTATTTTGATTTGTTTTATGACGCCCAACCTGGAAGGGCTTGGTGGGGGGATTATATGGGTGTCAGGGACCAAGACTGAATCAGCTGCATGCAAGACAGTCCTACCCACTATATCTCTCCAGTCCCTACGCTGCTTTCATTTTTTTTTTTGGAGGGGGGAGGGATGGCTGTTTGTGGCCACATCTGGCAGTGCTCAGACTCTACTACTCCTGACTCTGCACTCAGGGATTACTTGTGGCAGGCTGTGGGGACTATACGAGGTGCTAGGGATCAAACCTGGGTCAGATGAGTACAAAACAAGCACCCTCCTCGCTGTACCTTCCCTACTATATTTAAAATGTTGGCATGAATGCATCCAGACCCTATAGAAATCACTATGGAGATTTCTCCAATTAAAGATGGTGTGATTTGGGGCTGGAGCAATAGAACAGCAGGTAGAGCATTTGCCTTGCATGTGGCAGACCCGGGTTCGATTCCCAGCATCCCATTTGGTCCTCCGAGCATCGCCAGGAGTAATTCCTGAGTGCAGAGCCAGGAGTAACCCCTGTGCATCTCCGGATGTAACCCAAAAATTTAAAAAAAAAAAAGGTGTGATCATATGACTCAGAAAGCTCATTCCTGGGAATCTATCTTAAGAACACAAGATCTGGACACAGCATTAGTGTCCACCAAGGATGAATGACTGAAGATATAGCCAATACTCAGTGGAATACTACTCTGCCCTGAGCAAAGAATACTATTTGCCTTTTGCAATGACATAGATGGAATTAGAAGGGGCTGGGCTAAATAAGATACATCAGAAGGAAAAAAGGCAAGTACTGGGTGATCTCACTTATGGGTCAGATATAAAGAATCAAAGTGGGGGGGGCTGGGAGGGCAAACAAAACCACACTAAAACAACCTACGTCCTTGGATCAGAGGCCACCAAAGGATACTGGTGTGGGGCAAGGAGATCTTGGGGGTACCAGGGACTTCGGTGGAGGGAAACTTGTACTGGTGTGGAGGGTGTGAAATTAGACCCAGTCTTGAAACTCAGGGATGTTTCCATCACACAAACAGAAACATTGAAACCAGTTTAGGGAAGAAGCAAAGGAAAAGTCAGGTTCAAGAATCAAACCAAGCCTCACCCGAGCCGGGCAATCAGTTGACTGGACGTCCGTCTTGGCAGATTTTGAGAGGTGGCATTTGTCGTGGTTGGCGGGCACAGAAGCGTCCGCCTCTCTGTCCACTTCCGATCTCTCTAGCTGGGCTCCAGCCGCGTCCTTGAGAGAATCAGGACCATTTTCGAGTTCAAAGGCGTGACCATTGCCCAGTATGGGGTCTGGGCTGGGGTCCAGCTCAGCCGGCGGGTCGCTGTCCAACTCACAGCTGGCGCTGCTTGCGGGGTCCTCTGGAGCCTTGTGGGCCGAGGGTCTGGAAATGACGCCAAACTTCCTTGTCCTTTTGCTCTTCTTCGCAGTCCGGTCGGCCGGCTGCAGGGCTGGAGCCTCTCCGGGCTCGGCGCTGGGGCCGCCACCGCCGTTGTACGGAGACTGGACTTTGTGCCGGAAGCGCCGCAGCATGATCAGGTAGATGAAGCCGCCATTCCAGCACTGCTCAGCCAGGTAACTGCAATGAGAGAGGGTGGGAGTCAGGCCCCGTAACTGCCCCCGAGGGACTCCTCGCAGGAGAGCCTGGCACAAGACCCATGTCACTTTTGATCCCCAGCAGGGATCACTCTTGAGCACAGAGCCAGGAGTAGCCCTTGAGCAATGCCAAGAATGGAGGGAACACTCCCCCCAGATAACTTTCCTCTTTAGCCTCCGTGCCCCTCGCCCCGACTTCACTCTCCAGGGTCAGTGCAAACCACAGGAGGATCAGATGTGGGGGCACAGAGAGAAGTATGCTGCCCTACTCTGAAATGCCGTTAAGTTGAAAGCCAACAGTTAGCCACAGGAGAAATGGAAACAGAAATGAAACAAAACCCTTCCGTGTCTCCGTGTGGAGCCCACAACCGACAGCGTTCAGAGGACCACGGGGGTAGATGCAGGTAGATGCATGCAGGCCCACGCTGCACCCATCTGGTCAAAGGCCCAGTGAACAGCTTGCTTTAAGCTTCCGGAAGATGCTGAACACCCCCTTCATTGTCATTCATTCCTAATTGGCCATGCTAAAATTAACACCCAATATCCCCCCTTTCCACCAAAGCCCTAGTTACTAACAATTTCTAGTATAGTACTTCGCAGCTGTGCGATATCTTGTAGCCTACTTCTCCCTCTGGGAGAAACTGGCAAGCTTCTGAGAGTTTCCTGCCCACATGGGACAGCCTTGCAAGCTTCCCATGGTGTATTCATATGCTAAAGCCAGTAACAAGCTGGATCCCATTCCCCTGACCCTGAAAGAGCCCCCAGTGCGACATTGTTGGGAGGGCCAAGTCGAGAGAGACTTCTAAGATCTCAGGGAAAGGACGAATGGAGAGGTTACTGAGCCCGCTCGAGAAATTGACGATTAACGGGATTTCGTGATCGTGATGACTACTCCCTGCATTAGTCAGAGGATTTCTCTGTTCAGAGTCAATCCTGGAATTGGAGAGATAGGAGTAAGGCTCTTTGTCTTGCACGAGGTGCACCTGGGTTTTAATGCCCAGCACCCATCAGAAATCATGATCCCTGAGCACAGAGCCAGGAGTAAACTCTGAGCACCGCCAGGTATGGCCGCAAACTCAAACTGAACCACAGCAAACCCCAACAAAACAAAACCGGAAAACCCCGGAGTCAACCCTAACCTATCATTAAAAACGTGTACTCGGGCTGGAGAGACAATACAGGCACTTGTGTAGCTCGTGGCTGCTTCGGCTACGCCCTGGGTTCTCTTCCCAGCACTGCGTTTGGTCCCCCAAGCGCTACCCGGGGTCATTCATGGGCACAGAGCCAGGAACAGCCTCTGAGAATTACCTGGTGTGGCTCAAACAGCGCCCATGATCCTCCCCTTAACCATCGCTTTGGGGTTGCACACCTGGCGCTCAGGAATGATCCTTGCTGATGCCTAGGGGCCCGTACACAGCGCCAGGGATGAGCCCAGGTCAGCTTCAGGCAAGGCCAGTGTCTCACCTGCTGCACTCTCTCTCCAGCCTCACCCCCTTCCCCCTTTCTTGCACCCAACCTTGCGCGTGTGAGCTCTGATGGAATGACTCTCGCCAGGCCCCGGGGTAAAGAATGGCGCACAGAGGACCAGGGAACTCAAGCTTCGGGTCGTTCCCGGCCGCCGAGGTGTAGCATCTCCACGCTACACAGTACACGGGCAGGAACCCGGACAAGTGCAGCAGGGAGCAAAAGCGCTGCTGCAGAAAACCTTCAGCAGGAAGAGCAGACCCAGGGGGGCAGCTGGGTTCAAGGAAGACCAGGGCCCGACGGAGTTTGTGTTTTTTTTTTTTTTTCAAGGACTGCCAAACACTTCGTAGCAGGAAATGCTAGAAACGGGATCACACAGGTGACGCCCCGGCACATGAAGGACAGCTCCGTGTCTTCAAGAATAACCGAGAAACCGGAACATCAAATGGCCCCGTGATAAATGATGTGCATGACCAGGTCACAAAAGAGCTGGCGACGGAAAGCACTTTCTCAGAGTCAGGAAGCCGGTGGGGGTCGGCCCCTCCGCCCATGCCAGCCCAGATAAGGAGGCTCGACCCCCCAGCAACCCGGGGAAACGCCTTGGCCGCTGGCCACATTCTACACACCGCCCGTTGCCCAGTGAAGAATATCCTCTGCCCCATCCCGAACGAGGCGGCGTGCTGCCTCCATGCTCAGTAGCGAGAGAGACGCAGTTCCTGTGCCCAAATGTCCTGGGGTGGCTGCTCCTTCCCCAGGGCTGAAAGCCGGGGTCTGGGGAGGTTGTTGGATCCTCAGGGCAAGCCGGCCCCCAGCCATCTTTGGAACACACTGAGTTCTGGGCCAAATGCACACAGCTCTGTCCCACACCTCATGGTCAGGATGCTAGGAAATAGAAGCTACGCCAAAGAAACTCATCCTCAATTTTTACATGAAGTGATGTGAACAGAGAGACGGGTCCTTGGACATCCATTCAAGCTAATAAAAAACTGTCTTTGATCCTGGGCTAAAGCTGTGACAGTGAACTGGTACTGAAAAATCAGCTTGAGCAGGGAGAAGGGAGTTGGGATAGAGAAGGGACCACCATGACAAAGATAGTTGGAAATGATCGCTCTGGAGAAGAACTGTGTGCTGAAAACAGGTAAGGGGACAAACATGGTAAGGTCTCATTGCAAACCAGAATGCGTCAAAGGGGAGAGAGACAGAGAGGGAGGGAGAGAGAGACACACACAGTGACAAAGACAGAGACAGAGAGACAGAGAAAGATAGGCAGACAGACAGAGAGAGACAGAGACAGAGAGAGAGACAGACAGACAGATAGACAGAGACAGAGAGAGAAACAGACAGAGACAGAGAGAGACAGAGAGAGAGAAAGAAGGAAAGTGCCTGCCATAGAGACAGGCTTGGGGGAGGGTGTCAGGAGGGAAACTGGGGACATTCATGGTGGGAGATGTACACTGGTGGAGGGATGGCTGTTGGGACATTGTATGAATGAAACCTGACTGTGAGCAGCTTTGTAACTCTGTATCTCATGATGACTCAAAAAAAAAAAAAAAAGTAAAAAGTAAAAAAAAAAATCAGCTTGGGAGGCTGAAGTTACAGTACAGCAGTAGGGCACTGGCGTTGTATGCAGCTGACTTGGATTTGATTCCCGGCACCTCTGAAGGCCTCTGGAGCCCTACCAGGAGAGATCCGGGAGCACAGAGTCAGGAGTAAGTCCTGAGCACCACTGCATATGGACCCAACAAGCCCCCCTCCGCTGCAAAAAAAAAAAAAAAAAACATAATTAAAATTTTTCTAATTTTTTTAAAATTAAAATTAAAATTTTTTAAAAGAATGGACAATCTCTCATTCTTTGTGAAGATGCTCCCAAGAACTTTTGCCACAGAGTAAGAGACCGGGGTTCAGAAGCAACAATAACTTGCCCAGGTGTTATAAATAACTGCTACGTTGTAGGCGCAGGGCTGATTGCACCCCTCCCCCGCCCCGTCCCGCCCCGCTTCCAAGCCAGCGTGCATTCTTTGCACAGCGTGGACTTTTTCATCCCAGGATGCCGGTTCCCTTATCTTCAAAGTGAGGGGGTTGTAACAGGTCATCTCGAAGTTGCGTCCCTGTTTAATAATCGTGGCTCTGACTTCCCCAGGGGGAATTCTGGGATTGCAGAAGCAGGGGCCATGCAGTGCCAGGCACAAAGCACAAACCTGGCAAAAGAGAAACGGTTCTCGTCCTCAGCATGGCGAGCCAAAGGGAGCCAGGTTTCATCCTTCGTACCGCATGGAAGTGAGCTAGGAGCAGAGCTGAGCTCCACTGGGCACAGCCCCCAAACAAAACGGAAAGCCCTGAGGCCCAGGAGACAGTGAGGTGTTTACCCTGCATGTGGTCACTTGGGGCTTAATCCCCCGCACTCCACGTAGCCCCCTGAGCACCTCCAGTAGTGATTCCTCAGAACAGAGCCAGGAATAACTCCTCCAAAAGCTCTGTTGAATGGTTTTTTTTTTTTTTTCCTGTCCAAGTTGGTCTTAGGACTCTTGGGCATTTATCATCAACCAGAAAAAGATTTCACCCCCAATAGGACTGGTCTTGAAATATCAAAGTTAACTAAAGTAGAGAAAGAATATTTTGCAATCTGTCACGCAGGCAGGGTGGAGATGTGGAATGGCAGGGGGGAATACTGGGGATTTTGGTGGTGGAAAATGTGCAAAATGTGTGGTGAAGGGATGGGTGTTGGATGAACATATGATCGAAGTTCAAACATGAAATTTTTGTTATTGTATCTCACGGTGAAATAATAAAAGACAAAATAAAATAAAATAAAATAAATCCCCCAAACAACAACAACAAATTTCACCCCCAGAGGCGATTCTGTAAAATGGCTTTAAAATTCCATCTTTTGGGTTTTTTTGTTTTGTTTTGTTTTGTTTTTTTGCTTTTTGGGTCACACCCAGCGATGCTCAGGGGTTACTCCTGGCTTTGCACTCAGGAATTACTCCTGGCGGTGCTTGGGGGACCATATGGGATGCCGGGGATCGAACCCGGGTCGGCCGCGTGCAAGGCAAACGCCCTACCCGCTGTGCTATCACTCCAGCCCCTGGGTTTTTTTTTTAAATTTTTTTTTGGGTTACACCTGGCGATGCACAGGGGTTACTCCTGACAGTGCTCAGGGAACCATACGGGTTGCTGGGAATCGAACCTGGATCAGCTGCGTGCAAGGCAAATGCCTTACCTGCTGTGCTATCGCTCCAGCCCCAAGACTCCATCTTTTGGACTCAACTTCTGAATAAACTGAGGGAAATGGAGACAACAGGGGAAATGCGTGAGGGAGTTCAAGATCAAGATCAATTTCCACATGTACAAAAACTTAAGTGCTGGGGAGATGGCGTTAGGATGAAACCAGAGGTATCAACACTGCAGTGAAAATGTGAGAAATTGCTGGGGATTGAGAAACATGGTGATCACTTCACAGTTTACACCTGAAATGAATATATTGGTGGTTGTCAGTTGTAATTGGAAAAAAAAAAGAACAACATGAAAAAAGGAAAAACAACAAATTCCATACAACCTGACAGGAACTACAAAGAGACTTTCTTGTCAATTCCCCAAAGGATGGCCTCAGATCAGCGAGAGAACTCAGGGTGCTGAGCACACATTTTGAATATGGGAGGTTGGGATTCAATCCCTCCATGCAGTGGGGTCCCCCACGCACTATTCATGTGGCCCTGAGCTCAGAGCCAGGAGCTTCCCATGGGAACTATTGGGTGTGACCTCCACGTAAAAATCCCAAACCACCAAACCTCTTAAATGCAAGACTGACCCATCCATTCCTAGTTGAACAGCTTTCTTTTAAAAAAAATTTTAAATTTTTTATTAGTGAATCACTGCCACCCCATCCCCTCCACCCTACCCTGCCTCTGTGGCAAGGTATTCCCTTTTGCGCTCTCTCTCTCTCTCTCTCTCTCTCTCTCTCTCTCTCTCTCTCTCTCTCCTTTAGGGTGTTGTGCTTTGCAGTAGAGGTATTAAGTGGCCATCATGTTCAGTCTATAGTCTACTTTCAGCCCACATCTCCCATCTCGAGCAGGCCCTCCTAACACCCTTTGCTTGGTGGTCCCTTCCCTATCTGAGCCCGCTTCCAATCTGTGGAGATAATCCTCCTGGTACTTATCTCTACTGATCTTGGGTGTTAGTCTCCCATTCTGAACAGCTTTCTTACCTCTGTTCTCACAGAAGCTGAAGCACCCTGGAACTTTCCACCTGGAAGGCATTTGACTCCTTTCTGGGGCCCACGCTCAGGAGAGCTGCAGTGTGAGCACTCTTTATATTTCTCTTGGTCCTGTCTCCCTCGCTGCCCTCTGGCTTCCTGGCCATCAATATGACCGGACACCTTAGAGGAACTGTCTGACAGGTTATTTTATTCCTTCCTGCACTCAGGATTTTCTAAGTTCATCCCAAAGACCAAGTGGAATGAATTATGGACACTTTGCAAGTGGGTGAAAAAGAGACTTTGGGGCAGTATGTAATTTTCCTGCAATTTCTCAAATCACCTTCAATGGGAAGTCTGCACATTCCCCGGTCTGGGCAGGACCTACTTCCCCAGCCCTTTCCTGGCTCAGCCTCATTTCCAAATCCTCTGTACTCTTCAGCAGGAGACAAATTCAACATGTGAGTCTTTAAACTTCAAAGTCAGTATCTGAGAAGGAGAAGATGGAACACAAGCACAGACCTTTCAAAGAGGTCTCCTTGGATAGTACAGTGGGTAGGACGCTTACCTTGCACACAGCCCGCCCGGGTTAGATCCCTGACACCCCACATGGTCCCCTGAGCACCACCAGGAGTAACTTCTGAGCACAGGACCAGGAATAAGCCTCGAGCATGGCAGGTGTGGCTCCAAAAAAAAAGAAAACCAAAGATGGTCTTCTTTTCGTGACACAAGTAAAATGAGCCATTTAGAAGTTTTCCATATAATATTATATGATTTCCTTTTTCCTTTCTTCCAAAAATGTTCAAGTGTCCTCTGGCATGTGGAATTATTGAGGCAATAAAATGAAACTTTATCATGAGCATATTCGGTAGGCTTTAAGACAGAAGGGGATGGGAGACAGGTCAAGGGGTGAAGCACATGCCTTGCATGAGGGAGGCCCGGGAGGCCCGGGTCTGGCCCTCAGCCCCACATGTTTCTCCAGGCACCATCAGGAGGGACCTCCAAGTACTGTGCCAGGAGTAGCTCTCAGCACCGCCAAATGCAGCCCCCTATATCCCCACCCCTGGAAAAAAAAGACAGAAAGACAAGTATATTCAGAAACGAGGTTTGGGGCTCTAGTCTGTGCTCTTCCTCTGCAGTTACTTTCCTCACTCATGTGGGCACTGCATTTCTGGTTAACTCTCATCTTCCTTTATCTCAAAGACTGCTGAGCTCAGGGGCCTGGTAGATAAGCCAGGGTTAGGCATCCACTGTGTATGCCAACCCGGGTTCAATCCCCCGCATCCCATACGGTCCCCTGAGCACCACAAGTAGTAATTCCTGCATCTTTTTTTTTAATTTTTAAAATTTTATTGAATCACCGTGAGATAGTTACAAGCTTTCATGTTTGGGTTACAATCTCACAATGACCAAACACCCATCCCTCCACCAGTGCACATTCCCCACCACCAATATCCCGGGTATACCCCCCCCTTTCCCACCCTCCCCCTGCCTCCATGGCAGACAATATTCCCCATACTCTCTCTCTACTTTTGGGCATTATAGCTTGCAACACAGACACTGAGAGGTCATCATGTTTGATCCATTATCTACTTTCGGCACACATCTCCCATCCCGACTGGTTCCTCCAACCATCATTTTCTTAGTGATCCCTTCTCTATACTCCATCTGCCTTCTCCCCTCTGCTCATGAAGCAATTCCTGCATCTTTAACCTACCCCCAGCCCCACCCCACCCCACCTCCCAACAAACACACACACACACACACACACACACACACACACACACACACACACAGTACTGAATTAGAAAGAAAGCTCAATGGCCAAAGAAATAGCCCAGGGGTTCAAGTGCCTGCTTTGCACATAGCTGACCCAGGTTTGATCTCTGGCACTGCATATACCACCTCCCTCCCTCCGCCCCCCCCCCCCAGCACTTTGGAGTGATTCCTGAGCACAGAGCAAGGAGGAAGCCCTGAGCACTATTGAGTGTGACGCCCCCTTCCCCCAAAAAAATAAAATAGGAAAGAAAGTTTGGAGTTCTTTGCACTTTTTGAGGCCCTGTTTCCAGTCAGGAGTTTGGGTTCTCAGGGTTTCAGGGCAGGAGGCCTGGGAAGGGGTTGGCAGATAAGACTGGGTGCTGGAAAGGGCTGGGCCCAGTGTGGGAAGAACAGGAAGGACGAGGAGGCAGGAAATGAAAGAAAGGCAAAGGCTGGTGGTGCCGGGAAGCCGAAGCGCACCCCGTCACTCTGTCACGAGGCCCAGATTCTATCAGAAGAGGGTGTGACGCTGCGGCTGGCTCGGATACTCTGATGAGTCAGTGGCCTTGGAAGGAGCAACCTCCAGGTGCCTCTGCAAAGTGTGTAGGCTCTCGGGCATCCGGCCACTGATTACTGACGCCTGGCACACGGCATGAACCCACAGAGGGGTGCTGCCAACCGGGCCCTGTGTGTGTGTGTGTGTGTGTGTGTGTGTGTGTGTGTGTGTGTGTATGTTTCAGAGTAACCAGGTATGACAACAAACTTGCTCAAGACCAGGATCCAGTCATACACTGTCTCAACATCAATCCCTTCACTAGTGTACATTTCCCACCACCAATGTCCTAAGTTTTCCTCCTGCCAACCCCCACCCCCACCATAGCCTGCTTCTAAGGCTGGCACTTTTCTTCTTTCTTTCTCTCTTACTCTCTCTCTCACTCTCTTTTCTTCTGGGCTTGATGGTTTGCAATACAGGTGCTAAAAGGTTATCATGCGTATCATTTTACCTACTTTCAGCATTCAGTTCTTGTTAACAGTGATCATTTATATTATTGTCATCGTGGTCCCTTCTCTATCCTAACCGCACTCCCCCCGCCCCGCCCCCACAAGCCCTGGTTTGTGGCAAGCTCCCAACAGTGGACCAATCCTCCTGGCTTCCTTGTTTTTACTTGGATACCAGTCTCATGCCATGTTTCATTTCAACATTCCCCAAATGAGTGCAATCATTCTATGTCTGTGCCTCTCCTTCTGACTCATTTCACTCAGCATGATACTCTTCATGTCCATCCACTTATAAGCAAATTTCATGACTTGATTTGTCTTGGTGGCTGCATAGTATTCCATTGTGTAGATGTACCAGAGTTTCTTTAACCAAGTCATCTGTTCCCAGGTATTCAGGTTGTTTCCAGATTCTGGCTATTGTGAATAGTGCTGCAATGAACATAAAAGTATAGAGGGTGTTTCTGCTGTGTAGTTTTCAGGCCCCCAGGGTATATTCCCAGAAGTGGTATTGCTGGGTCATATGAAAGCTCAGTTTCTAGTTTTTTGAGGATTATCCATATTGTTTTCCAAAAAAGGCCGCGCCAATCGGCATTCCCACCAGCAATGAAACAGAGTCCCTTCCTCCTCTCATCAATCCCAGCACTGGTTGTTCTTGTTCTTCGTGATCTGTGCAGTCTCTGTGGTGTGAGATGATACCTCATTGTTGTTTGGATTTGCATCTCCCTGGTGATTAGTGACGTAGAGCACTTTTTCATGTGCCTTTTGGGCCCTGGCTTCTGTGGCTGCAAAGTCATAAAGTTCAGATTCTGGACCTAGACTTTTCACCAGCGTCAAGATTCTGAGGTCTACAACACCCAAAACGGGAGAGAGAACAAAAGGGAATGCCCTGCCACAGAGGCGGGGTGGGGGTGGCAGGAGGGATACTGGGATAATTGGTGGTGGAGAATGGGCACTGGAGGAGGGATGGGTACTCGATCATTGTATGACTGGAACGCAAGCACGAAAGTTTATCACTTTGTGAATGTAACTCATGGTGATCCACCAATTAAAAAAAAAAGATTCTGAGGTCTCCCTGGGGTGCTCAGACAAAAGGAAGAAAAAACCCATCCGAGGATGTGTCTAGAGGAGTAATCATGACAGGGTCGGTTTTTGAGACCAGAGCTGGTAGTAATGGCACCGTGAGTGGCCCACCGGACAAGCAGCGGAAAGCAATTGTTTTCTCAGAAGTCACTGGGGGCTAGAAGCTGTCTGCAGTCTTCTGAACACCCGACGGGCTCATTCCACCCAGGAGAGCGGGAGGAGGTGAGACTGCAGTTCCTGGAGAAGGTCAGTATATCCCCGGGGAAGTCCCGTCTGGGCACTCCTGATGAAGGGCTGTGCGAAGACGGGCGTGATTTCCCGGGGGACCCAGGCACCCCAAGTCTCTCAGATTCCAGACCGCTCCCTTAGAGTCAGTCGAACTTTCCTTTGGGGAAGTGAAAGGTGGAGTTGGGGGACAGAACACGGTGCTGAGAGAAGCGACCACAGGGCCTTGGTGCTCCCAGGAAGTCTTTCCTGGAGAGAAATGAACCCACTCGGCCCTTGCACTGAGGGAGGCAGGTAGACGGGATGGGAGAGAGCACTCTGGCACCAAAGAGGCTCTGAGAAGAGACGAGCGCCCGGGCTCAGCGCAGGAGAGACTGGAACCAGCTGTTCGAATGGCCGGTGGGGGCCGGGACGTTGATGAAGCTGGTTTATGCTGCTCACCGCCGCTCCTCGGGCAAGTCCTGCCGGCACCCCTAGCCGAGCCCAGGCTAAGGAGTCTGAATAAGTGATTATGTTCCTTTAGTATAAAATCTGTCCTTGGCTTTTCTTCCTTTATTTATTTTTTTTATTTGGGGAGGGGGGAGTTGGGAGGTGTTAAACCCGGTGGTGCTCAGTCCTTACTGCTGGCTCTGGGCTCAGGGATCAGTCCTGGTGGGGCCCAGGGAACCCTATGGGGTGCTGGGCATTGAACCAGAGTTGTTTGGCTAGGTGCAAGGGAAGCGCCTCTGGCCCCTAGAGAGGTAAGTAATTCCTTCACACCATAGAATAGGAAATAAAAATCAATATGAATTTGAAAGTAAATCCATATATCTTCCTTTCCTTTCTTTCCCCCTGTGGAAAGACATGTGTGCTCATACACACATCGTAGCACTATTCACAATGGCCAAAATCTGGAAATCATCAGTGTTCAAGAACAGATGAATAGATAAAGAAACTGTCATACATATACACAACGGAATACTACTCACCTATAAGAAAAGATGAAAAAAGTATAGCTAATGATACTGCAAATCCCAATATTTCAATAAAAAGTGGTTGGTTTGAAAAAGAAAAAAAGAACATTAGAGCTAGAATGATAGCATAGCGGGTAAGGCATTTGCCTTGCACGCGGCCGACACAGGTTCAATGCCTGGCATCCTATATATAGTCCCCCCCCAAGCACTGCCAGGGATGATTCCTGAACACAGAGCCAGGAGTAACCCCTAAGTACTGCTGGGTGTTCACACACACACACACACACACACACACACACACACACACACACACCCCAAAAAAAGAAAGAAAGAAAGAAAGAAAGAGAGAAAGAAAGAAAGAAAGAAAGAAAGAAAGAAAGAAAGAAAGAAAGAAAGAAAGAAAGAAAGAAAGAAAGAAGGAAGGAAAGAAAAGAAAAGAAGACAGAAAAGTATGCATTTACAGCGATGTGGAGAATGAGCTCTCATATGCAGACTAAAAAGAAGTATTTAGCCAAGGACAACAGCACTGAATTTATTTGGGAAGGGGCGGGGTCTTTGGGACACTGACCGAGGGAAGTGGGCGTGCTGGCTGTGGGTGTGTGTTGGAACCATATATGCAGAAAATGATCATGGTTAGTGCTGTAAGCCACAGTGCCTCAGTCAGTCAAACGGGGGAAGAAAAAAAATTCACAACTCGGGCCAGGAGATAGCTCTAAGGGAAAGGGTGTCTGCTTGGCATGCGGGAACACTGAGCACCCCTGAACACCAGACCAGTAGCACCTCCACGTTCACAAATCACGAATCACGAAATCCCATTGATCGTTGAATTTCTGGAGTGGTCTCAGTAACATCTCCATTCATCCTAGCCCTGAGATTTTAGAAGCCTCTGTCTACTCATCCTTCCCAATGATGCCGCATTGGAGGCTCTTTCAGGGTCAGGGGAATGAGACCCAACTTGTTACTGGCTTTGGCATATGAATACACCATGGGAAGCTTGCGAGGCTCTCCCAGGTGGGCAGGAAACTCTCAATAGTTTTTTAGTTTCTCCCAGAGGGAGAAGTAGGTTATAAGATATCACTCTAGGAGCTTGCTTTTAAGTCTCTGGATGTTGGCCGTTGATGGGATTACACATACCTAGGTTCCTCTGCTGGTACCTTCATGTGTGAGGCTTGTCCGAATGTGTAGAGAGGGGCCTTGAGAGCATGGCTGTGGCTAGGTTCCAGTGGTCTTTGGTGGCCAGGAGCTCTGCTCGGGGCAGGGAGGAAAGCTGGAGCCCATATCCTCTGAAGGGCCCCGGGGAAGACAGCCAGGTGTGCGGGCGGGCAAGAGACTCTCTTTTTACCTCCACGTTAGGCTCCAAAAATAAAGACCAGAAGATTCTCAACTTCACCACCATCACAGCCAAGATCCTTACCACAAGTAGTCGTACACATTCCCACATTTCCCAATTCTACTAGTACAGGACAGGAAGGAGCTGACCTCTTCCTCCTCCTCCTAGAGTGACATGGATGGGAAGCTTGTCTCCAAAGCCGTCCATGCCCTCATTTCTGTAGAAATCTACAGGAACTTTCTTTCCATAGACGGTTTGGGAACAGGGGCTCGGGAGCTGACTTAAGTAGAGAACGCCTGATCCATGATAAACACTGATCTACTGAGTTTAGAAACACGCCACAAAGTGGCAGTGAGAACATAGGGTTAGTGTCCATTGGCATGCAGAAGCCTTGGGATTGATCCCCGGAACCGAAGGGTCCACCCCAACAACACTGGGAGTGATCCCCCCAGCACAGAGCTGGGAATATCCCCTAAGTAACCATCAACTGTGGCCCCTACAAAAATAAAATGCTGCAGAGGGGGTTGGAGCGGTCATACGGGGGTTGGTAGGGCGTTTGCCTGGCATGCAGCTAATTGGGTTCAATCCTTGGCACCCTCTGTACCTCCCTGTGCCTTCCAGGAATGATTCCAGAGCACTGCCAGGTGTGGCCCCGAACCAAAATAAATACATAGATAAATGAAACGCAGCAGAGAAAGGTCACAGATATGGCTCAAGTGGGTCAGCCCATGCCGAGCATGCTCAGAATTCTGTGGCTACCCCGACGCACCACCAAGTGTGGCTCCTACAATAACACACAGAGCGTGTGGCACGCGGCGGAGATACTGGCTCTCAACAGACAAGCTCTTGGCTGCTATTTGCAGAGGATTGCATCACTCGGTCCAGAGGCCGCCGGGGAGCCAGGGTTCGCTGTGACGGGGTGAGATCAGCCCGCAGCCCACACGGAATCAGATTAGGAGGCCAGCTGCAGGGCTCTGCTGACCTCTTCCTGGAAGGGGCATCCCCTCCTCATCAGCAGTCAAGGCCACCTGGTCCAGCCGAGCTCTGCTGCTTAGGAACCAGCCTGTAATCGCCTCATCAGCGAACGCAGGTGCAACTCATTCACCTTTTCCTCAGGACAGAACACTGTCTTCCCTTCCTGCTTATAAATCATCAGGGGCGCATTTCCCACTCGGTTATTGGTCCGTTCATTCACGGACGCCTTCACTCAACAGGCAGTGACTGAATTCTTTTGACAGGCCAGGCACGGTTCTAACCACTCGGGGATACCGCCGGGCGCAGAGCAACGGATGGTTCCTGTCTGCAGAGTCTGCGAGCTAGCAGGGCCGACAGGCAATAAAGAAGAGGATTTAATACTTCATTTTTAAAAATAATAATCACGTTAAACATCTGACTCCGTCGGAGAGCCAGCCTCCCGGCCCCGCCAGCTGCCTCCCCTCTCGCTGTCCCCGCGGCTCGCCCGTCACGTGCTGCCCTGGATCTTGTCCAGGAACAGGCTGCTATGTGTGCGCCATAACTGAATTCAGACCATGCTCCAGGGACGTCGCTCAATTTGCCTCCTAATCTCCAGGCCACCACGCTTGGAGAAATGTGTCAGAGGTGGACCAGAGGGGCAGTCTGGTGTGCTGAGCGCCAGCTCCGAGTGAAGGAAACCCCAGGCTCAATCCCAGTTTGCAGTGGGTCACCTTGAAGTTGATTCTCTGGTCACTATGAATGTTTTCCAGGGAGAGTTCTGGAGTCGGAGAAGCTAACAATCCACTGCGAGCACAGAGCAGAAATCCAGAAGCAGAAACAGTTCTCTTGGGCCAGAGCGATCATTTCTCCTTCCTCCCTCCTTCCTCCCTCCCTCCCTCCCTCCCTCCCTCCCCCCTCCTCCCTCCCTCCATCCCTCCCCCCTCCTCCCTCCCTCCCTCCCTCCCTCCCTCCTTCCTTCCTTCCTTCCTTCCTTCCTTCCTTCCTTCCTTCCTCCTCCCTCTCCCTCCCTCCCTCCTTCCTTCCTTCCTTCCTTCCTTCCTTCCTTCCTTCCTTCCTTCCTTCCTTCCTTCCTTCCTTCCTTCCTTTTTCCTTCCTTTCTTCTTCCCCCCTCCCTCCCTCCTTCCTTCCTTCCTTCCTTCCTTCCTTCTTCCTTCCTTTCTTCTTCCTTCCTCCCTCCCTCCCTCCCTCCCTCCCTCCCTCCCTCCCTCCCTCCTTCCTTCCTCCCTCCCTCCCTCCCTCCCTTCCTTCCTTCCTTCCTTCCTTCCTTCCTTCCTTCCTTCCTTCCTTCCTTCCTCCCTCCCTTCCTTCCTTTTTCCTTCCTTCCTTCCTTCCTTCCTTCCTTCCTTCCTTCCTTCCTTCCTTCCTTCCTTCCTTCCTTCCTTCCTTCCTTTTTTTAATCACACTTGGTAATGCTCCGGGTTACTCCTGGCTCTGCACTCGGGAATAACTCCTGCTTGGGGACCATATGGGATAATGGAGATGGAACCCTTGTCAGTCGCATGCAAGGCACCTGTCCTACCTGCTGTCCTACCGCTCTGGCCTCAGTGAGATCTATTTCAAAGGCAGGTGCACACATTTTGTGTGTAGGAGGCTCAGGTTTGCTCTCTGGCACCACACGGGTCACCAAAACACTGCCAAGAGCAAGCCCTGAGCAGAGCCAGGAGCACCTCACCTGAGCACCTCAGAAGGAGTCCCTACACAACAAAGAGTGTGGAAGGTGACCAGAGACAGAGGCCCACGGTGGCTCTGTGGAACCTTCCAGGTGTTTCCAACCGAGGGTTTATGTCAGTAACAACCTACTCTCTCACTTTCGGCCCCGTTTCCCCCTCAAACCGGCCCACTCTGAGGGCTCACACCAGCTGGTACTGCCTCATGCCAAAGGGAACCCCAACCCCCTTCCTCACTGGGGAGTCTCACAAAGGGACCCCCTGGTTCCACGCATCTCAGAACCACCGAGATGGCACCATAGGCAAGGCCAACAGTCCTGAAACGCTTCTCCTCTCGGCCGCTCCTCTCTCAAGCAGCTCCAACTCCATCTTGAAGCCATTTCCCGGGTGGCCTCAAGCCTTTCCCCAGAGTCCCTTTCCAATGGCTTGGCCAGAGTCTGTTCCCGGGGCAACAAGGCTGCTTTCACTTATGTCCAAACAGCTTCTGCCCTCAGGAGAGTGAATGTCCTTCCCACGTCTTTCATGGTTGGAAATCAGCGGAGAAGAGATAGGTACAGAACTGAGCTGAGGAAAGATACGTATAGATATGGAAAGACACACAAAACAACCCCCACTCTCTGTGGGTCCAGACTGATGCCTCTCACTTGGTCCCTCTGAATCTCTTCCACACAGAGTATGCAGGACTGCTTAAAAATCTGATTTTTCTGAGACAAGAGCAATAGAACTGGGAACCAAGAGGCTGGGGGGAGTGGGGATGAGCTTGGGGAACTGGCGGAGGGATTGATGGAGGGATTGGTGTAGTACTCGGAAACTATAAAACAATGACCCTCATATCATGTTAATTTTGAGACCTCAGTAAAAAAGTCCCAAAAAACCCAATCTATGTGAATATAACGTATTCAACCATTCAGATGGGTGCATTTGTTCATCCATCTCTTGCTCCTCTGGGACACTTCTGAGTTTAGAGGGCTTTAGTCAAGTCCACAGGAACTAAGAAAAAGCGGTAAGCCACGTCCTTCTGGTGTGGAAAGAACACCGGGAAAATCTTGGCATCTTTTCAGCACATTCTCTGGGGTTCTGCTGCCCAGTGTAAGCGTGATTCCCTGAGTATCTCTGTGGTCCCCAAGTCTCCCTCCTGTTCCGACCAGGAAAACAGAGGGTTTTCTGTACTGATCTCCCAGGATTTCCAGAAAAACCCTCTGGAGACGGGAAACAGAGATGCACAGTCGCAGACATGAAAACACGGGGGCTTGCTCTCAGCGATATGTGTATAGACGTTTCCAAAACTCAAAGTTCTAAAAGCCAATGGGAAGCGCCTCCACGACTGATGAGGTGCCACTCTATGCCGTGTGTTCTGAACTGCATAGATCCCCCGCACCGGACATCAGTCTGCAGTGCCTTAGCAGAGTCATGGCCCCTGCTTTAGAGACGAGGCACTGGAGTCTCAGACATTGCCAATAGAAGGGTTCAACCTTAGTGGCGTATTTGCACCCCAGCCATGCTACAACCCAGAAGAAAAGGGCATGGGGGAAACAAGAGGCATTTCCAGGCAGACCTGGAAGGTGGGTGCGTATCGGGGAGGCCAGGGAGTTGCGGGTGTGGGTGACAGAAGTCAGCAGCCTCGTTCCACCTCCAGCCCCCAAGGACTCCGACCATGTGGGGCAACACATGCCCAGATGGCCAGAGGGCTGAGGGCACCGTGTGGCCCCAACACTGCCAAGGCCAAGCAGCATGACACGTGAAGGTGTGTCCAGCCAATGCCTGCCTTGAACCGTGTGGGCGCGGAGTTTGGTGGCCTTGCCTCCCTCCCTGGCCCCCGGCCCCAGAGCCAGCACCCCGGTCAGCGGCACCCAAGCAGTGCTGGCTTCCTCTATTGCTGAACCCCCTCCTGGCTTTTGGGCTCAACTGGCCAGAAGCAAGAAGCAACCAGACTCATCTTCCCAGTGGATTCTCGGGGGAAGATAACTGCGCACAGTCAGCAGGTGATGGTGGGACCCAGAGAAGTCAGGATGAGGGAGCCCCTGAGAGAGGGGCCACCCAGAGCCCAGACCCAAGCATGGACTTGATGTCCCAGTGATGTCCCGCTAGGAAGCCATGTGGCAGCAGCTCACGCCTTTTCCCCCAGGTTGCTCCTCAGGGCCGCCTCAGCCTTCAAGTCAAGGCCTGGCCACTCAGGAGCCATTGCTGGCCTCAGGGGAGCAGGGCGGAGGCATGAGGACTCCCACAGGCGACCTCCCTCTGCCCACCCCCGCCACCTCCTCATCCTTTCCCCGGCAGGTTGGTTGTACTCTTGGCTCCAGCTCAGGGCCCAGGAGTTCCTGGAGAAACCAAAGTCATCGAGGGTGACAGGAAAAGGGAAAACAAGGGTTTCCCCAATGGCACAGGACAGCAGGTAAGATCGGAGTGGACTCTTGGATGGCTCAACTCATCTAGGGAGGAAAGAGAAGCAGGTGTTTGGGGAGGCCAAGCTGAAAGAACGGCATTCAAAGATTTTTTTTGAAAAGCTAAAGAGGTGTGGTTCCTTTCCCGGTATGGCTGTCACTGTCACTGTCACTGTCATCCCGTTGTTCATTGATTTGTTCGAGTGGGCACCAGTAATGTCTCCATCGTGAAACTTGTTGTTACTGTGTTTGGCATATCGGATGCGCCATGGGTAGCTTGCCAGGCTCTGCCGTGCGGGCAGGATACTCTCGGTAGCTCTCCGCGAGGGGCGGAGGAATCAAACCCAGGTCAGCCGCGTGCAAGGCAAACGCCCTACGGCAGAAAACGTAATTTCCTTGGTGTCCATTGGCTGCTCAGATTGGGACTTAACACCGAGAGGGCATTACTGTGGCTCATCTGAACCTCACTTCAGACTCACTCTTTGGAGCCAGCCGGTGCCTGGTTCAGGCATGTGCCCCACCACTCAGGTCCTAGAAGGACAGGTCAGCTCAGAGACTAATCCTTTGGGCATCACCCCAGGGGGGCAGCCGGGGAGATTAAATGGGAGTAATTCAAACCAGAGGCTTCCCTCCTGGATCCCTGTAGGTAAATGCCCAAAAACGAAAAGTTAGCACCTGAGTGGAGCAGAGAGAGCCCCAGTGAAGGTGGAGAAGGAATCTTTGGAAACAGACAGACAGATTGCAAAACTGAAAACTCTGAAGAGTTCGCATGGATGGGCATCAGCCCGTGGCAGAGAGGCGCCGGGGGTGCCGGGTGCCGGAGTCGGCTGGGGATCAGCTAGTGTAGACAACAGGCACAGGAGCGCGGGCTGCGCCCTGCCCCAAGGACACAGCTGGCCTTCCAAACACAAGCCAGCCCGTGGCCTCTGGAGTCACATCCCCGTGCATCTGGCCAGGCTCAGGCCCCTTGGCCTGACCTGAACCCTGAGCTGAGCCTGGTCTCCGCACAGCAGGCCTGGAATTGTTCCCGGCCTCAGGGAGGGGTCAAGCAAGGCATGACGTCAGCTAAGCCGGACACAAGCAAGGAATCACAAATAAACCCAGAGACCTGGAGCGATCAGAGACAGTACTTCCAGAAGAGACTCAGCTTCTCCCGGCCGGCCTCTGCCCTCACTGACCGGCCTTTCCTGCCCGGGTGACAGGGATCTGGCTTACACGCCATCTTCTGGACCGGCTGCCTTGCCATGAATGGTCTCTCTCACTTTTCTGAGGAGCGGTTCCAAGAGCCCAGCTGTTTTCATATGAAACGTTTCAACATATCACCATGCCACCAGACAGTCAACAGGACAACGTGTTTTGGAAGTGTCTAGAGAGGGTCTCTCAGACGGGGAAAACACTCGGCGCGGCCGGCACCTCTGCACACACCATGTGGGGTGTCGGCAGGTGTGGTCTTCGCGCCCCCTGCAAGCCCGAGACTCTCAGGAACTCCTGTCGTTCCCAAGCATTCTCGACAGGAAATAGCCAGCGGGCGGCATTCGCTAGGCTTGGAGCCTTCTCCTCTGAGCCAACGGAAAACATTCAAAAACAGAACCAGAGCCGTGGGGCTCCGAAGGGAAAACAAACAGCCCCCAGAGTGATTTCTTGAGCTGTGCACCAGGAAGAGTATGTCTGAAAGAGTCTGGAAAGGAGAAGGAATGAAAGCGCTGAAGCAGTGGGACCTTCTGGAATCTGGGGATGGGGAAGAAGAGAGTGGGGAAAGCCAGTGTTTTGCATCACGCTGTTCATCCATTTAGACTAGAAAAAAAAATTCCCCGAGATAAAGGATCTCCAGACTGGGGATCTAGCTCTCCAGGCTGGGGAGTAAACTGCACTTATGGGGACCATATGGGATGCTGGGAATCGAACCCAGGTCGGCCGCGTGCAAGGCAAATGCCCTACCTGCTGTGCTATTGCTCCAGCCCCCACATCTTATCTTTTTTCCCCATACAGATTGGAGCTTTATGAGGATGACAGCAGTTCCGGGTCAGAGGTCAGTTCTCTTCGGATACTTAAAGGGCTTGATGTGTTTTAACCAGACCCCTTCATGGTTAAGAACTAAGCAACACATAGTAACTCAGGTGGTGTTTCCCTCTTGTTAACACTTTGCACCTTGAATTCTCTCCAGCAATTTCCTCCCTCCGAGACTTAGGCAGGCTTTTCAAATGTGCTCTTGAGGTCTCCTTAGAGCATCAACAGGACATGTATTTATTTACCCTTCTGCCCAGCTTCCGCCAAGGCTATTCATACCAGCAACACCTGTTCTCCAAGGGCCACCTCCCAAAGGTGGCCTTGGAGCAAAAGGAGATGATCCCAAACATGTTTCAGGAGTAGTGATGTCTGACTAGGCAGATCTGTGGAATTTCTACATTGCTGTTTCTTAAAGAACTGCAGGAAGAAGGGTATTGACATGGTAGGCACTGCATTCATGGGGCCCAGTTCCACCTGATTCATCTTCAAAAGATAGACATACAAGGGGACTGATCCAGCTGAAATTCTGATTGATGAGCCTACGGACCGTGTCAAAAGGAAATATGTGTATCGGGGCCACAGAGATGGCACAGAGGAGTAAGGCACTTGCCTTGCTTGCAGGTGGCCATATTTTGACCCCTGGCACTGCTCTGCCAGGTGTAGCCCTCTCTCCCAAAGAACTGTTGAAAGTCAGGGCTGAAGAGATAGTAGGGTGGGGCGATTGCCTTGCATGTGGTCGACCCGGTTTTGATCCCAAGCACCCCATATGGTCCCCTGAGTACCACCAAGAGTCATCCCTGAGTGAAGAGCCAAGAGTAAGCCTTGAGCACTGCTGGGTGTGGCACAGAGTAAAAATAAAACACAAACCCTGCCTTTGAAGTTTGTGGATGTATAGACCTGCTTCATTGTATTGTATAAATCGCTGCATTGATTCTTTTTTAAATGATGATGTTTTGGGGTCGAGGATGTGGCTCAAGTGGCAGAGCACAGTGACTTCCATGTGTGAACTCCTAGGTTTGATCCCAGGCACGTGTCTCTCCACCCCCTCCCCCGCCCCCTGCACCCTGCACCCTGCCCCATCTCCTATCATAGCTTGTAGTCTCCGAGCCTGGAGGGGCGTGTCCCCACCAATTAAAAACAAATGATTTGGCACCTAAATAACAAGGTCAGTGATTCCCAGTTGTCACCTGCAGTGACTTCAAGGACACAGTTCTGGGCAGGGTGAAGAGCAGCATGGCAGCAGCCAGCGAGGCTAGCCTGGGACAGCCCCTCTGATTGAGGGAAGCAACGTAAACATTCTGGGCACCGCCTTGCATGTGGTTGCTTCTGCAGTGAACCCCCGTTCAAATTCCAGGCACCGAGTATAGTTTCCTGAGCACCACCAGGCGACATTCCTGAGCACTGCATCAAGGATGACCTGAGAACACCATGAGGTGTGGTGTGGCACAAACCAGCCAGTTCCCCACCCTCCTCCCAGAATCCCAGGAAGATCAGCTGGAGGAGACTGATCGCCACTAGAACCATCCACGTCCCCTACCTAAGCACCTAAGCGCAGGAAAGATGGAGGTGCAGAGGGGAGGATGGGGACCACACAACAGGCAGAACTACTACCGTGGCCAGAGTCAGTTTATCACCTCCAGGTAAAGGGGTTAATGGAACCCACAGGATGCCAACTGATTTCTTCTACAGTGCTGGCTTCCAGAGGCTCAAGCTCTTTCAAGAGGGAACATTTTTCAGCAGTTATTTTGTTTTCTGAGTTTCAGCAACACGTTTGATGTTGACTCCATGACCCCCTTTAGCAGCAAGGACCTCTAAGACACATCTGCAAGCTCCTGCTAAGTGCCTGGGAGGTAGGACTGGCTCAGTGGGTTTCTGAGAGCCCAAACCACTGATGGGGCACTCCCGCCCCACTACTTCCTGGGTGGGGAAGCTGGGGCTGGGTTAGAACTTGCAGCCTATTAGCAGAATATAGGTTTTGGAGTTCAGCGCTCCTCGACTGGAATATAGATTGTATCGCTTAGAACCCTCACCTGTATTTGAATTCACTTACAACATTAAATGAATTAAAGTGACTTATGTGTGATTTTTTCCTTCAGTTTTCTCACCTGTGATGAGACTTAAATGCAACATTTAAAGCATGAGGCATACAGTGGCAAAACCAGAACAGTATTCACCATGACTAGATCCAAGCCCAAGGCTCCACGTGGAGAGAGATCTACTAATTACATAGAAAGATCCCCACTGAGGGTGGGAGAGAGAGTTCAAAGGGTCTATGTTACTACTATAGTGAGGCTGTAATAAACATATGGAGAAAAATCAGGAATTTCGTGAATACATTCCTGCTAAAATCTCGTATGGCGGAAAAGTATATTGAGCAATACATGAAAGTCGCCCTTCATTATAACCACAAAAACGTTCCCATAAACTGGGATCGGAGAGATAGTACAGTAGGGAGAGCACTTGCCTTGCTTGTGGCTGACCCGGATTCGACCCCTGGCACTCATTATGGTCCCCTGAGGCCATCAGGAGGGATCCCTGAGCAAAGAGATAGCCAGGAGTAAGCCCTAAGCACTGCTGGGTGTGGCCCCAGACAAACAAATTCCCATCACTCAGCTTTCAACTTTTATGTTGGATTGTAATCTCTAGGTTTCCTATAAATATATTATTTACCATTTTCTCCATCCACTCTCCATCATAAGGAGTTATGGAGGCTTCTCACCCAGACAGTGGTCTCCTATTTTGTCCTAATAGCACAGTATCACTGTCATCCCGGTGCTCATTGATTTGCTCGAGCAGGCACCAGTAACGTCTCCATTGTGAGACTTGTTACTGTTTTTGGCATATTGAATACACCACGGGCAGTTTGCCAGGCTCTGGTGTGCGGGCAGGATACTCTCGGTAGCTTGCCGGGCTCTCGGAGAGGGACAGAGGAATCAAACCTGGGTCGGCTGCATGTAAGGAAAATGCCCTACCCGCTGTGCTATCGCTCCAGTCCATTTTGTCCTAATTCTTCCATAAATTTGAGTTTTGGCTGGGGAGGAGGGGAAATGGGAGGGAGGGATACTTGGACCATTGGTGGTGGAGAATGGCTCTGGTGAAGGGATGGGTACTCGATCATTGTATGACTGAAATGTAAGCACGAAAGTTTGTAAGTCTGTAATTGTACCTCACAGTGATTCACTAAAAAAATAAATAAATTTGGGTTTTAGTTTTATATCCCTGGGATTTATTTTAAGATAGTACCTAAGTCTGTGTGTAAGAGAGAGAGAGAGTTAGAGTTAGGTACTACTAGTCTCTGCCCCTGTGCCTGGCTTTCTTCCCCAGGGCCCCTCGGAGGGGGTGGGCTTCAGTTTCCCTCCCTGCCCTGAGCAGAGCTCCTGAGACTGAAGACCTCCGGAGCCTAACCACAGCTGTGCTCTAGGCCCCTCTCCACACGTTCGGACGAGCCTCACGCATGAAGGAACCGGCAGAGGAACCCAGGTGTGTGGGACCCAGGGCTGAGACCTCCAAGCCTGCTTGGATAGGGACGGGGCCTCTTTGGCCCAGATTTCCCATTCTCCAGTAGTGAGGCGGTCACACCCAGGGACTGCCCCGGCACTATCCCACCAATGGCCAACATCCAGAGACTATAAAACCAAGCTCCTGGAAACTTTTTTTTTTGACATTATAAAGCCTAGTTCTCCCTGTCAGAGAACCTGGCAAGCTACAGGGAGTTTCCTGCCCACATGGGAGAGACTGGCAAACTCCCCATGGCGTATTCATATGCCAGAACCAGTAACAATGATCGGTCTCATTCCCCTGACCCTGAAAGAGCCTCCAATGCGGGCATCATTGGGAAGGACGAGTAAAGAGAGGCTGCTAAAATCTCAGGGCTAGGACGTTACTGAGTCCCCTCAAGAAATTCGACGATCAATGGGATAATGATGACCTAACTCTGTACTCTTCTCTTAAAATGTTTTGGCTAATTTTTTCAATACAATTCACTAAACAGACCGTCATTGTCCTCCACATCTTAAATGTCTCCTTTTAAATGTTTTTAGAAGTGTACCAAAATTGGGATTCACAATTCTTTCCCCCTGGCCTATTTGTTGATTCCCATGCTAACCCTTTTATTTTATTTTAAAAAAAGATTTTAAAATTTGGGGCCGGAGCGATAGCACAGCGGGTAGGGCGTTTGCCTTGCATGCGGCTGACCCGGGTTCGATCCCCGGCATCCCATATGGTCCCCCAAGCACTGCCAGGAGCAATTCCTGAGTGCAGAGCCAGGAGTAACCCCTGAGCATCGCTGGGTGTGACCCAAATAGCAATAAATAAATAAATAAATAATAAAAGAAGTCTATAAAAAAAAAAAAAAGATTTTAAAATTTAATCACTGTGAGATAAGATCCACAAAGCTGTTTGTGATTAGAGTGCCACACCTTTAAAATATAGTTTGCTCCCTGGTGAGTAATTACTCACTTCTTTGCATTACTCTCACTTTTCCAAAACTATCTTATCTTTTCATTGTTAAGTTCTAAATAATTCTTTTCAAATCTTGATGAAAATTACACACTTATTACTGGGGAGAAAGATAGCAGAATCTAGAGTTTAAAAAAAATGTAGTGTACATAGAGTCTATATACTAGGCATTAAAAACTATAATTATGGAAAGAAAATTGGAAAGATTTTTCTTTAGTTAAGGGGGCAGGAAGTTCAGCTTACCCCCATGGAAAAGCAAGTAGCTAATTCACCTCGCCAGCTCTAGTGGCTGGCTTCGAATCATAAGAATGAATCTTGAGGCTGTAATCAGCATCCCACAAGTCTTCAGTTGAGGTTATGAAATCCAAGAAGGTTTTCTTTAAAAGTTATTTTTACCAAATCATAAATCAAAGGTATACAGAGGTTACAAATTCAGACATTCCTATCACATAATTATTTCAAATCATCCCTCCCTTCCCCTTACAACCTGAAATTCAGAATGTGGTGTTTGTGATAGAACTCTATCTCTTGGCATAGCTATCTTAAAATTATTACCACAGACACGGAGTGGAACCAGTCCAATTTTAAACTAAAAACAGTGCTTTAAAAGAGGTTTTTGAAGTCCGGCATCCCAGTTTATGTAACAGTTACAATTCAATTAAAAAGTCATAATATTAAAACAGTGACAGAGCCCCTTCAGAAAGACTTGACCAGAATGTCCCTCAGAAAGAAAAAAACAACAAAACAGAAAAACAAGATGGGCTTAAACTTGTTTCAAAGTGTAAAAAGAGCTAGAAACAAGATCTGTATTCAATATAGATAAAAAAAAACCCAAAACAAAAAAATCCCATGGAACCCCAATGCTTTTGGGAAAATAAAAGACATTCTCTCCTCTCCTTTCCATATTTGTTCAATGTTTCAGGAAACATTATGAAGACATCATTTAGCATGGCCACAGGAGGGTTATCAGGAAAGAGAGGAACATCTTCACTGTCCCACTGACCAGGATAGGCAGGGATGAGAGAAAGAGCACAAAATCCCACTTCCCAGAGATGTTATCCAACCCTTCAGCAGGACCATAAAGGACCCTGGCCATGGGTTACAGAAGCAGGTATAACACGGCTGCACTAAGGAAAAGACAAGAGGCTTATAGGACTCTCTGCTGTATGATTCTATTTATTTGACTTTCTGGGGAAAAAAATAGCCATGAGGGACAACTTCTAACATTGAGCTTGGTGGTCTACCAGTTGTCCCAGACCAAGAGTGGACGGGACAGCAGCAAAACAAGCTGGAGAAGAGGATGAGCAGGGGAAGAGAAAGTCAGAGGACCCAAGGAAGGGTGGTAGAGACAGAGCAGACAAATATTTCTATTTTATTTCACCTTTGTGATAGAGGACAAGGATGTTTATTTGCTTCTTCGGCCACAACTGGCAATGTTCAGAGGTTACTCCTGGCACTGTGCTCAGGAATTACTCCTAGCTCTGTTCTCAGGAATCACTCTTGGCGGTGCTCTGGGGAACATATGGGATGCTGGGTATCGGATCTGGGTTCGCCACGTGCAAGGCAAGTGCCTACCTGCTGTGCTATTTCTTGGGTCCCAGGAGAAGGATGTGTGCATGGCAACCCAGCATATGATTACCTGTTGGCTTTGAGAAGGCTTCAGTTCTAGGGGGAACGAGGGGCCTGTGACGAAGGGGCATTTCTTCTCTCTCCCTCTCCCAGGCACAGGAGCTCAACCTGGCTCTGGAGGCTGTTGCTTGACATTGGACCAGGAGGCAGGAGAGCAGGAGGCGCAGGACTGTGGCCACAGTGACAGTGGCCAAGTCCTAAGCCATGTCTGTGTTCTCTGCTACACAGGTCTTGGTGCTCCGTGGAGCACAGAACTCAGTATTTCTGTTGACACTGTGGGTCACCTAATACTGTCTCTAAATTTCTTTGTGCTTCAGTGAGGCAGAACTGGCTTCCATGGTATGGCAAACCAGACCCTGGTTAGCATCACATAGATTGCAGGGAAAAAGGTTCTTATTTATTTATATGTGTGTGTGTGTGTGTGTGTGTGTGTGTGTGTGTGTTAGGGTGGTGTGGGGTGGGGTCCTGAACCCAGGTCTCATGCAAGGTCTTATGCAATGCCTTTTTACCAAAGATACATCCTCAGTCCCTTCGAGGCGTTTGTTCCCTTTGCCTTTTTGGTTTGTTTTTGAGCAAATACCC
Source organism: Sorex araneus (assembly GCF_027595985.1). Lineage (NCBI taxonomy): Eukaryota > Metazoa > Chordata > Mammalia > Eulipotyphla > Soricidae > Sorex > Sorex araneus. Next base: position 119,962,801 of record NC_073302.1, on the reverse strand, counting down.
AGTGATGCTCAGGGGCCTTTGCAGTGCTCGGGTAGAACCTAGGGCTCCGCCTTATGAAGCATGAACTCGAGCCCATGCTTGACCAACCCCCCCAAAACTGACTTTGTTTGTCTTTGTTTGGGGGCCCCACCGGGTGGTGCTCAGGGGATCATGTGGTGCCAGGGATCAGACCCGAATTTCCCACATGCAAACATGCACTCAGCCCTTTGAGCTATCTCCTCCCACCTAAAAGCATTTTAATTAACTTCTGGAATATTTGGGGGGCGGGCAGGGGGAGGGAAGGCAACCACATCTGGCAGAGCTCAGGACCTTCTCTGGGGCTCTGTGCTCACGGATCACTCCTGGTGGGACTTTGGGGACCTTACCTGGTGCCAGGGCTGAACCAGGGCAGGCTGTGGGCAAAACAAGTGCCTTAACACCCGTATTAGCTCTCTGGGCCATTCTGTTTCTTCTCTTATGTTCGCTGTTCCTCCCTTTCATTGTTTTGGGGGTGTCATTGTTGCAATTATTGGGGGCCACGCTGCAGTACTCACAGTTATGGTGCTCACCAGGGTTCTCTGAAGAGCTGATACATGTGTTTACCAGGTTGCATTTCCAGCCCTGGCACTCAAGGCGCTTTTTGGGAGTTGTTGGCAGAGCCAGAAAAGCAGCCTGCAGAGCTACCGGGATTGTGCTCAGTTCACAGGAGACAAGAATTTTAATCTGTGACCACACATTTGCAAGGCAGATGCTCAAGTCACTCTGCTATTTCTCCAGCCAGGAGGGCTTTAAAGACTGTTCCACATGGCGGGGCCGGAGAGAGAGTAGGAGGGGTAAGAACTGCCTTGCATGTGGCTAAGCTAGGGTCTATCCCCCACACCACATGGGGTCCCCTGAGCACTGCCAGGAGTGTGACCCTGAGTGCAGAACCAGGAGTAGACCCTGAGCACTGCTGGGCCCCCCCAAGACTATAGACCAAACATGATGCCTACTTAATACCTCTGTAGCAAACCACAACACCCAAAAAGAGAGAGAGAGCAAATGGAAATGCCCTGCCACAGAGGCAGGGTGGGGTGAAAGGGATAGGGTGGGGGTGGTGGGAGGGATGCTGGACCATTGGTGGTGGAAAATGGGCACCGGTGAAGGGATGGGCACGCGATCATTGTATGACTGAAACATAAGCATGAAAACCTGTAAGTGTAACTTTGTCTCACGGTGATTCACTAATAAAATGAAATTTAAAAAAACCCCAAAATTAAGTAAAAATTATTTTACATTGTCCTTATGTCATACAAGAGGATTTATTTTTTTTAGAAAATTGCACGGTGATGATTCTGTTCACACACTTGTTTCTTGGACCAAAGGGATAGGTCAACAGACTGGAGCAAATGATTTGCATGTAGGAGAACCAGGATTGATCCCCTGTACTACACGGTCCCATTAGCATGACAGGAGTGACCTCTGTGAGCACTGTTGTATGTGACCCAAAACCAAAAGGAATTATTATTTTTCCTGAAATAAAATTTTGTATTTATTTCCTCATGACACATTTACTTGAAAAGGCACATACAGGGACAGGAGCATGGCTAAAAGGGCCAGAGTGCATGCTTTGCTTTCAAACACCCTGGGTTCAATCCCCAGCGCTATATGGCTCCCCAGTACTGTTGGGCATGCGCTCTTAAACCCTCCCTCCAAATGCAGAAAAGTACAGGGAACAAAGAATGCGTCCACATAATTCATCACCTGGATGCAATACATTCTTTGAGCAATTTGATGAATATAACTTTTATACATATGCCTATGTATAAACATGCACCTAGAATTTCATTCAAAATGCTATGCATCTGGTTTCATATGCTTTTAAAACTCAGTGGTACGTTATTAGTAGCAACTTTCCTATCAGTGTACTTTTCCTGTCTGTAATTTTCAGTGATATCATATAGCATCATATTTTCTATATGTAATATGGTGTTTAATTAGTCCTTGTATAGTGTTTAGGGTGCACACAATTTATGTAATTTATATGGATTCTTATTTCCTTAAAATGTAGAAGTTGAGGGGCTGGAGTGATAGCACAGCGGGTAGGGCATTTGCCTTGCACGCGGCAGACCCGGGTTCAAATCCCAGCATCCCATATGGTCCCCTGAGCACCGCTAGGAATAATTCCTGAGTGCAGAGCCAGGAGTAACCCCTGTGCATCGCCGGGTGTGACCCAAAAAGCAAAAAAAAAGTAGAAGTTGAAAAACTAAGAAAAAACTAAAAATGTTAATCTATGAAGTATAAAGGCGCTTGCCTAGCATGTGACTGCAGCCATGACACTTGTTCAAATCCTAGCACTACATACGGTCCCCCAGCACTGCTGAGCACAGATCCAGGAGTAGCTCCTGAACACAGCGTGTGGCTTCCCTCAAGAAATGTTAACTGTGACTGTTATGTACTTTGTTACACGGCAGAGCCTGGCAAGCTACCCGGGGCGGATTGGATATGCTAAAAACAGTAACAAGTCTCACGACGGAGCCGTTACTGGTGCCCGCTCGAGCAAATCGATGAACAACAGGAGGACAGTGCTACAGTGACAGTGCGCAATGATGGGGAAAACACCTCTGAGGGCTAGAGTATATGTTCTGCACACAGGAGGTCTGGGTTTGATTCCAGGAGCTTCATGGCCCCTCAAGCACTGCCGGATGTAGCCCCACACAAAACATTACATGGTTCCCGATACTGTTGCATCTGGAGAAGTAAAATAAAAAAACCACAAGGGACCACAGAGATGAAGGTCCTTGCCTTGCACGCAGCTAGATCAGGTTCCATCCCGGGCAGGGTACCTGGTCCCCTCAAGTACTGCCAGCAGTGATCCCTGAACAGTCAGGAATAAGTCCTGAGCCCCTCCCCCCAAGACCCCCCAAGCCCTCCCTCCCCGGTCAAAACATCAGGCTCCCTGCCTTTTACCTGTTTTTACTTGCTCCCAAGATTCTGAAATAACTCACTCAGAGCCCGGTGAAGTGGAGGCAGAAGCCAAGTGGCATTTTTCTTCCTTTCCTGGAAGGTTTTCCACGCCATCCCAATGCACACCCTGTGCCGTCTGGTATTTGAGCTTCTAAGCAAATGCAAATGACTTGAACCATTTGACACAACTTACTGTCAGTTCTTTTCATTCTCCTTTGCAGACCGATCTGATCCATCTCCACATACCTACGACATCCACCTCATCTCCCTGTCTGGCTGGCACGAGGCTTCTCCACAAACCCCAGCCCCCACCCCACCCCTGGGGGCTCCCATTTCCTCTGCCCACGCACGTCCTGCTCACGGATTTGAGAAGACCCTTTGCATGAGCTCCTGCCAGGTCGCCCGACCTCAGACTGCTCAGGGGATCCTACAAAGATCCCGGGAGCTGGGAGGGTCTTGCAAAAAAAGCACCTTCAAGGTCCTGTCATGAATTTGCATCTTCCATCCTTGACATGCCTTCTTATTTTATTTCCTTTGTCACCATCTTTGCACCTTGTCTCCCCAAGTCTCTAGGTTTTCTTTAAGCAGCTCTACAGAAGCACAGGTAGTGTGGAATCTCATGCAGGCTCATTGCCGTGCATGGTGATTTTCTCCTTCTCATGTGGGATTCATTTGGGGGGAGAGAAAGTCATCGCTTGATCTCTTGCAGGGACAGGGCTCTGTTGGAACAGTTGCAGCCTTTCTCTTTTTTCCCAAACAGATATTAAGCCCTTGCCTGGTTCATTCTGGTCTGGAACCCAAGCAGGAAAACCGTGCCATTCCCAGAACATTTTTACTAGCCAGAGCAGCTGGAGTGGCAGGAAAGACAGCTCTGGCCTTGGAGCCGACAAAGAAAACTTCCCAAGACTGGCATGCATCAACTCGCTCCCCCAAACAATCCCTGGCTTTGGAGCAGAGCTGGAAAGGGTCCACAAAGAGCAGAGGGTGAGAAATGATTTGCTAATGGGCTATTAGAGCCACTTTCATTGGGAAATCTGCAAGGGAGGTGTTTCTATGGGAATCTTGATTTCCC